>NC_090930.1:1314470250-1314780349 GCF_040938575.1 Ambystoma mexicanum | reverse complement strand
AATACTGTTTATAGCAATGCCTTGTGGAATTACCTACTTGTGTAATGATAGTTCTACCCGTGATCTCTGATAGTTTTATGGCAACATAACAAAAACAATCCCTTCTGGAGGCTTTTCATGACAACTACATATACATGTGATGTCATCAGTGACCTCATCAATGACATTTGTGATGTCATCTTTGATGTCATGGGTGTTAGTCCTTGCAGTGCACAGTGGTAGCGCAAGTTATGGTAGCCTAGCGTACCATAACTTGCGAATTACTGGGGTTTTTAGGTTTTACCTGTAACCATAACGTCCCTGTAGCAACGTTTTTCCATTTCATAGGTTTTGTAGTGGTGCAACTTAACCATAACGTCCCTTTAACAAGGTTTTCTGTTAGTGAATTTCATAGGTTTTTAATAGTGCACTGTAACCATAACAATGCTTTAGGCTGCTTTTTTGCAATAAAGTGGAAATGGTTTTAGTAGCACAACTTAACCATAAAGTCCCTTTAACAATGTTTTTTGTTAGTGAATTTGATAGGTTTTTAGTACGGCACTTAAACCGTAACGTTGCTTTAGGGTAGTTTTTTGCAGTAAAGGCAAAAGGTGTTTTGTAGTGCAACTTAACCATAACGTCCTTCGTTTTTTGTTAGTGAATTTCATAGGTTTTTAGTAGGGCACTCTAAGCAGACCGTTGCTTGAGGGTAGTTTTTTCAGGCAAAGCAACAGGTTTGTAGTAAGTTCAAGTTAACCATAACGTCCCTTCAACAACTTTTTTTGTTAGTGAATTTCATAGGTTTTTATTACGCCACTGTAAACATAACTTTGCTTTAGCATACTGTATTTGAAAATGATGCTATGTTTGTAATAGCGCACATGTATTTTAACATCCCTTTAGGAATGGTTTGTGTACGTGATAATCACAGAAAGCTCCTTTTACAGTGTCACAAAGTAAGTGGCAATGAAGGGAGTAAGTGCGACGCGCATCCTATACCCACCACACAATTGTTTTCTAAATGGAAGGAACGGTGGTAGTGTGGAAAACACTGCAGTGGAAATAGGTAGAAATAGGTACCTGATGAAAGAAATAGTTGTGCGTGCTGCAATGCGTTTTCAAGGGCGCAAGTGCGCAACAACAATGAGAAACAGAATATGTGCATTTGCAAAATCGGCGTATGCTACACCTACAACCCTGCAACTGTGGGGATGTGTGGGATTGTTTGCAGTTGTGCATGCGCGGGAGTAGGGGACTAAATGTCAACCAAGGTAGCTGGTGTGCTTTGTAGTATGGCTTTTAAAAAAAGTTTTAAAAAAAAAAAAAACCTTCCGCAGTAACAACTCCTTTGTCGGGCTTTTATAATGGTTTTTATTTGCTGCTCTGTGCCTCACGTTCTTACAATAGCGACTTCACTGCAGCCTGTAAATTCGAAAATCAAATATCATTGCCAACGTGCGACAATCAAATGCCATTTCCATTGAGAAGGTGCAGATATCGATGACCAATGTTCTCATTTTTACAGGAATACATCCCAGCAGCACGCAAAAAGTTGCACATACTTCTGTTGATAAGACGCCTTCCCACCTCTGGCTGCCGACAACATTCATTTGAATAGTTATATACTGGACTTGGTGGTATACATGAGAAAATCACCTTTGCACTGGCAAAAACACGCTTCACTTGTTTCATCATCTTTTTCAGTTGACAATACACACTTGCACAAGCTATTGATCCCAAAAGCAATTCTCTATAATGTACCATTACTACGTGTACAGTACCTAAAGTGGCCACTACGGACAGGGACACCGCACCACAAAGTCTCCACTTCGTCCAAATTCAAATTGCTATTAAGGCCTCTTTCAACGGCATACTGGAGCAGATCGAGCCCAAAGCGATCACCCACTATCAAAACTTTGCGTTTCACCATCTCTGCCCGCCTCGCTACACACAGAAATTAAACAAAATATGGCCGTCTTCTCCTGTGACGCACAATCTAAGCACCTCATTGGACAATTGCAACAATCGCATTTCCATTGGCCAGCATGTTCAAAGGCACAGAATATAGCACGTGCTCCTCGCAAAGTACCTTTAGAGCCGCAGCCCTACAATTCATTTACAGTCCTTCTTTCCTTTCCATTATCCTCTTCCCACCACACCTGATTAGGTATTTGTAAGAACTGACATACGCATCCACCAATGGCCTCCAAGACTTCAGCATCCTACAATGTCACTTCTCCACAACAGTTCATATGTACCGTTAAAACATTAAGCTGCACGTGTGCTGTTATTGGGAAGCACTTGCAATTAAAACTTCAGTGAAACATTGCAGTAATTATACATGCACATAAGCACCCATCACCACAAAAGAAACTGATGGACATTTTTTTACCAGTGTGGGTGCAGTACCTTTGCGCATGAAATCTGCTTATAAGCGTCCACTACGTCTTTAAAAAGCATACTAATGTTCCTCCCATCTGCCACCATGAAGTGGCAATTTGTTGGTATATGCTTCCAACATTTTTATTTACCCATATCATACACTATATTAGCTAATCAGTAACTCTGTTCTTGCCTTCCCACATGATACCAAGTGTGTTCCCCACTAACCCACCTACTACATAACTCGTAAAAATAAGGCACTAAATGCACCACTGAATGTATTTTAGGAACCTACAGGCCCTTTCCAAAGGATCAGTGTCTGCACGAGTGTGGTGCTTTGTACGCTACACTGTTGTCACAGGCTCTTTTTAAATTTGCCCACCTCCACTTTCTGTCCTCACCAACTAATGTATGAAAGAGTGCGCAACTTGTCCTTCGAGTGCACGGCAGGTATCCTACCTCGGCTTTATTAAAATGTGTGCACTACCTCCCACTAACTGCGAACAATAAAATAAAAGTCCTGTGCATTATGCAGAATGACATCTGGTCCCTGGGACCTCAATACCTTCCACTCTCACTTCCTACATATCTGCTTGCTCCACCTTTTCCCTCATCAGCCTCCTACTCCGTCAGGGTCAGTTGCTTGTACACCAATCAGATGATGGTACATGTCTTTCTTCAGCTGCAGCCTCCCTGTGCAACACGTTCTCTGTCTCCCTGCACCTTGAGGAGAATAATGGTAGACTCTCAAAGCACCTGAAAACCTTTCCATGTACTTTTCCCCTACTGTCCCCTGCTGACTTCCTGGCTAAAAAGTATTGTGCACTGGTTTCTTACCCAAACTATCAGTGTCCCATTCCACCTCCCTCCCTACACTTCCACCCCTGCACTAGCTTTCAGTCACCCCCTGCAGTTGCGTACTGCTTTCTAGAACCTTAACAGTGCACACATCACTTTATGTCAACACTTATCCTTCCACTTGGCACACCATCCGTAGTTGCATGTATTTCTGTTTCTTATTGTTCCCATATACTGCACTTTGCCCTCTCCCTTCCTGTTCACTTGTGCACGTCAATGTCAGCTGGCCTAGTGGAATCAATATCTCTGCATGGCCTCCATTCTGCGTCCTTTTCCTCTGCACTCCTTCACACCCTTGTGTGTATGCGCAATACACACGGCAGAAAGTACCATAGCACATCATATGATATAATGCACACACTGCATGCATAACAACATCATGGCTGCCACATACTTTATACACTTCACAATATGGTCTTCCATTGTAATGCATAATAATAATAATAATAATTTGGCATTTATATAGCGCTACGAACCCTCAGGTATCTGAGCGCTGCTTATTATTACCCATAGTGTGTGGTGCTCATTTATCGACCTCGGAAGGATGAAACGCTGAGTTTGGCGCTGCCGGGATTCGAACCTGCATTCGCAGGCTCTGCACTGATGTCAAAGCGAGCGCTCTACTCGCTGTGCCACTTGACCGGCTATGTACTACAAATGTCGGAAAAGTGATCCCACAAAAGCAGCAGGGAATGTATAGTAGCAATGTTATGCAAGTGCGTTCAGTCCATGCATACAAACATGATGCATGCCCCTAACATTGCATACGTTCACATTTTCACCATAGCCTCCTACATTTATGTGTACAAACAAACCTTCTCTCACAGTCTTTGTGTACACACCACAACCATTAAGCACATTGCCCAATAGCTTTGCCTCCTCAGTGGCAATGCTATAGCTGCCATCCTAAAAACAACCGGATGTGCCACGTGGATTCCTCACAGTACCGCAGATTGCGCAGCATTACCGTGCTATACACTAAAAGGGGGGGTGTGTGGATGTTAGGGGTGGTGGTGGGGGGGATGTGAAATAAAGGGGTGGGATTGTGTCTTTAGGATGGTTTGTAAAACCGCTGTAGTGGCCTAGAAGGATGACAGGGCGCTGTAAGGTTTCAGTGGGTGTTTATTTAGACAGGGCTGGGGTCCATACTCAAGGTTGTGCTGTCTAATGATGCAGTTAACTTCACTGCATCCAAGGCGTCATGGAATGAGACACACTTAGCCAGCAAGAGCACCCAAGAAGCTGTTCTCAGCCTTGGTATTACGCTCTGCTAGCTGGTCCTCTGTCAGGTGGGCCCTGTCACTTATGAAGCTCCTTCTCAGGAGGAGGGCCGGGGCTGACTGCCTTGGTCATCTTCCTGCCGAGGTCTGGCGCTCTGTTCTCCTCACGCTCCTTAATTCTCGCTAGATCACGTGAGGAGGAGTCCCCCTTCTTTTTCTGTCTTTTGCTCAGTTTCTGTTTGCTTCTCCTCCTGACATTTTTTCCCACTAAAGACTATACCCGTTATGTAACATTTCTATCCGATTCTCTGCAAAGCTTCGTGCACAGTGGCAAACACAACAGCATTGCCAATGGAAGTAAAAAAAATGCCATTTCCCTGGAACCACTGGAACTCTTGCTGGTTATTAATGCTGTCATAGTCTGGGCAGAACATCCCAACACTGGACATAAAGTCGCACATGCTTCTATTTATCCAACGTCGCTCAACCTCCAGCTGTGGACAACTGACACAAGCATGCTCCAATTTTCTTCTCGGTGTGATCGCTGAGAAAATCACCTTTGCTGTAGGAGGAAAGATCTGCATCACAGCTGTCATCAATCTCTTTAAATAAACGAGCAAAAATAAACACAACATTTGCCCCAAAAATAGTCCTCCAAATGCACGACCACTGCATCCATAGTACCAACAGAGGCCACATATTTGCAAAGAAGATCCATGCAGCCGAAACCCCACTCATAAACTGTAGCCCAAAAAGCCTGCACTCCTTCCAACTGAAAATCAGTATCGAAGCCTCTTTTCACAGCATAACTGTGCAGATCTTGCACAAAGCGATCACCGACTATAAGAACTCACCGTCTCTGCTGTCCGCTGACCTCAGTACATCTGCCTTTCGTTAAATTGGTCACTGCCCCTTCAGTTAAACCACACCCTGCAATCCTCATTGGATAATCCCCACAATTCCATTTGTTAAGGCACCATGCTCATAAAGCCATGATGTGTCACGTGCACTTTCCCAGCTACAGCTAGGGCCACGCCCCAGTAAAGCACACAGAATACTTCTTCCCTTTGCTCAGGATATTTCCAAAAAAGATGTGATATGGCACGTGCGCATTCTCAACTACAGCTAACGACACCCCCCAGTAAAGCACACACAATACTTCTTCCCTTTGCACTCAATTTCTCCAACAGTCCCTTACTGGCAACTATTCACAACTATCCAATTTTCAAAAACGCCTACACCAACCACATAGTGAAACTCTGCATAGCACAGTACCATTTCTGTACACAACTCCATATGTCCCCTTTAACACTCTGAGAACATGTTCCCTTTGCTTTCAAAGTCCCTCCACCTTAAACCTTTCCTACACAATGCCCTATTTCACCATCCACAACAATCTGCTGGTGCACCCAGCACACCCTTCGCCATGCACACAACACTGCACCCTTGCGCACATCCACAGCAACACTTTTAATGCATGCATAACACCATGCAGACATAGTACACAAACGTAACATATACATAGCAGCACTTCAACCCAACTCCCTCACTCCATAAAGCACCCATGGACGAAAACACGCCGCAATTACCACGATCCACAAACATACCATAGCATCGCTCACCCCTATCCACTACTATTCACAAAGTAGTGTTTCACTAGCAACCTAACCACAACCTGTGACAACATTGGCCCTACCTCAACAATTTTGCACACATCATAGTAAAGAACCCAAATAAGCTGCACTTCAACCATACCCTGTGCCATACTGCCAGTATGCACACAGTGCACCAAGTGGGCACACTGCGTGACTTTTCATTGCACCATCTCCAATCACACATCCAAAACTTTACCATATTCTACCATCCACCTCACCTGCGGAACCAAACGTGCACTCCTGCCAGCTCATTTCTACTGCTCTATGTCATCTGCAACATACTGCACAACCATTCTGTACAGGTCATCACTGTCTACCAGATGCACAGTCAACATTGCATTAGTGGCATGGATTTCCCAAAGTCCAACGCTCTTCAGTCCAGGGCCTACAGCCTACCACCCCTACCCCTTCAACACAGGCACCACAACTCAATAGTGACAGTATGCAATCATACCCAGCGCCCACTGCCCACAATGCATCACTTTTCACAACACCATCTTCAAGTACACATCAAAAAGTTTACCATGTAGTAACAGTGTCCTCACCAGCAAAACCACACAAGCAGTCATGGCAGCTCACTTCTCCTCCTGATTGAAATGTGCTCCACAGCCATTCTTTACAGCTCACAACCCTCTGCCTGCTGCAGCCTCTAAAATGCCTTACTACTGTGTGTGTCCTAAAGTCCTAGCCTCTTTAGTGCATTGCCTACGCCCTTCAGCCATTCACCCAACAGTCTACACGTTCAAGACTGTCTCTGCTACGTAATACTATCATCCATTTCATCCACTTTGCCTATCCACATACGCAGCAGTATCACCAGCACTACTGCCCAACCTGTGCACCGCCATGGACCTATACAGTTACAATTTCCACCACTTACCATAATGTAGAAAGAAAACACTGTGTCCTACACCCCTGTGCACTTTCATTCACATACTATGCGTGTTCCCACTTCCATTCCCAAACTATAGTGCCACTGCCAACGTTGCCACATTCAGTTCACAAAACTAGCCTACTGCAATAAATGTGCACACACCGCACTATGCAAGCACCACCCTGCACCAGATGTACACCCACACCTCCTTTACTGCACTGGATATGGTAAAGGCCTATGCTCTTCACTGCATGCCCTACGGTCTACTGCCTTCATCCATGCAGCCAATATTATAATCCTTCCACAAACCCAATGCACCTTCCTTAACCCATGCATGCCACCATGTGCCCAAGTACCGCATTCCATCTGCATAACACACCCACCTGCGCTCCCACCCAACCTATTTCATGTGCAAATCATTCCCCTTCTACATTGTACCTGCCACCACTTACCACAGAAAGAGGTAGCCGCAAACAGGTAACCTGCACACGCATCCAGCAATCACATACAGAACCTCTACATTGCACCCATTCACTAAAAGAGGTTTCTATAAGCAAAATACACAAACATACCACAGCCTCCACCAACCCTACCCATACCTATTCACAAGGTATGGTATCACTGTCAACCAACCCACCACTGTTGCAGAACATTGGCCCTGCCACAAAGCATTACAGAGCATAGTTACCAATCACAATTAAAGTACACTTGTACCATACCCTATGCCATAGTACCAGTATGCAAACCCAGCACCCACTTCCCACACTGCATCACTTTTCACATCACCATCTCCAACTACACATCAAATACCTTTCCATTTTGTAACAAGGTCCTCTGCATCAAAACCAAACATGCAGCCATGGCAGCTAACTGGCTCTGCTTTATTGCGTTTGAAATGTGATGCACACTCTTTTTCTTACAGGTCACCACCCTCTATGTATTTCACATTGCAAAATGCATTAGTACCCCATGTGTCGTAAAGGTCTAGCCTCTTGAGTGCATGTACCCAACAGTCTACCCCTTCATCAGTCTCACTTCCACGTAATGGCACCATCCATTCATCAGCTTGTAACTAATGCGTTTTAAATGTGCTGCACACCCTTTTTTTTACAGTTCACCACCATCTACGTACTGCACATTGAGAAAAGCATTAGTACTGTCTCTATCCTAAGGTTGTAGGCTCTTGAGTACATGGCCTACGGCCTACAGCCTTCGCCCATGTCCCCAACAGTCTCACTTGTACATAATGTCACCATCCATTCACCAACTTGTAACTACTGCATATTCCTAAATGCATTAGTGCCGTGTGTGTCCTACAGTCCTAGCCTCTTCAATGCATGGCCTACGGCCTTGGGCCATGCACCCAACAGTGTACACCTTTAGTACTATCACTGCTACATAATTGCATCATCCATTCGACCATGTGCCCAACTTCACCTATCCACATACACAGCACTACCACCAACACTACTACCCAACCTGTGCCCCGCCATGTACCTATACAGCAGCAAACAACACCACTTACCATAATGTAGAAAGAAAACACTCTCTCCTGCACACCTGTGCACTTTGATTCACATACTGTAGCTGTCCCCACTTCCATTCCGAAACTACAGTGCCACATCCAAAGTACCCACAATTGGTTCGCAACACTAGCCTACTGCAATCAATTCTCACACACCACACTATGCAAGCACCACCCTGCACTGGATGCACACCCACACTTGCGTTACTACGATGGGTACGGTAAAAGGCTATGCTCTTCCCTCCATGCCCCAGTGTCTCCGTCCTTACTCCATGCAGCCAATATTGTAATCCTTCCACTTACGCAACGAAAGTTCCTTAACCCATGCATACCAACATGTGGCCAACTACCGCATTCCATTCGCATAGCACACCCACCTATGCTACCTTCCAACCTATGTCATTGACAAAATGTTCCCCTTCTAAAACATACATAACTTCCACCACTCTACACCGAGGTGTCCGCAAACAAGTGCCGGCACAATGTATGGGGCTATTGTGGCACCTGCCTCCAATCACCACACAAATGTACTCGCCTGTGTAGGTACCTGCCAGTTCAGACAGTATGCGCGACCACTACAGGCACTCCTCCGTCTACTTCCACGTACACACAAATTTCACATTACCCACTTTTCACTCCCCCACCCCTTCCGTACTGTCCATTTTGCAGACCCTTCCGCCACCGCACTGTCCTCCGATGCACCATGGCAGCATTTCCCAAAAACTTTGACGCAGAGCACACTTCCCTCCAGCCAACCACCGGCCGCGTCCAATGTTTGCCGACATCACGGCGTACCGCAGGCCAATGACACTGCGGTCCGAGGAGCGGACCCATATATCACACATTTTTTGGGACGTACATTTCAGTACTTCCCCAAAAAAGTAGTGGTGGGATTTCCACCAAACACACAAAAGCACACTTTCTGACCCAAGCCCCCCGCTCCTGGCGCAGATTTGGCAAAAATCCGTCCAGCCGTTCGGCCTATTGCCGTGCGCAAACATTTTCCCCATTCACTCTATGGGAAAAAAATATTTGGGACCCCCACTAAAGCTCGCCAAACTTGGAAAAAAATTCAAAGCCGCCCATATACTTTTTTTTCAAAGTTTGGTGAGGATTCGTCCAGGGGGGGCGAAGTTATAAGCCGCCGACAAAGTGCTCTTCCTATGAGTTTAGCAACTTAACCATAACTACACAGCTGCTACCGCGGGCTGAGTAATATATATATATATATATATATGTATGTGTATATATATATATATATATGTATATATAAATTAATCATAGCTTTTTATGCAAAAAAGACAAAACGATAACATAACAATAGTATTACATGCACTAAAGTTATTTTGAGACTCACAAATAAAAAACAATCGCATTGTTGAACGTTTGGAAGAAGAGGAAAAATAATAGACGCATAGCAGAATCTATTATGACTAGGGAATGCAATTACACATTCATAGTCACCAAACACTTGGCAATCACGTGCCATAATTGAATAATAAAATGAATTAGATAACATTCATTTCCCTCCATAGTTTTAACTAGATATTTTCTTTATCATAGTCATCCAGATGCAGTGTATAATATTCACTGAGATATCACAGTCTTAAAATGTCCACATCCTTACATTAAAGTAACAAATGTTTTGCGGTCTCCACCCCTTCTGCACCTCATATTCAACACTTTCTTTCATCAGTAAGCTTAATCAGCCGGGCACCAACCATCTCAATTGAGGGTAGGACATTACGTTTTAGATGTAGATAATCTTGTCTGCTCCTATTATTCAGGAATCATAACACATAGGGCCTCATTACAAGATAGGAGGTAGCCATGGTGCTACTAGCACCATGGCTACCCCTTTACCGCATACCTGGTCCGGATTCTCAAAAGAGGGACTTACCGGGTCATTCCAACCTTGGAGGACCCGGTAAATCCCCATTCTGAGAACCATTCCCATTCGAGCCCCCATAGGGCTCAATGGGAATGGGGATGGAGCTAATAACGGGCCCGCTAATAGCGGGCCCGTTATTAGCTCCCTGGTCCCTTGGCGGCTCAGGGACCTCAGAATACGGGGGTAAGGGGTTACCGGCATCCTTACCGGTACCGGTAACCCCTTACCTCCAACCTCGTAATGAGGCCCATAGTGCCTGATCACGAGTTTGGCGCTAACCCTTAAATGCGGCGGTAACGCTAATACCGCAGCATTTAAGGGCTGGCCTGATCACGAGTTGGGCGCTAAATGCGCTGTGTTACTTCCAGCTTTTTGCTGGAGGTGAAAATCCCATTTGGGGCCACATTTTTGGCATACTTACAGCCGGCGATATTAGCGTGCAGTTATTATGCTGGAAATGCCCCATCAGGTCCAATGGACCCAATGGGGAATGGGGGATTCCCGCTATCGCCCAACCTGTGATCCGGCTCTAATAGCATCGGAGGAGGTGACACTAACGCAATTAACGTTGGGCAGTATCCCAGCTGTATTACCGCCAGGATACCACCTAACTCGTGATCAAGCCCATAAAGTGGTTATTGTAATAAGGCAAAGGCGCAGTTTAAATATTCCCCAGAACATACTTTTGTATCTAATTCGGTAAGATTCTGTTCATATGCTATCTCTGCTAGTTGCTTTTTTATTCGAAAATTATGACCAGCCACAGTTCTTTTTGTAAACATTTTTTTACTTTCTTTATTAACGCACTTGGAAGGATACATTGCAAGGTAGTATCACATGACAATATATAAAACAAAGAATCTCAGCAGTATGCAAACAGACTAAGAAAAATGTCAGAGGAGGGGTAACTCAATAAAAAGACAGTAGGTAGAAATATAGCGGATTTTGGAGCCGAGGTATAACTGAGTTTAACCCGCTATTGATTCTGTAGTAGCGTCTTGTGATGGTTGTACGCACAGAAGGTATGCTTTGAGATGTCTTTTGGGCAAGATTTGTACCATACACACTTGCTGATTTCAGTATCCAGCTCTTTTAAAACAAGAATTCCAGGGCATAGCGGAACATTCTGGAACAGGTACAGAGGTTTTGGAAGCACCATCATTTTAATTAGTGCTATCTTAATGGCCATGGTTATCGGCAACTGTGCCCAGGCTCTACGTCTATGCTTGAGGTGATCAATATACTCATTATTGTTACAATCTTATAGCACGGTGCTCTGCCTGGCAACTACGATCCCCAAGTAGTGAAAAGTGGATAAGGCCTGTACGAAGCCATGCAAGTTGTGAGGTCTAACAGTGGCTTTGGTTAAGGGGAAAACCTCTGATTTATTACAATTCACCCGCAGTCCCGATCGCTCCACAAAATTAAGAACTTTTCCTATAATTGGCACTAGGTGAATTTGAGTTTCCCTGATGTATAGTATCGCTTCATCTGCATAAAGGGGATAGCATTTCAGGTACACCGGTCAGCCTGATTCCCAAGTGCCTATCTGTACATTGTAAGGTTTGCCAGGGGTTCGATGGCTATGGCAAATTGCAGGGGCGAGCAGGTGCAACCCTGCCGGGTCCCCCTAGCTATCGGAAATGCCATTGACATTGTTCAATTCGTGTTGACCCTGGCAGCAGGCGATGTGTAAAGGAGCCGCACATATGAAAGAAAGCCTGGATCAAACCCACACTTTGAGTACTTCATACATATATTGCGACACGACTGAGTGAAAGTTCTTTTGTATATCCAGCGCAGCAGCCACTGCCTGAGTCCCAGGATCTTTTTGTGCCAGGATGTTTAAGAGACACTGCAGATTCAGTGCAGTTGATCGCCCCTGAATAAATGTGAAAGGTTGTGAATACACTTTTGACCTCAGCATATGTGTGCACCAGATCACCCGTACCATCTCTGATCAGTGGGATATAACCACTACCGCCCTCCTGCTGCACCTCACAGGCCAGCAATCTGCCTGGTCTTTCACCCTCCACATATGGCCTTGCCACTTTAAGTGTATCTAGAAATGTTAGTTACCTCTCTGTAATTTCTTTAAATTCATGCACCGCCTCCTTAATTTCACAAGCGTGGCCGCGGGGGGAGTGGCTAAATGCTCCTGCTCCAAGTCACGGAGGCACTCCTCACATCTTTGTATATCTCGTCTAATCGTCTTGAAAACACTACATTCAGTAGCCATAGCAATCCCTCGAATGTAAGCCTTAAAGGCCTCCCAGAGTGTGTGAAATGATGCCACTGAGCCTATGTTCTTTTCAAAGTATAGTTTCACATTCTCCTCTATAATAGCACCAGTGACTTAAATCGCCAACTTGTTACACCTTTTCGCCAATGGCAGCTTAGGCGGCATTGGTCCCTGTGTGGAGCTATGATTCGAGGAAACTCCGATATAGCAAGAGATTCCTATGCCAACAGTCTAGTTGTTTCACGATGCCGTCAGAAACACGTGACCAGTCATCTGATCCCTCTTAAGGACCCCGGAACTCCGCTTCAACGCGTCGCTTCTGCTGAATGTGATGCTCCGTAAGTTCGCTAAGACTCAGGACCTCAAACCCTATTCTAGCGACAGCTATACAACTCTCTTTTTCTCACTAACACTCCTTTTTGTTATAGAAGTGTATCTCATCTCAGCCTGCTCATTTCCTCTCCTTCGTTCAGTCCAGGAAATCCCCTCGTCTCTTCAGGCAGGGCGCTCCATTTGATATTCTGCTCTAGTCAGAAGGTCCACCTACCGGAAGTAAGTCCAATTCCTACATTTGGTCTTTCTTTTCTTTGTTTAGAACCTCGCTTACCATTCTCTCTTTGTCAGTTGTTACCCTCCTCTTTGGACTACCACTCCTTCAACTGCCCGAGAAGACCCATTCGAAGGATCTAACTCCAGTCATATCCAAAGTTAGTTCTGCACTTTCCTCATCAATTTATCTTTCATTCTGCTTTTCTTAAACTTACCTGTTATTCTCGTTCTGTAGGTCTCTTTCCACTTCACCACATAGAGAAGGGCCATCCCGAGAGACAACCAGTCCTGACTTCTGGAGTCTTTCCTTACAAGAAGGCTGATTCAAGATCTCCAGAATTTTCTTCCCCAGAGGGTTTCCCTGGGGTCCGTGTTTCCCCTCACTGATTCTTTTATGTTCGGTACTAGGGGGAACAGGGATTCCGGGGTGATTCTTCTCTTCTGCTGTTGCTGCTCTGAACACGTTGGCATCCAATCAGGTTAGTGTTTTTTCTAAATATCCTTTTTGGGAATTGATAACAATACCTCAACGGAGTTAGAACTGTTACAGTAAGCGACGCCATATAGCTGACAAGATCGGGTGGCAAAAACATGGAGCAGCAAATGCAGCAATTAATGGCCGCTATGCAGTCTATGTCACTAGAAATGCAGGCTATCAAACAGGATAATGCTCAATTAAGGCAACAGGTGACCCGAGCCTTTTCCGAGACTCCCCCAATTTCATTGAGCATGGGCAGGTTTGATGGGGATCCTCATAAACTCAAGGAATTCTTGGATAGCTGCACCGTGCAATTCACATTTAAACCCAGATTCTTCCCAACCGATAAAGATAAGGTAGGATTTTTGATTTCGCATCTATCTGGTCCTGCCCTAGCTTGGGCTACTCCTTTAGTTACGTCAGGTAACGCAGTATTAGATTCCTACCCAGCATTTGTAAACAGTCTGAGATCTATGTTTAGTCGCCAGGAAATTTCTGTTACTACACAAGAGAAGCTTCTTGATCTCTGCCAAGGAAACAAGGACCTTCTTGTTTATATCACCCAGTTTAAACAATTGTCCTCAGACGTTGGATGGCCAGATGATGGTCTCTTAACGTTGTTTCGACGAGGACTCTCTGAGGAGTTGAAGGACGAGGTTTCCAAAGTTCCTCGACCGGCCAATTTGGCTGAAATGATAACCCTCACCATGCAAATAGACTACCGACTTCAAGAAAGGGCGCATGAAAAGAAGAAACCTAAGGGAATCCGTACTCATTCTGATCCTCTGCCCAGTATTCTCAAAGCCCCTACGGGAGAGGAACCTATGCAGATTGGATCTGTCAAGGGTCCTTTAACAAACACCGAAAGAGAACGAAGGAAGACCCTGGGGCTTTGTATGTATTGTGGCTCCTCTTCTCACATATTACGTGATTGCCCGATTGTTCCTCCGCGCAGAACCAAACCTCAGATGGCGGGAAACGCCAAAGCCCTGCCGTAGAGGGAACCACGGTAGGGAAATCTATTCAGCGTTCCCCACATATTTTAGGATTGTCTCCTGAACAGCCCGTCTTCCACCAATCTATCATTGTAGTAGCATTGACCTTTAGCCTTCCAGATCGTTTAATCCAAAATATCCCAGCTTTACTCGACTGTGGGGCGGCTGGAAACTTTTTGGATGACCATTGGGCAGCTACAAATGGTATCGCACGGACTCTCAAATCTTGCTCTACTCCAATCCAAGGAGTAGATGGCAGTCCCTTAATTTCCGGACCTATTAGAGAACAAACCCGTCCCGTGACTTGTATGATTGCCTCACATAAGGAGAGTTTGACTTTCGATCTGATAAAGGCTGCCCACTTTCCTGTCATTTTGGGACTTCCTTGGCTACGCACTCATAACCCGTTTATAAATCGGACAGCAGGGACTCTTTTTTTTGGGTTTGGAGTATTGTTTAGCCCATTGCATATCTCAAGAGGCAGTTGGAATTCAAGTCCCATCAGAAATTTCCAGTACTCCCACAACTTCTTCTATTAATCAGTTACAGACAGTGCCCGAATGGGAATGGGGAAGGTGCTAATAACAGTACCGCAAATTGCGGTACCATTATTAGCTCCAGAGTCCCTTTGCGGGTCCCGTCCTTAACGCCTGGAAAAACCATGTGTTAAGGGAGGACCCTCAAAGGGAACTAGTAGTAGGGCGGTAAGGGATTACCAGCACCGGTGCCCTTGCCGGTGCCGGTAATCCCTTACCGCCCACCTCGTAATGAGGCCCAGTGTCTTTAAGTGCAGTGAGGCAATCAACCATAAGCACCTCACCCAACCTGGAGTGTGCAGGCAGGATTCAGAGCGGCCTCACGATAGCCAGGCTGAATCTTACATGCTATCACCATGCCACACAGTCCCATGAGCCAGGGACGGAAGGGTCCTCTAGTCTTTGCCCACCACCACAACCAGGGAACGAGCAGGTGATCAGGCGCTCCCAAGCAGCAGAGCGCGCCGCAGCCACACAACCCAGCAGGGAGGCAGCCGGCCAGTACAGGTGTCTTTGCCCGTTCCCCAACCGACAAGTCCTACATCAGTGTTCCCGCCAGAGCGGGTGCGCCGGCCACGGGACCCGCCACCAGCATGGATGTTGTCGGAGGCAAAGGGGTAGTTTTGGGAAGGGAGAACGATTATCCAAGGGACCCAAGTGGTTTAGTTTCGTATGAGGCAAAGGCCTGGAAGTGTACCTGGAAGGGGGTGGCGGTAGGGGCTATTGTGCTGGGAGGATAGTGCATGGTGTGGGTTTAGAGTACATTGGGAACCAAAACGCCATCTTAGAAAATAGCAGGCCCAGGCCACAAACATGGAACTACGTATATGCATGCAGTAGTAGGTTGTATCACGGGCTCTGGTGAGAAAGGCCAGAGCTGCAGAGATTCATAGACCTTTCATTGACTCTTGTAGCCAGCATTTCATATCCTAGGAAGAATGCGCTCTGCAGGTCCATTATGGGGTGGAGAGCTCCCTACGAAAAGCGATCCCACGAGAGCGAGGGCATGAGCCTCCTCCCTTCCCCCGTCCCAGCTCTAAGTAATGGTGCCCAGCTGCCCTCCTGTCCCAAGACCCCAGCATTCCGAGGTACCAGTCGATCCCAGACCACCGTTGATAAAGCTGTTAGACCCCCCCCAATCAATCAGAAAATATCAAAATGCAGGGACAGGCTGCCTTCACAATGGGTTGTGTGATTTGGGCTGGGAGGGGCAAAACAATAAATCTAAACTGAGGATGGAGAGCTTTGGAAGGGCTCCGATGTGTCTGGAATCGAGTTGGGGTTTGTCAGTTACAATGACCTTGATGTATCCTCTTAACCCTTGTCTCCAGTACCAGGTGCTCACTAGGTTAGAGATAAAAGACTGTATTGTTTTTTCTTCACATAATGTGGAAATTAATTGTAGCTTCATGCTTGATGATGCGCGAGGAGAAGCCCACGTGGGAGAATGTGAACAGACGGGGCAGGAACCAATGGCGTGGAATCCCTTATGGAACAGGTAGCTTATGTAAAGGGTTGTGCCAAGCAGTCACTCGGATTGTTACCTTATATAATTTATTTCACTGATGACGCTGTGTGGCTTTTTAATGTGTTGCTCGTACTAATTTTGCCAGAACGTTCCATGGCAGCAGAGTGCTGTGCTGATGCATGTCTATTTTTGTGGAAATAAACCTTATTCTCCTTGAAAGAGGTGTGCTGGGCCTTTTTACCCAGTGGGTTGCATTCTTTCTGGTGTGAGCGTTGAGGGGATTCTCTACATTTTTGGTGACGCTGACGTGATCCCAGCAAACCCACCCCCAACCCCCGAAGACAGAGGCTTCCAGGCCACATCCCTGGAGGGGCCACGCCCACCTGCAGTGGCCCGTCCGAAGGGTGCAATCCGCAGTGGTGTACAGGAGCCGTTTGAACAGAATTCCTGTCTGCTCTTTGGACCGAGCGCAGCTCCTAGGAGGGTTCAGGCCGTTATTTGGACCCTGTGACAGAGGAGCTCGGGTGAACACGCAGATGTAAGTACACCACTTGCGAGCGGCAACAACGGTTAGAGTGAGTGGGCCATGTGGGGGGATCCACAGACCTATTTCCACCAACTTTGGAAAAAGCCCTTGTGGATGAGGCAGTTATGGAAGAATTGACAGATGTGGAGTGTCTAAGTGAATGTGTGTCAGCACCCCCTATATTAGTCTCGAGGAAGGCAGTGAGATTTCGTGCTTCGACTCATCAACACAAAGGCCCAACCAAAAAAGCCACGCGTCCTACTGGTGATATCTGTCTACTGCTCCTACCTAAAAATAAGGATTCTTGTGGCTTGCTAAGAGATTCAATTGCTTCTTCCCCCGCTTCCACATACTCTGTACCGAATGTGTTTTTTTTTTGTTTTTTAAAATGTTTTTATTAATTTCCATAACCACAACAACCAATAACCAACAACCATTACATAATCATATGCTTCATAATTGCTTATTGTTCCCCCTCCAACTCCTCAACCCCCCTTCCCTTGCCTGTTCATTGTTCTAACTTGTATTCATTCTACAGCACTGTCCCTGGCAATTTCTTGTGTGCTTTGGGTAGCACCATCCGTTTCTCGCTGATCAAACAATGTCACAGTCAATGCAATCCATTGGAGAATGTCCATACCAAGTTCCTGTCTTTGTACTCCCAATGCCTTTCTCCACACCCCCATTTCCGCCGTCGACCATTTCCTCAAATCATCCCACCATCTATCAATGTTGGGCTCTTTCGCAGCTTGCCAACGCATTGCTATGCTGTGTTTGGCTAGTATGTAAATTAGGTCTTTCATCTTTGCTAGGGTTTTCTGTTTCGCGTTTCTCTTAAACAAGCCCAGCATGCAGGCATCTGGAGTCTGGTTATCCAAAGTAATGCCCCCTTGGGCTGCTTTACTCACCACCTTCCCCAGAAGACCTGTATCACCCTGCAACCCAAAACATATGGATCAATCCTGCATTTTCTTCAGTACATTTGGGACGTATCTGACTTTTTGCACCTTTGAATTTCGCAATAGCTGCAGGGGTAACGTATGCACTATGCGTGATGTACAATTGGATTAGCTGTAGTCTGGCAGTCCTAGAAACATTTTTGTGATATAGGGTCACCGGGCTCCACTCATTGTCATCAAACGTTCTCCCCAATTTCTCCTCCCACTGTATCTTGCATTTGAATTGTGTTCTCGAGGAACAATACTTTGTAAATTCTAGAAATTGCATGCCCCCCGTCTGCGGTGTTTGAGTGTCTTCTCATCCAATATCCTCCACTGAGATGGCTGGCTATCTATCTTAGATTATAACTAATATAGACCTGTGTAATAGGAATTGGCCCTTGTGTATGTTTGTGATCTCCCCTAGTTCTGTATAATCCATCCATCCTTTATCAGTCCTCAAGTCCCCTATCGTCAATATTCCACTCGCCGACCAGTGTGTCCTAACTCTACTTCTATGTCCATGCGTATCTGACACCTCAGCTGCCTAAGGTGTCTTTGGCGATATTGGGTCTCCCATTCCCATAGTTCTACATGTCCTCCGCCCTAACTGTATTCCCAACTTGACTAAATAGGGGTGACTACACTGTTCTTTCGGGGGAGTCCAAATCAAGTCCCTGAGGAATATACTTTTAACTGCTGGCTGTAAGAGAATTGTGTCCCCAGTGGGGTCATCTGCCATCCATTGCACCACATACTGTAGCTGGCATGCTCAAAAGTATAATTCAATATTCGGGAGCTTCAGTCCCCCCTGTGCATATGGCCTCTATAATACATGCAATGCCACTCTGTCTGCCTCCTTGCCAAAGGAAGCCCCTGCATGCCTTGTCTAGTTCCGTGAAGAACCTCTTCGGGATGTTGTATGGGACATTCCCAAAGCAGTACATGAGTCTTGGTAATGCCACCATCTTTAATAATGACGCTCTGCCTGCCATTGACAGGGGTAGCTTCCCCCAGAACTCCAATGATTTGTTGAAGACCTCCTTTGCACGAACAGTGTTAGCTTCATGCTCCAGTTTAGGGTTTCAATATATATTCAGCCCCAAATATTTAAAGGAGTCTTTACTCCATAGCAAGGACAGGACCGGGAGTTCCGCCACACTCAGTCGCCATCCCAGCCATTGGAAACAGGCAAGACTTGTTCTTATTTATTCGGATTCCCATCCATATACTAAAATTGTCTTGCACCTCAAACACGTATGGCCGATTAATCTCTGGGTCCCTAAGGTACAGCAACATGTCATCTGCATACATTGACACTATGTGCGCCCCCCCTGTATTTCTATGCCTGCATCGCTATATTCCTGTCTCAGGTATGTTGCTATCGGTTCTGCCACCAGTATGTATAGCATTGGGGACAGTAGGCACCCCTGTCTCGTCCCTTTATGCAGTTCCCATAGATCATAGAAATTGGAGCCCGTCCTAACTCTGGCCATCGGCTGATTATATATCAATTTCACCCACTTCATGTACTTCGGACCTATTCCCATCCTTACCATGGTGGCATATTACCAGTCCCAATGGACGGAATCAAGCGCCTTGGTAGCATCTAGTGAAGCAAAAGCGCATTGCGCCGCCCTGTCATTTGTACAGTAGATGCCGTGGTGCAATCTTCTCAGATTCCCGGCTATACTCCTCCCAGGGATGTATCCAGTTTGGTCTCGATGGACAAGGGCCGGTATCACTTTCCTAAGCCTGTTAGCCAGGAGTGCTTTCAAGATTTTACTTTCATGATTTAATAGGGACAACAGTCTATAAGAGCCACGATCTGTGTCATCTTTGTTTGGTTTGAGGAATGGGATTATCGCCGCCTTGCACAGACTTCCCCGGAGAGCCCCAAATTCATATGCTTCGTTATATACTCTGGCAAGTAATGGTACCAACGTGTCTGCATATGCCTTGTAGAACTCCACCAGTAACCCATCCATGCCAGGCACTGTCACCGTAGGCAACGTTCTAATATTAGCTACAACCTCCTCAGGGGTAACAGTTTCTTAAAAATGCCCTGCTGTTGTTTGTCTAATCTGGGCTGAGTGATTACATCCAGGGTGTCTTGTAGCTCTTCTCTGCCCTCTGTGAATCTATGTACATTTCCTTATAATATTCTGAAAAGACCTCGTTTATACCCTCCTGTGTGTGAACCTCCTCTCTGTCTGCGTTTAGGATGGTGTGTATCAGAGCTCTCACCTTCTGATCCTTATACAACCAAGCTAATATTCTCCTAAATTTGTCTTCTTGCGCATGGCTTTGCTCTAAGTATTTTGCATAGCTACATTTACCCAACATTTCCCAATGTGTTATACACATCTGTCGCAGTCTGATCTCTTCCTCCAGTTGGCCTTCTTCAACCACCCCCCGTCGTTCTATTTCCAACAGCCTCCCCTCTGTATCTTTCAGGTCTTTAATGATAGCTTTCTGTACTCCCCCTGCTATCATTTCACCACCATCACCTTATATGCTTCCCAAATCGTGCCCACGCGTTTAATGCTGCCCTCATTAGTTTCCATGAAATCTGTTGTGGTTTTTCTGATGTGTTCTAGAAATGATTTATCATGCAAGGACTCACTCCTCAATCTCCACGTGGGTATGGGCGGTCTAGGGGGTAACACCTTCCAAACTGCTAGCAGGGGAGCATGGTTGACAAAACCCTGGCCTGGAATTCGGCTACCACAAATTCCCCAACACATTCTTGCAGCGTGAACAAATAATCCAGCCTTGTGTCGACTTTGTGGGGGGCGGAATAGTGTGAGTATTCCCTCTTGTCACTGTGCATTGACCTCCAAACGTCTTCCAACTGAAAGTGTTGTATGAGGGTGCTGAGGACCTTCGCCGGTGGGGCCGGACGTTTATGCTTAGTGTCAGACCGAGCTATAGTGGGATTCAGAGTATAATTAAAAGCCCCACCCCATATAACTGTCCCCACCCTATATGGACCCAACTGCGCATACAATGACCTAAAGAAAAACTGTAACATCATGATTGGGCGAGTAAGTGTTGACTATACAAACCTCCCCATTTTCCAGCATGCTATGCAATATAGCCATCCTCCCCTCATCGTCTGTTTTAGTGCCCAGTCTCTTGAATGGGATAGCTGGATTCACCCATATTAAGACCCCTCTTGCAGAAGTTGAATATGTAGATCCAACCATTCCCCTCTCATCCCCAAGAGCTTCCCAATGTCTTAGGTTTACATGCATTCAGGTGTGTTTCCTGCAGAAGAGCTATCCCAACTTTTTGCCTTCTCAAGTACGCCAATACCCTCAGCCTTTTACCATAGTTGTTTAGACCTCGGGACATTCCATATCATGATTCTATCCCGTCATCCATCGTGTGCTATTTCCCGACCTACCAGTGTAGCCTCCTGACTATACCCCCCCTGTTTCCTGGACAGTGAGTAACATATTCTCTATTGTGACAGGCTCCCTCCCACCTCCCCATCCCCCTCCCCCCAACACATAACAAAACTACCCCAACTGTAAATGTCCAGCTATGCAAAGCATGCTCAGACTCCTCCCACTTCCACACCTCGAAACTCCCAGCAAAGATCTGGGGTTCCTAGTGACCAACGGGTGGGTAAAATTGCGTACCCTGTAAAGAAAAAGGATATGGGTAATAGGCGGTCTCCTTCTTTGCATCAAGTTTTTATTGTTCCTGCTTTCCGCCTCTTCTCGTAGCTACAGAGTTATTGTTATTCCAGTCATATTTAACCACTGTGGCCCGACATAGCCAACCCGCTCACCTCTAATCGTCCCAGCTTCTCAGGACATCTCAAATCTTCCGCCGGGCATACTATTCCTCTCTCACTGCCATGCTTACTCCTCAAGTGGTCGGATTTTAGCATTGTCGATCCATTCCTGCGCCTCCGACGGCATCTCGAACAACAGGGTGTTTCCTTTATTTAGGATCTTCAACTTGGCCGGGTAGATCAACATATATTTGATGTCAGCTTTTTTTAGTCTCACGTTCGTAGCGATGAATTGTGCGTGACTCTTCTGTATCTGAAAGGTATAGTCAGGGTATATCGCCAGCTTCGCTGAGGCCCTCTGTATGTCCCCCCCATTCCTGGAGAATGCTAGGATCTTCCCTCTGTCCTTATAATTGAGGACCTTTGCTTTTATGGGTACTGGCGGAGCTCCTGGTGGTGGCTTCCTTACCAGGGAGTGGTGTGCTTGCTCTATGGTTAAGCCCTGGATCAAATCCCCTGCTTCCAACTCTTCCAGCAATAGGTTTTCTATATAGTTGGTGGGATCGGACCCCTCTGTTCCCTCCGGTAGGCCCACAATTCTTATGTTATTGCGCCTCGCCCGTCCCTGTGCATCTTCTGCTCTGTTCTCCAGCAACTTCACCTTTTGTCTCAAAATGTCCACCTCCTTGAACATCTGCTTGTTCTCTGTGGTGTTCTCCTGCACCTGAGTTTCCAGCTTGCTTGTTCGCTCTGCCAGACTGTGAACATCCTGTCGTAACATGCCTACGTCTATCCTGACTTAGTTAATCTTTGATTCAATAGTGGCTTGTGATGCTGTGATGTCGTTTTGGATCAACTGGTTCCCATGATCTGCTTCTTCCTTTTGGCCCTTGATCAGTGCATTGTCGCCATGTTTGTTGGAGTCATCCTGGCACCCTCCAAGCCTTTAGAAAAGGCTTCCATGGTGGTCTGCTTGCCTTTCGTTTTATTCCCATTTCCTGCCATCAGAAATGTGCAGCTTCACACTTTTATTGCGTTGCGCGGGGGCCTCCGGTCACAGCGGTTTGCTTCCCAACCTCTCCTGGCTACTATGTGTCCTGAGTAGGTCTAGGAACTCTTCACACCACCGTGCACCCGGGCCTATCAGTGGTGACTCCTGTAGCTCACTAAGCAAGTAACGGCCCTGCTGATCTTGCAACTTCAAGTTAGCTCTGGTTCCCCACCCCTGAACTTCAGTAGCTTTTCAGAGGGGCTGGGCTCCTGTGACTAATATCTTATTATGCTCTTCTCTCCCAAGTTGTCCCTAGCTGTGTCATATACCAAGGCCTGTATGCACCTTCTGCGCAGGATCCGCAATCAGCTTTGCATCGGACCCCACTCCTCACAGCTCTGGTACATTAGAGTGCAGCTGTACCCCTCCTCCAGCACTGTTGTCTTTACTTTAGTGGGTATGAACCGGATCAAGCTGTGGGTCAAACGTCTCCCGCTCCCTCTTGTGGGCTATTCCACTTCTGCACCCTGTTTGTGACCTTAGGGGCTTAGCCACCACCCTATTTCGTTAGCTAGCTCCAGCTAGCATCTGCATCACAGCCTCAACTGGCCGTATGGCCCCTCTGGGAGCTTTATGTCTTTTGGCCTGTGTGACACTCCCTGGTTTCAGCACTGGGCAAGGCTTACCGTGATCGTAGCAAGTCACTGTTGATACTCCTCTGCATCACCACTGAAGAACCCTTCAGTGCCCTCTGGAAGTAGCTGGATACAGTGACTGGCCTGGACGATGTGACTTCCCTCAGAACACTCGTGTGGATCATTAATTTTCCGACTGCCCACTATTATGGATTCTCCTTTGCTGATGGTCTCGATTTCAAAGCATATCGTCACCGAGTGCTCTGTGTGCAGAAATTCAGGTGTTGGTTCTGTGTTGTGATGGACAGCTCTGCTCAATGGGAGATAATTGTGCTTCCACCCCAGGGATCCGGGATGATTTCAGCATGTCCCTCTACCTTGGGAGTATACCGGTAGAGAGGAATCATGCGTTATGCGCCCTCATGCCCATCCGGGATCGTCTCAGCTAATGCGAGCCGGGTCTCCCGTTATCAGCGGCTCACTGGAAAGAAGGTGCCAGTTCAGTATTGCATTCAAAGACCTCGCCTTCCAGTGTAACCGCACTCTTAGCTCCGCGCTCCGGCTGCTCCTCCTCCCCGAATTGTACAGGCAACACTTCCTTGCAGCCGCCGTCCCGCTATGTCCTCCAGGGGGCCCTCGAGTGGGCGTTTGCCTAGTTCCGCTGATGGCTGCCTCCCGCTTGTGTCTCGTACATGTGAGGGGCTCCAGCCTCACTCCGCGGCACCCATCTCTCTTCAGGCTTCTTCGCGTCTCGCACCAGATGCTATGTGTTCCCAGATGCAGCAGCAAAGTATCACTGCTTGCCTCGGTCAGTGACCAGCCCTCCAGCATTCGGCTGTGTATATACACGCGCTTACACTGGCCTCTTTCAGCCGACTTGCTAACCAATCGAAGCTACCTCCCAGTCCTTTGTTTGGCAGCACTAGCCATCTTGCCTCTACTATCCACGCAAAGCACACACTTTCGGGCGCTTACAAGTCCTTGTTTCCTCCACTGCTAATCTTTAACTTGTGTCCCCTCGGGCACCGCTCCTTCATGCATCAGTATTCTTGTTTGTATGTCATATAATCAGTTTTTGCCTATGTTGCTTCGTCGGATCCTTTCTGTTCAGCAGGAGTTCGGACGGAGACAGGTCCTACTCCATGGCTTTGTAGCCATGCCTCCTGTACCGAATGTGTTTGTGTTTGGTAAAACTTGTGGTGATTCACCATTGAGATCTCAAAGAATGTTTGAGATTGGAGGATCTGCAGCTAACCTGAGTTCGGAGTTACGCAGCGGGGTGAATGATGAAGCACATAAAATGGAACGGGAGAGTTTCTGTATGGAAGATTCATTCCACATAGCAGCAGCGGCAACTAAAGAGCTACTGAAGGATATTATTGATGTGGATATGGCTTCTTTTTTGGAAGTGTCATCTACTATAATGACTCACAGGAGATTGTCTAATGCTGGTAATTAGGAGGGGTCACATTTTGGCTCTAGTTTTGGAGGTGGGGTGCACAGAGCTATCCACTAATCCCAATGGTGATGTGCCTCTTGAGGGGGGTTCTCTTAACAAAAGGTTGGACAAGTGGCACACCTATCTGAACTGGGGAAGGCTAAGGCTGATGATGAGAAAATGGCACATGGTGTCCTGCCTAATTCATTATTGACTACTGATCCAGTTAGCACTGTTGAGGAGAGGAGGAGTTGTTTAAATATGTGTCGATCCTGGCTCTATTGGAATGCTGAGCCTATAGGTCTGTGCTCATCTCCTAACCACATGACAACAGGACCTGGGGGGCACAAACCTCCTCTTTTGAATGGTCAAGGTGTGTATAACCAGTCTGTCAGGGCTCAGGATTTGGTGATACTCCTACTTGCTAATTTGCACATTAGTCTCAGCCAGTAAAAATTTTGAGATGGGAGTATTTTATTCACTATTTTAGAACTTTGAGAGTAAATGTGATTTTAAGAGAGTAAAAATGACTTTTCACCTTTGCAAGAGAGTAAAATTTATGTGACATCCAGCAGACATGTGCAAAAACTGTATGGAGATCATTGCTATGTGGCAGCTTTCTGCATTGTCACAGAATACACCTTTCATTATTTCTCTAAGGTCTAGCCATTTGATCTCTCCTGTATATATTTAAATGTTGAAATCACAAAAACCTAGCCAATTACATGGTAAAGCAAACATTAATTGTATTGTGTGTTTTGAGGTTCGATAGCAGAATTGTCTTTTGAGGTTTACTAAAAGTCCTCATTTTCTGGAGCTATTACTACCTAATGGTATGCCAATGTTATGATACAACAGTGTAGAGAGGCAAGGACTCCATGCTAAATTCTATATCTAATCTAATGGTCAAATGGTTATTTATATAGCGCTTTTGGCGAAGCGCTGTACATAGAACATATTTATCACAATTATCACCAAACCAAAGTTGGTACTCCTTTATCGACCTCGAAAGGATGAAAGGCTACGTTGGCCTTGCCGGGATTCGAACCTGCAACCTACAGATTGCAGCAACGAGTGCTCAACTGGCTGAGCTATCTTATTGGTTAACATACTTCAGAGGTCGTTTAACTGAGTATCGACTGAGGTATAATAATCACAGTACCTAGATGTTGGCGAACTTCATGAAGCGCTACATAAAATTAAATACCTATCTGGATTATCACAGGGACAGGTTTTGCTGAGTTTCTATTTCAATTACCAAAGTAACTTTCATTTGTTTATTTTTGACAGGTTTGGGGTGAAAGAATAATTGTTGGAGGAGATTTCAACTCCTACTGCGCTGAGGGCGCTCACTGGAACGAAGAAGGTGTTACCCCTATCCACCTGCACTATAATGTTCTAAGAGGTTTCATGTGAGATCTCTTCCTAACATAATGGGTCATGCTTTTGTTGGATTGCTGTCCATCTTCCCCTTTCTCCAGCTACACATGGAAAAGAGGCCTTTTCTCATCTAGGATTGGCTATTTCTATATTTCTGATCGCCTCAGGTCCTATTGTACTTATTTGAACCATTCTGATAATGGCTTGGGTGATCACTTGCTCCTTTCTTTTAATTTGGCTGTTCCCTTTTCAACTTTTTCTATTACATCTGACCTGGTCAGACTTTCAGTGAATGGGCGAGGGAGCACAATTAAGTGGAACCGAAAGCTGGTGACCAAGTTGAATGGACTGTTGAATACATCTTTTTCTTCTTGCTCCTCTTTCTCTTCTGAACTGGGTTTGGCTGAGGGATATAATAGCCCCCAATACAACATAATCTCAGCCTGTATTAATAGTTATACGTGAATGCCCACTGACTACTATTTTAATCTATTCGGGTGATGATTCCAAATGGCGGTCGGCGCAGGAGGATGTGCGTGAGTGTCTCTCCCGGCCGGGTCGCACATTATAAGCTTTTCAAATATGCAGATCGGTTACCCTGAAGCTTGCAAACTGACTATGAAGATCGCGAGCTGTATAGTGTGAGTGCGTATCACAAGTGTTGCAGCGGAGAGTCACAGAAGCCGGCAACTCTCACGGGTGCGCAAGCAGAAGATTGAGCGGGAGGCGCCGCAGAGTTGGGCGACCAAGTCAGGACTGGCACCCAGTGGAGTGCGGCATACAATGGACTCCTCGGCATCCGTGAGGCCCCCGTTGAGGCAGCGCTGGAGCAACATCGCCATCCGAACAGACCGCAGAGAGCGGCGACGCCCCCGGCGCACTTCCATCTGCGGCGGCGGCTGCCTCTCCCCCTCGGGGTCTGGGGACGGAGGCTGTGAGAGAGCGGGTGCCCGGGTGCCAGAGAGTGACGCCCGCAAAGTCCCCGAGTTGGATCCCGGTGGAGGTGGGGAACCGGGCCCCCATGAAAGCAGCAGCGGCAGCGCGGAGGGGGCTCCCGGGTGACGTCGGTGGGGAGGCCCTGGAGCAGATACGGCCCCTCCCCCCCTAACGGCTTCAGCATAAGCGGGTGGACTCACGCCCCCATCGCAACACCCCCTCCCCCGTGGAGTGGGGGATACGGCTCCCACAGAGGTGGGTCCTGCACCAGATTCTCGCCTTGGAGAGTGTTCTGGGGGAAGGATCTCTCCTCCATAGTGTGTCACAACTAGGACAAGTAGCGGAGGCCCGGACACGGCGTGGGGGGCTGGGGGGGCCAGGAGTGACGAAGCTGGGCCCGGGAGGTAAGGAGGAGGAGCCGGGCCACCTCCTGTGATTCCTGCTAGGTCCCCCAGACTTTTGACAGCAGCCCGCGCTTTTGTTGGGGCGGGTGCGGGGGACCGCCGGTGGGCTCCAGTGACTAGAAGGACTTTGGAGGGCTGTAGCCTGTCCCGGTGGCTGGAGGCTGGTTGGTGGGGGACGTGCCCTGGGCTCCAGCAATAACCGGACCCCACTCCAGTGTAAGGGTGTCGCTGGCGGCCAGACCCCACTGCAAGACGGGCCCTGACGTCCATGCCGAGATCGAAGACCCCGGCGCTCCCCCCGCCCCAACGTAAACATAACAGAAGTCTCAGAAAGCTGTGGACCACGCAGGCAAACCCAAACATCACATCTGAAGAAGGGCGGTCTTCAGCTCCCGACCCAGTCCAAGAAAACATGGCTGGGAATGCGATGCACAAGACAGAACTTCAGGACTGCTTCAAGGAGCTCCAGGCGCAATTACTCAGTTCAGTGCAAACCCAGTTCAAAATTCTCCGGGACGAAATTAAGCAGTCGATCCAGGAAATCAAGCTGGATATAGCAAAGCTAGAGGAACGGACGGACACCCTGGAGAGGCAAGTGCAGCAGGTGGAGGAGGATTCGCATAAATCGGATGAAACGCTGGACCAGATTGCTCAGGCCACCACCTACCTTCAAATCCAGTGTGAAGACCTAGAAAATAGATCAAGAAGGTCCAACATAAGGATTAAGAATCTGCTGGAGTCAATAGCGGACGGTGACCTCAAGGAGACTATCACACAATTGTTGACTGAGATCCTTGCGGAGGATTCGGAACAAGCTGTGAAAATAGATAAACTACATTGAGTGGGTCCCAAAAGGTCAACTGAGCAGGGAGCCAGACTGAGGGATGTACTGGCCGCAATGACGTCCTATACCCAAAAAGAGCAGATTCTCCGCAAGGCACGGCTCGCAGCACCAGCTAGAATAAATGGGCAGAAAGTCCATCTTTACCAGGATCTCGCTCCATCCATCCTGCTCAAGCGACGGGAGATGGGTCCAGTGCTTCAGCACCCGATAAGCAACAAAGTTAAATATAGATGGACGTTTCCGTTTGGCCTTCTCTTTACCTGGTATGGCTCGCAACACAGAGTGACCACATGTGAGGAGGGTGAATCGATCCTGGGAATTCCGAGCGAAACAACAAAGGCACAAACTCTCCCACTAAGAAGAGGACGGGGTCCAATTAGTCAAGACAGCTGGACAACAGTGCAGAAGAAAGGCAGAGGGAGCAACCACAAATAGAGCAAAAACCCTCGGGATCCCGTGGTCTGCGCAGTGCTTAATAAAAGGGTATAGATCTATCTCAAGTCAGTTAACACAGTTAGAGGAAACACGACCGACACAACATCAGCAGGCCCAGTCGATGGGCGGACCAACTAGTCTGGAATCGTTAGTGGGGTTTAGGACCCCCCACGACTTTTATCCGAGGATGAATTGGGACCGGGAGCTCTGGGCATCTCGTCTAAGGGCGTTTAGCATCCCGGCCTCCGCCTCGGAGACCAGTTATGTTGGGGAAAGGGATAGGGGGCGAGTTTTGGTGGTGGACGGGGGGGGGGGCAGGCCAAGGGACTCTTGGGAACAGAACGGACTTGCTGTGGGGGCCCAGAGAAAGTCGAGCAACTCGTTATGGGTTCTCCATGGAGCACGTGACGATTCCTTCACAAAATATCAGAGCAATGAATACACCAGCGAAAAGAGCCAAGCTGGACAGACAGGCCAAGAGATGGAAGGCGGATGTCCTTCTCTATCAAGAAACTCATGTTAAGAGACGCGAGAGCGCTAAGCTCAAAATAAGGGGCTACACCAAAATATACCAATCCAATGCGGAGGGGAAAAGGGTGGGGGTCCTTATAGCAGTTTGCGACACAGTTGCCATGTAAGTTCAGGACCACAGGAAAGACAAAGGGGGTAGATTTATCTTTCTGAATGCTTGGATTGGAGGAAGGACTATCACGCTGACGTCTGTTTACGCCCCAAACATGGGACAGGAAGGCTTCCTCAAAGAAACACTACTAGCCATGGAAGAATTTGCGTCGGGTGACATTATCCTCGGCGGCGACCTAAACATGGCATGGAACCCCAATCTGGATAGGAGTGCCACAACTTGTTATGATTCCAAGGCCCCGTCAAGGTCCCTGAGGAAAGCATTTGAGACGCTGTCCCTGCCTGACCTGTGGCGATCCAAAAATGGAAATGATAGGGGTTACACGTACTACTCATGTCCACAACACATGATCCAGAATAGATTACTTATGGGCTTCGACTGGGTTGGTTGGGAAAACCATGGCCAGATCTCTTTTTCAGATTATGCCCCTCTAATAGCGACTATGGCCCTGGGGTCTCGTGAAGCGCAGCTGTGGGCCTGGAGGTTTCCGGAGGACCTCCTTCGGGACGATACAGCGGTGGAGGGGATTCAGGAGAAAATAAACACCTACTTCAGCGAGAATGACACGGGAGTTGCCGCAGGGAGTGATATGGGATGCCTTCAAGGCGGTCTTGCGGGGGGAGCTGATTGCGCTCAAAGCCAGATGAGAGAAACAACTGTCACAATGGGAGGAGGACCTAGAGCAGAAACTAGAAGAGACAAGGAGGGAAGTGACGAACAAACCGAGTAGATCATCGAAAAGAGCGCTGAAACATGTACAGGGCCAACTGAACCTACTGCAAACCAGAAAGGCCGAGACAGTCCAGCTAAGAACGAAACAAAAGTATTATATGTACCCTAACACGGTCGATAAACTCCTGGCACGTCAGCTCCAGGAAAGGACTCGTAACTGAACAATTTTAGCATTAAGGAATCCTCTCCGAGACAGGGTAACTACGAATGAAGAGATGGGGGAAGTAATGAAGGACTTCTACCAGACTCTATATAGTACAGAGAACCCATCCAGGGAGGACCAGCAGGCATACCTGGCCCGGATAGACCTGCCCCAACTGTCGGAGGAGACCAGATCTTTGCTGGATGGGGAAATTCAGTCGGAGGAGGTCGTAGAGGCTATTAAGAGGCTCCCTAAAAATAAGGCCCCGGGGCTGGATGGTTATTCGGACGCTTTCTACAAGAAATTTCAGGCATCCCTGGTCCCCAGACTCACCACTTTGTTTAATGCGTTCAGGGCTCAAGGCGACATAACGCCATCCATGAATGAAGCAAAACTAATACTTTTCCCCAAGCCGGGTAAAAACCCACTTCTGCCAGGTTCCTACCGTCCGATTGCCCTAATCAATCTGGACGCCAAGTTATATACCAAGATCCTGGTGAACAGACTCTCCAAACATCTCACATCACTGGTGGACCAAGATGAAGTAGGCTTCATCCCTACACGGCAGGCGGCAGACAATACCAGGAGGGTGTGCCACTTGATTGAGAAGGCTGAGCATTCAACGATACAAGCATCACTCGTCGACTTGGACGCCGAGAAGGCGTTTGATAGGGTGGAGTGGTCGCAACTCTTCCTCACGATGGAACGCATGGAGTTCGGGGGGACCTTTATGCAAATGGTGAAGGCTAATTACAAGAGCCCCTCGATTAGAATCTCACTCAACGGAACTCTGTCATCTAAAGTGGCACTTTCTAGAGGCACAAAACAGGGCTGCCCCCTGTCGCCCCTCCTCTTTGCCCTCTTCCTAGAACCCTTCCTAGCAAACATTTGGACGCACCAGCTCATCTGAGGGATCCCAATGGGCGACAGGGAGCATAAAGTCATGGCCTTCGCAGATGATATGTTGATAGCCCGCAACAAACCAGACCAATCCCTTCCAGCATTGGTTCGGGAACTTGATGATTTTGGGAGAGTCTCGGGACTTAAAATAAACAAGAACAAATCAGAAATCCTCAACCTCTCGGCCGACCCAGAGATGGTTGGGGCCCTGTCCCAAACATTCGGGATGAAGATCACACAAGACTGTATTCCCTACCTGGGCATTAATCTGACCCCTTCTACATCCAAGCTCTATGCAGCTAACTTTCCGGCCCTGCTTGGCCATCTCCAACATCTCTTACAAAAGTGGACCCCTCTCAGCACGTTGTGGTGGGGGAGGATCTCCGCGGTCAAGATGAATGTTTTACCAAAAGTTCTTTACTATTTCCAGGCTCTACCGCTGACGCTGCCGAACACTTTCTTCAGAGCTTTGAACAAAATGACGTCCGCTTACATCTGGCAGCGGAGGAAACCAAGAGTGGCTATGTCAACAATGACAGCGCACAGACGGGAGGGAGGGATGGCACTGCTGCACTTCCGGAGATACCATGAAGCCGCGCAACTGAGTGTTTTGAAGGAATGGGTCGCAAGCTCCCCCCAACAGATCTGGACCAGGCAAGATATTGCGGTGGCGGGAGCACCTCTCTCCAATCTCCTGTGGAACAGGAAGAGCCTCAGGCACCCAAACACCAAAATCAGTGTAGTCACGAGGGCTAGCCTCGAGGCCTGGGACTCGGCAGTCAGGAGAGGAAACATAACCACAACCCCATCTCCATTCAATCCGCTGTTTGGCAATCCGGATTTCCCCCCAGGTCAGAATCCCACTACATACTCCGCCTGGAGGCAGGCGGGCTTCTCAATGATCAAGGACATGTTTGAGGGCCTGTTAGGCAGTATCCAGGGCAGCTCCCTTAGGGAGCACTACCCCAGATTAGGTCTACAGGTGAGAGCAATAAACCCCCTTTGGTATCAGTCTGTACCACAAAGATGTAGTTGGTAGCTGTGGCTGAGCAGTCAGATTTATCTCAAGAGGGAGATGAGCAGTATTCAGGGTTGACACAATAGGTAGTACAGTACTATGGAGCAAGGAAACACTGACCAAAGTTTTGTATTAAGAAGAGAATATATATTTATTTTATACACTTCTAAGTCAACACATAGATCACAGTTAATAAAGTAAGTTAAATTGAGTCAAAAGAAAAGCATATACAACTCCCTATTCAATTGTAGACAAGTTTGTGGTTTAGTGAAAACTGAGCAAAACGGCACAGTGAAAACCTACTACAAATGGCACTCTACCAATTCAACGAAAGGGGGGGAAAGTACAAGTTAAACCGAAATATCTTCAGACACCCCCTAGCAACACTTCCCTGAAGTTTTGTGAACAAGTAATGCACAGTAACACTTTAACCAAAAGACAAGTGAATGAAAACTGAGCAAAATGGCACTCCACAAGTTAAAACAGTAGGAAGGAAGAGGGGTTTAGAAGGTTTTGGTGCATCAACACATTTCTCATTGAAAATGAATCTAGTGAGAGCAGATCTAACAAATCAGCCAGAGTCAATAGGCCTGAGCCAGAGTCAGTGGTACAGGACCAAGAGCTTAGGAGCAAACATTTTCTTGTAGCAGCAGTCAAGTCTTTAGTAGAAAACTTTTGAAGAGGTAGATGCAAGGCGAAAGACAATGTTAAGAGAGAGGGTGGCCGACCCTACAAGTAGTTAAAGGATTTAAAACACCTTTAGGGCTACCACGGAGAAAGGGCGGCCTGGCGGAACAATGTACCTTAAACATGGAGAAGTGGCTCCTGCGGTGGCGGTTGTTCCTGGTAATTCCTGCAGGTCAAAGGGTCCAACAGAGGAAGAGAGGCTCTCGTCGTGGAGGAAGGTTCGAGTCGCTGCACTACCCAGGGATGAAACCAGCCGCGGTGCTGCCAAACGAAGTTTAAAAGGTACGCTCCTTTTAATCGCGGCCCGGGTCGATAGCTGCCTGGCTATCCAGTCTTCAAGTGCTGGGCACTGTCGAGTCAACCAAGGCAGGTCCGAGGATGCGATAGGTGAACTGGTTGACCCCACCAGCTCAAGGGAAGGAGGCTCCTCCGCTGAAGATCTCCTCTCGTCGTGTGGAAGAAAAAGTGGTGAGACGATCCGGCAGGGCTTCACCGGTGGTGTAGATGCTGAAGATGTCTCTGGCTTCTCTTCCCTTCGGTTCCGTAGTTCCAGTGGCGACGTCTTGCTCTTCCAGTCCTCAGGACCCTGCTTTTATGCAGAAAGAGACCCATTCATACAGCCTAGCTGTCACTCACACAGTGGAGTGGTATTCTTGGTGGGACACCCTCCAGCCTATCAGGTTAGAGTGTGACCTGAGTTGCTTTGGCAACTCTGTCTGGGGGTTCTACTCCCACTCCCAAACAACAGACCCACCCCAGACTCAGTAGCGCCGAAAGGAGGGCTTCTTGGCAGAAGCCCGCCAAAAGGACGAACAAAGGATCCCCGACCTGGGTTAGGAAAATGGAGTACGACTTGAGAAAGAAGTTTTATCAAAGTTCTGGCAAATAAAACCTACCGGAGTAAAGTTAATAATAAAATAGACCAGCGGTATGCTAGAGGCTGTCAGTAAAAGTGGTAGCCTCGAACAATGGGAAAATCCCATAGAGAAATATTTGCGGTCGAATATAAAAGGTAGTAACCACTGCCACCAGCCAGAAACTTTGTAGTGGGGGACTTTAAGGTACCCTCTGGAAAATGAACATAGGGGAAAAACTATTAACCCCTTCCAGTACTTCCATATTAAGATGGGGTGTACTGGTTAAGTTCATAAAAATCGACTAGTAAAGTCAATGGGGACTTCACATGTCCTGGGAGACAGTAGTCAGTCCCAGGGTATGGAGTCTATGTTTGGGGGTCGCTACGACACCCCTGTGTCACGGCACGGAGGGTGCTGTGTGACACATGTGCATAAAGATGGTTCCTATGGGTGAGAGAAAAGATCCCATAGGCATTAAACACAAAAATAGCCTAGAACACACATAGCAAAAATGCCTAAGAGTGGGAAAAAGAGTCTCACTCTTAGCAGGTAAAAAGAAATAAACCCTTCAAATCCAGCAAAACTGCTGGGGGAATCTATAGGTAAGGGAAATTAGCCATAAAATGAGAATTCTCCCTAACACCCCCCCCCCCCACCCAGACTAAGGGACATGAGGATCTAATCCACTCCTGGATGAGTCTGATACCTCTAGTTGGTTAAAAAAATCCTAGAGAGACCATCAGCATTTTGGTGGTGACATCCTGACCTGTGCTGAATGGTAAAATCAAACCCTTGGAGGCAGATTGACCATTTTAGCAGTTTTGGGTTTTCCCCTTTCATTTGCATCAACCATCTCAAGGGTTGGTAGTCTGTTTGAATGGTGAAAGTAGATCCATAGATGTATGGTCTAAACTTTTTCGAAGCCCACACAATGGCAAAACATTCTCAATAGTTGCACACCTTGTTTCAGGTTCCTTCAGTTTCCTACTGATGAAGCAAATGGGGTGTTCCCTACCTTTCTCATCCAGTTGACTGAGCACTGCACCTATACCTATATTGGAAGCATCTGTCTGTACAATGAAGGGTTGGTGGTAGTCAGGAGCTCTGAGAACTGGAGCCTGACTGCACTCCTCATTCCATTTGACCTTTTTAGGAGACTTAGGAGAAGAGATTACATCCAGTGGAGAAGCTATGGATCCATAGTTCTCAATGAAATTCCTGTAATACCCAGTGAGGCCTAGGAAGGCTCTCACCTGGGTTTGAGTAGAAGGAGTTGTCCAATTTTGCACAGCTTCAATCTTGCTGAGCAAAGGCCTTATTTCACCACTTCCTACCTCATGCCCAAGGTAGACAACTTTACTCTGACCAATTTGACATTTGCTTACCTTTATGGTCAGATGGGCCTGTTGCAGAGCCTGCAAAACATATCCTAGGTGGTCAACATGTTCTTTCCAAGTAGGGCTTAATACTGCAATGTCATCCAAGTATGCCATGCAGAGGTCCTCCATCCCATTCAGAACCTGATTAACCATCCTTTGGAATGTAGCAGGTGCATTCTTTAATCCAAAAGGCATAACCTTAAACTGGTATAAGCCAACTGGGGTGGAGAATGCAGTTTTCTCCTTGGCATGGTCAGTCAGGGCTATTTGCCAATAGCCTGACGTGAGATCAAATGTGCTGAGGAACTTGGGTGAACCAAGTCTATCCACCAGCTCATCTGTCCTTGGCAAAGGATGGGCATCAGTCTTAGTTACTGCATTTAGAGCTCTATAGTCCACACAGAATCTCAACTCTTTAGATCCTGCCTTTGGTACTAACACAACTGGGCTAGACGATGGACTAGTGGAGGGCTCTATTACCCCGAGATCAAGCATCTTGTTGACCTCTCCTTTGATGTGGGTTCTTACATTTTCTGACATCCTGTAGCCCCTGCCTTTGACAGGTAGACAGTCACCAGTTTGGATATCATGTTGGCCCCTAGGGGTCAAACATGGTGTCAGTGAGAACAGAGGGGCAAATTGATTTAACAAATGTTTGCACTCCTCCTGTTGCTCAGGTGTCAGATTAGAAGAGAGATTGACTCCTTCTCCAGCATTGGATCTTTCATGGATTCACATGCTTAGAATATTCCCCGTCGTCAGGCTGGGAATCCCCGGTACATTATATAGACCCTTTCCCGTAGGAAAACTTTTTCGACGCTTATGCGTCCTATCCACCTCGTTTTGTATCATGCGTGCCCGTACCGTCAGGACGTCATGATATAAATACAGGCCCCGCCCCCGCGCTCCCTCAGATTTCAACCGTCTTTCAAAGTAGTGGGATCCTCGTGTTTACTACTAGTGAAAACTAGGTTGTTTTTTCTGTTTCGCTTCGGCGACGTTCAAATTCTGGAGAATTATGTCTGGAAAAGCGTTATTTCGCCCTTGTGCAACATGTGGCCTCAAAAAAGTTTATGAAGGAGATGGCCACATGGACTGTATCTACTGTCTCCACCCGCACCACACGGCGGATACATGTGAGATATGCCAGGGTTTCTCCCAAAAAACCCTTAAGGACCGTAAAAGAAGGCTGGTCGACTGGCTTAATGACGGAGCGGGTGCCTACCCGGCTTCGGAAGTGGGCTCCACGGCCTCCAGGAGCAAGTCGGAGCCTCCATCGAAAAAGGTACGGCCAGCGGAAATTCGCACTGAGGACAAGCATAAAGGGAAGCATGCTGGATCTTCCTCATCACATAAAAAGCCCTCCTCCTCCTCATCATCTAAAACGGAGAGGCTAGCGCTGTCAAAATCCTCCTCAGGGGACCGTCCCAGGTCTTCCATGAGTCGAGATGCTTCAGCCGGGAAGTCGGCATCGAAATTGACGACGAAGTCTAAGGGCTCGACGACGACGACTTGCTCGTCGACCTCAGTGTCATTGACGATGCCTATTACCGTTCAGGCAGCAGCGGTTGGGATTCATTCGTCGACGGAGACTCAGTCTATGGCTTGGCTGCCAGAGGTCTATGACCCGATCCCTCCTGAGGTCTTACTGCAGCCTGACACGGCCTGCTCGGCGGAAGGAGAAAGTGACACGGTTCTGCAGCCATCGGATTTAGGCTTACGGCCTTCCACGTCGGCGACGACGACGACGAGTGCGAGTGGGGGTATGGTACCTATATCATCCACGTTACTGACCCCCCAGACGGTTTTGTCTCTGGACGTGCTTAATACTCTTCAGAAGCTCCTGCAGCGGCTGGATACGCAGTTCCCTCAACCTGGGACGTCATCGTCGCTTTTCTCTGTACCTTCCGTCGACGAGCAAACTTGTACGGCTCGCTCGACGACTAAACACCCATCGGCTCCCCAGGCGGTAAAAGATCGTCCTCGAGCTCAGGAGGAGGGTGAGTTGTCGGAGTCCGACTCTATACCGGGTGACTCGGGGTCAGACATCTCCCTGTCACCGTCGAGGGACCCAACATGGAGTTCGGATGTAGAGGTAGAGTCTACGAGGAGCCAGACACAGCCATCTCCCCCGGATGATGTGGGAGCCTTCCATGCAATGATGGGAAAAGCTTGTTCCGAGTTCGGCTTGATTCCTGAGGAGCAGAAGAAAGACTGTTTCCTTTTTGACCATATGGGTCAAAGGAGAAAATCGGTATTTGCCATCCCAATTCTGGACCACGTGTGGCAAGAAGGTCTCAAGACGATGCGCCATCCGTTCTCGGAGCCAGCTATAAAGGGACGGATCGAGAAAAAGTTTAAAGCTCCGGAGTCCACTCCAAAATGCCTAACATCACAGCCTCTGTCTGACTCGGTGGTGTCGGCGGCAGCGGCTAGGAAGGCCAGGGTACAGCAAAAATGTTCAACGCCACCAGAAAGCGAGGCTAGGAGGTAGGACGCCTTTGGAAAAAAGGTGCTCTCGGTCGGAGCGACGACAGTAAGAGCAGCCAATTCCTTAGCGATCGTGTCACGATATGATAGAGAAATGTGGCACAAACTAGCCCCTATCCTAGAACACCTGCCAGACGAACACCGGAAAGCAGCTATGTTACTGGTGCGGGATGGCGAAGAGGCCTCGAACCACGCAATTAATATCGCAGTTGACCTAGCAGAGTCTGGCTTCAAACAAATCAACCATGGAGTAGTGCTTCGTCGACAAGCGTGGCTCAAATGTACTACTTTCCGTCCTGAAGTCCAGTACAAAGTCCTTGACATGCCATGTGAAGGGGAACACCTGTTTGGCGAAAAGGTTGATGAAGCGTTGAAGGGGATGAAAGAAGACACGGATACTGCTAGGTCCCTCGGCGCCCTTCAAACGGGTAGAAACTTTCGCTCTTTTCGCCCCTATAGGGGTGCTTCTGGAAACTCCCGCTTTGGAGCCTCGAGGGACCGTGGATTTAACAGGCCCTCGTACTCTTCACAAGGGTTCAGACGAGCGTCCCAGTCGGCACGTAGAAGCAGGGACTATCAAGCCTCCAGGCGGCGAGGCTCGGGTCCATCGTCGACGAAGAACAAGCAAACCAGCAACCAATGACGGCCTTCGGAACGTCCTGGGGGGTCGAGTCTCTCATCACTTCGACCGATGGAAATGCATCACCACAGATCGATGGGTTCTAGACACGATTCGCATGGGTCATGCGCTACAATTCAAAGACAAGCCTCCGCGTCTTCCGCCTTTATTCTCGACACAGCCCCACCTCCGAATCCTACGACAAGAGGCGGCGCTTATGTTGCGGAAAGGGGCGGTAGAGAGAGTTCATGTGGCACAGGAAGGACAAGAAGTTTATTCCCGGTTCTTTGTTGTCAAGAAGCCAAACGGCAAATGGAGGCCCATTCTCGACCTGAGGGTACTCAACAAGTGGCTAAAAAGCCTAAAATTCAAAATGCTAAAGCTCCAAGAGGTTATCAGGTCGGTGCAACCCATGGATTATCTATCGTCACTAGACCTTCAAGATGCTTATTTTCACATCCCAATACGCCCACGACACAGGAGATATTTAAGGTTCGTCGTCGGGAGAAAGCATTTTCAGTTCAAGGTCCTCCCGTTCGGGCTCAAGTCCTCCCCCAGGACGTTCACCAAGTGCTTGGCCCCTATAGCGGCCCATTTAAGGAAGGATTGTCACCATGTCTATCCATATCTAGACGACTGGCTGGTCAGAGGTTCGTCCAAGGAACAAACACGAGACAGTCTAAGGGCCACAATGTCCCTCTTACAGGAACTGGGCTTCGCAATAAACTTCAACAAGTCCTCCGTAGAGCCTTCGAGGACCTTGGTCTTTCTAGGAGCGGAGTTTCATACACACACAAGCCTGGTGAGACCATCCAGCGAAAGAATTCAGAAACTTCAAAGCAAGGCGTCGGAATGGAGAGGCGGTACCAAGGTTTCAGTGCGCAAGTACATGTCCCTGCTAGGGACCATGTCGTCCTGCATTCCGTTGATAAACAACTGCCGTCTGTTTATGAGACCTTGCCAGGAATTTCTAGCGGACCGTTGGGCGCAGAGCCGAGGTCGCTGGTCCGACAGACTGGTCGTCGACGAACAACTAGTTCAAGCACTCTGCTGGTGGAGAGTGTCTACTCATCTAACGAAAGGAATGCCTCTACTGGAACCGGAGTTCCAAAAGACGGTGGTTACGGATGCATCGCTGAGCGGATGGGGAGCTCATCTGGATACGCTACAGGTACAAGGCCAGTGGTCGTTGCAGGAGTCCTCCCTGCATATCAACCTGCTAGAACTGAGAGCAGTGCAATGGGCTCTGAAATCTTTTCTTCCTCAACTGAGGGACTCGGTGGTGCGTGTCATGACGGACAACACCACTACGATGTTCTACTTGAGGAAACAAGGAGGGACACGTTCCAGGTCCCTATCGACGGAGGCACAGAAAATCTGGCATTGGGCCCTGCAACACAACATGAAAATCTTAGCGTTCCATCTACCAGGCGTGAGAAACGTGGAAGCCGATGCCCTCAGCAGAGAAATGAACGAAGTTCACGAATGGGTGCTGAACGACCAACAACTACAACAAGTATTCAAGAAATGGAGACACCCTTCCATAGACTTGTTTGCGACGAAGAACAACAGGAAATGCCATCAGTACGCAAGCAGATGGCCTCAGCAGGGCTCACTGGGGGATGCGTTCTCCTTCCCATGGACGAACAAATTCCTGTACGCATTCCCTCCATTTCCCCTTGCCCGGAGGACGTTGCAATGGATCCTCAGGTACCCATGTCGGGTAATTCTGGTGGCCCCGTACTGGGCCAGACAGGTGTGGTTTTCAGACCTGCTACACTTAGCGGTGGCGGAACCGATGAGATTCCAGAAGACCCCCGACCTTCTGTCTCGACAGGAGGGTGTCGTTTGGCATCACGACCCGGACAGCCTCAAGTTGACGGCCTGGCTCCTGACTTCGCCGAATTTGGCCGGCTAACGATTCCGGAGGACTGTCGGCGTATCCTGCAAGCGGCAAGAGCACCTTCCACAAACGCCTCATACGCGTACAAATGGAGAAGTTTCTGTCAATGGTGCGAGGATCAACCAGGTTTGGCCCCGCAATCGATTAAGCCGGAACAGCTCCTTCCATACTTGCTGTTCTTAGCTCAAAAGGGCCTGTCGGTATCGTCAATAAAAGTACACCTAGCAGCCATTTCCAGGTTTACTCGTCAACGGCATTCGGCACCATTGTTCAGCGACCGCCTGATTAAGCACTTCCTTAAAGGCCTCTTTCGGAGTTTCCCTCCAGAGAAGAAATTTCCGCCGGAGTGGAGCCTCAATCTGGTCTTAACGTCTCTTATGAAGCCTCCTTTTGAGCCAATGTCATCATCGTCTCTAAAGTTTTTGTCGTGGAAATTGGCCTTCCTGGTGGCCATCACTTCAGCCCGACGTATTTCAGAAGTTCAGGCTCTAATGGTAGACCCACCATACTTACGATTTTTCAAGAACAAGGTAGTCCTAGCTACTAACCCTCAGTTCATACCAAAAGCTCCTTCGGTGTTCCATAAACACTCCTCTATTGTGTTGCCTACGTTTTTTCCGGAGCCATGCTCGGGAGCGGAGCGCATGTTACACACATTGGATGTAAAAAGGGCTCTCAAGTTTTATCTTCATCGTACGCAACCGTTCAGAGAAACGAGACAGCTGTTCGTGGCCTATGGTTTGGGTGCTAGAGGAAAAGCCATTTCAAAGCAAGGACTGTCAAGATGGGTGTCATCTACCATTTCGTACTGCCATTCCAAGGCAGGGAAACCTCTTCTACGATGGCCAAGAGCTCATTCAACTAGAGCAGCGGCATCGTCGACGGCACTGTGGGCCGGAGTCCCTCTGGGGGACATCTGCATGGCGGCTACCTGGGCGGCTGCACACACCTTTACCCGCCATTACTGCCTGTCGCAGCAACATGCCGAAGATACCCGGATGGGACAGGCGGTGCTCCGACACCTATTCCAATAAGGTAAGCCCCGGCTGAGGGGTTGCATCCTGTGGAATTTATGACTGTATGTGGTTCGTTTTCCTATGTTAACGATTTCTTATGTATACATGATCATAGGGAACGGGCTTTGCGAAGAAAGTATATGGGTTTGCATGCACGCCTCCTCTTTGGGGGTGGTACTGCTATGTAATCTATTCTAAGCATGTGAATCCATGAAAGATCCAATGCTGGAGAAGGGAATAGTTTCTTACCTGTAACTCCATTTCTCCAGCATTGGTATCTTTCATGGATTCACATGCGCCCACCTGCCTCCCCTGAACATGCAAACCGGTTCCCCCACTACTTTGGGGGGCCGAAATCTGAGGGAGCGCGGGGGCGGGCCCTGTATTTATATCATGACGTCCTGACGGTACGGGCACGCATGATACAAAACGAGGTGGATAGGACGCATAAGCGTCGAAAAAGTTTTCCTACGGGAAAGGGTCTATATAATGTACCGGGGATTCCCAGCCTGATGACGGGGAATATTCTAAGCATGTGAATCCATGAAAGATACCAATGCTGGAGAAATGGAGTTACAGGTAAGAAACTATTCCCTTCTATTTTCTCAACTAAAGCTTTGCCTCTGAGGAGGTCAGGTAGAGGTTCACTCTCCTCCTCCTCTTGAGCTGAAGCTAGAAGCAAAGCTCCCAGTTCTGGTCTCGAGACATAAGCTTTTAGACAGTTGATGTGAAAGACTCTAGGAGCCTCCTTAGGATTGCCTACGTCCACCAGATAGTTCACCTCTCCTAGTTTTCCCACAACCTTGAAGGGTCCTATCCATTTGTCCTGCAAGGCCCTCTGCCTTGTTGGTACCATAACAAGACCTAGCTGGTCTTGAGCGAACTCAACCATGTTGGCTTTCTGGTCATGCCAATGCTTGACCAGAGCCTGACCTGCTTTCAAGTTATCACTTGCTTTAGCCATCATGTGTGACCCTCCAGAGTCCTTTCACATAGTCAGTGACTCTGACTGGTGTGGGGGAAGGAGGACTCTCCAACCCCTGCTTGATCAGGGCCAATGGACCTCTAACCGGATGGCCATAGAGAAGTTCAAAGGGACTGTAACCCACTCCCTCCTGAGGGACTTCTCTATATGCAAAGAGAAGGCATGGCAATAGAAGATCCCACTTTTTCTTAAAGGGGTCTTCTAAAGCACCTATCATGTTCTTCATGGTTCTTGTTACACTTCGGCAGAGAAAAACTTCCCTGCGGTGTACGTCCCATTCACAGGCTCCTTTGTGGAGGAGATAGAGGTTGCCATGGCGTCTGTACAAGCTACGGCGGAACCCGTGTCAGATGACACGTCTCGTACGTGAAGGACGTACAACAAGGCACGCCCTCCTTACGGGTTTAAAACTACTGTCTTCCAGCGGGCTTGTTGCTGCTAATTAGTGTTTCTTACTATTTGCGGTTATGTCCGTTTTCCTTCGTGAAATCTTGTCACGAAATCCCAACTTGATCTCCTGGTTCCGACCCTTGCCCGAACTTTTGGATTGTTACATCTCCTATTCCATTGGCACTTCTTAGACCGCTACGGTATTGACCCGGACTGCCCCTGGACTGCCTTCTCTACGCCCTTATCATTGTCGTGATCTGGTATTTGACACGGAACGTTACTTGGATTGTCTTTCCCTGCTCCTGCTGTCTTTGCAACCCATTTCGTAAGCAGTTAATCGGAACACTTCAGTTGCTCCAACCCTTGTTTGGGAAGCCTGTGTTTCAGGTAACCAACTGCGTTTATTTTCTTCTATTTCTGCCAGTGCCATCTTTGACTATTGTACCTTATTTACCTACTGCTCTGTTGGTATTTTTCTCTACTGGATTTGGGACATTCATTGAACTACAAAACTCAAAAAACTTATTTTCAAAGTGCATATTGACGCTCTCCTGATCCTGCACCAACCCGGCTCTACCGCGACCCTCGTGCCACCCGGGTTTACTTCCCTGTACTAACTTCCCTGTTTATTATTTTTTCCTGTCGTTTTCTCCAATCCTGGAAATCATTAACCCTTGAGAGTCCCACAATTCAGGTCTGTAGTTTTGGCTAAAACTCTCTATAGGAAGAATCCATTAGATTAATTCACTCATTTGGGTTTACTTCTTTACTTGTAGGTCCATTCCGGGGAAAGTTCCACTCCAATCCCTGCCTAGGTATTTCTTGGCCCATACTGTGCTTGATTGCTTACTTGTTTTCTCAGCACTGTCTAATATCTTTGTATTCCTTTGCAGCTTTGGTATTGGCGGTGTGTGTTCTCCCCACTCTTTTATTTAACTGACACCTCTGCCTGTTCCAATAGAAACAGCAGAGAGGTACGTTGTAAAGAAGAACCCCTCTCTTGAGGAAGCCTGAGTCTTGTACTCAGGGGAGCTGGAATTGGAGGCTGAATATCGATTCCTGTGTTCATATCGTCTCCATGGTCATCTATCTATCTTCCTGACCTATTTACGGAGCGGCGAGTAACAGAATTAGCAGCCTAATAATGTCCACGGAGACCAGTGATGCATTGAATCAGATCATGCAAATGGTCACGGATCTACAAACCGACTTGACCAATGCACAAGAGGCATTACGTTAACGTATGGATGCTATCCAGGCCTTGGTAACTACCCCAGCCTCAGGCATTGGTGCTACTGCTTCGGGGTCCGGCTTTCCAGCTCCCGCACAGGAATTAAATCCTATCATGCTTACCATCCAGTTTCCTCTGGCTTCTCCGGAACGCTTCCTGGGTGATCCTAAACAATACAGGACCTTCATTAATCAGTGCAAGTTGCACTTCTTGTGTCGTTCTGCTTCGTTCCCTACTTCCACGACTAAGGCGGCTTTTGTTTTGTCACATTTGGGTGGCACCGCTGCCGCCTGGGCAAATCCATTGTTAGAATCAAATAGTCATGTTCTCTACAATTGTGATGCCTTTTTAGGTATGATGAGTAAAATATTTGATACACGTTATACTACTCAAGCTACCGACTTGGAACTGTTGAAGCATCGACAAGGGAATAATTCTCTATTGATTTATCTGGCTCGCTTTAATCAGCTGGCAGCGGAAACGGATTGGCCCGAAGAAAAGAAGACTGCAGTCTTCTATCAATGTCTCTCTGACGAACTAAAGGACATTCTCTCCACTGTCCCAGTGGTTCCCACAGCATTCGGGGAAATGCTTGATTTAGTCCTTCAGATTGATGCCCGTAAAGCTGAAAGGCGCGGAGAGAAGAAACCTGCTCTATTCGCCTCAGCCCCTGCGGATGCTTCATCCTCGACACTTCCTGCACCAGAACCTATGCAGATCGGTGTGGTTAGGGGTCCACTCACGCCTGCTCAAAGAGAATACCGCAGATCGCACCATCTTTGCATGTATTGTGGGGCCTCTGATCATCTGCTGCCCGAATGTCCCAAAAAACCCAAGAGAAAGGCGGGAAACGCCAAATCTCAATAGTAGATGGAGTCCCTACGTCGGGAGGACCACCTTTGGACTCTCAGATACAGAATCCCATTCAGCTGGTCCGCCTTCCTGTTACATTTTCTTTGAACCAAGATCATTAGTTTCAGGCAATGGCAGTGATAGATTCGGGAGCAACCGGTAACTATGTTGACCAATGCTTTGCCTCTATGTCAGGCATACCGCTAATTCGCAAAACCATACTTGAAACTGTTAATGCGGTGGACGGTTCGAGCCTTGTCTCTGGAAAGGTAACTCATCAGACGGTTCCATTGCATATGAGCACTGATGAAGGCCATACAGAAATGATATCATTCGATATTATCAAAGCTCCGGCCTACAAAGTCATCCTGGGTATTCCATGGCTGCAGTTCCACAACCCTGTCATTGATTGATCGACATATCAGATCCAGTTTCCTTCCAACGTTTGCAATAGTCAATGCACTTCCTTGCCTGGAATCAGCCAAGATAGCCCTGCCAGGGCACTGGTATCCTCTACCATGCATATTGGAGCAATATCAAACAACATCGCGTCCATGGTTCCTTCTCATTATGCAGAATATTTGGACGTATTTGACAAAGGTATGGCAGAATCTCTACCTCCACATCGGGCCTATGATTGTCCGATAGACTTGATACCAGGGATAAAGATACCTGCTGGAAGGGTGTATTCAGTCACTCTCAAGGAAGATGCAGTGCTCAAAGAGTACATAGACAAGGCTCTTGCCATGGGGTTTATTCGTCCTTCAAAATCCCCAGTTGCGTCCCCGCTCTTTTTTGTTCCAAAGAAAGAAGGGGATTTACGTCCCTGTATTGACTATCGTGCCTTGAATGTAGTTACCATAAAAAACCAGTACCCTCTTCCCCTGATCTGTGTTCTACTTGATCAGATGGGTTCCTCAAAAATATTCACTAAACTCGTTCTCAGAGGGGCCTACAATTTAATCTGTATGAGAAGAGGGGATGAGTGGAAAACTGCGTTCAAGACACGTTACAGTTTGAGTACTATGTGATGCCCTTTGGGCTCTGTAACGCACCGGCCACCTTCCAGGCATTTATGAATGATATATTTCATGACATCCTTGATCAGTACATGGTAGTTTACCTGGATGATATTCTGATCTATTCGCAAAACCAGACGGACCATGCACTACATGTCAAAACGGTGCTCCAACGGCTGAGGGATCACAATTTATTCGTAAAAGCCGAAAAATGCATCTTTCATGCCTCAGAGGTGGAATTCTTGGGTTACGATCTCACTAGCAGTGGGGTTCGTATGAGTCAATCTAAAATTAGTGCCATTTTGGAATGGCCAGAGCCCAAAACTATCAAATCACTACAATCATTTCTGGGTTTCGCAAAATTTTATAGGCGTTTTATCAACAGCTTTTCAGAGACTTCTGCGCCTCTTACCTCTCTGGCCAGTGCCAAGGTGCCATATGTATGGTCATCTGAAACCCAAAAGGCTTTTAACCAATTAATAGCCGCTTTCACTTCCGCGCCTGTCCTCAAACCTCCTGATCCTGATCTCCCGTTTTTTGTGGAGGCTGATGCCTCGGGTTATGCAGTTGGTGCTGTCTTGTCTCACCATTGTCCTCTTTCCGGCGATATACATCCCGTTGCCTACTTCTCTCGCAAGTTGACACCTTACGAGAGGAATTATCCCATTACGGAACGTGAATTCCTAGCCATCAGAGAAGCTTTTATGGAATGGAGACATCACCTCTTGGGGGCAAAACATCCAGTAACAGTATACTCGGATCATAGAAGCCCGTTAGCTTTCAAATCAATGAAATGTCTTACTGCCAGGCAGGCGCGGTGGCACTTATTTTTTTCACAATATCAGTTTATCACCACCTACCGTCTTGCCAAGGCCCAAGTGTCAGCCGACACTCTCTCCCGCCTCCATGCGGGGAACCAGTTCCAGCGAAATGAAGCACTACCTTGTTGTAATGTGTCTTGTTAGCTGAGTGGATGACATCACTGCTCATGGAATGTAGTGATGTCAGTGTGAGTGGAGTTTTGGTGTGTTGTTATCTGAAGGGGATTCTATGCTTCGCAGTTGGAGGTATGCTGACTTGGAAAGGACATGCCAATGTTTTGTTCCTGGCAATTGAACTACAATAAATGTACTTTATAACTTACCTGCTGGTTCGGGTGTTCATCAGCTTCCAAGTTATTACACTGGCGACGAGGATGGGATGCTGTCGAGGAGGGGACAGTTCAGAAACAGGAAAAACATTGCCCTCCTGTGGATTCACGTCCATTTGCCAAGTTGACAGCAAGTTGGAGCCCAAGGTGTTAATTGGGCTGCCTAAGATTCTTCAGCAGGCTGGGTGGTGCTGAAGGTGGAGCTGGGTCGGCACTCAGGTCGGGGTGCTGTGTTGTTGTACGCTGTTGCCCCAGGAGCTGCCTTGCCCAGTGACCGGGTGGTGCTGGGAGGTATTTGAGCATCTGTTCAGCACACAAGTCGGTGTGTGGTGTTGGGATGCAAGGAACACCTGCCGTAGTGTTCCTTTTGCTGGTTTTCCTTTGGCTGGCTGCGGGCGTCCTGGAACAGCTGGGGGGCCATTAACGGCACACGTATCGGTGTGCGGGGTCTCCACAGCAAGAGTGCTTCTCGGGCGGTTGTTGAGCACCGCGACTTGAGCAGGTGAGAGTGTGCCTGCAAGCTGACTGGGGGCCGGGTGGCCCAGTTAGCGGACAATTTGGTGGGGCTCGCAGAGCAGCTGAAAGTGCCTGGCTCCACAGGAGACCGTCGCACTCTTTTTAGTGGCGGGCCCCGGTCTTCTGTTGTCATGGAGGGGTGCAGGAGATGTGAGCGCTGTGCTGCCTGCGATGGCTATGGTGACGTAGCGTGTCACCTAGTGGAACTCCATCGTGAACGTTGCTTGCGCTCATGTCGGAGGAAGCTCGAATACGTAGATGCTCATGGGGGCGTGACGGAACGCGTTGATGTTATCGCGTTGCCTGTCTTGCGCCGTGCGTTCCAGCGTGTGCTGCTGGAACGCAAAGAATGTTTGCGTTGTCTTTCCTGTCGCGGACGTGGTGTGCGCGCCGAGCCGGTGTCTCTGGACAGTGGAGAGCGGCCGCGGGGGCCCTCCAAAAGACTTGGCGGAGTTATGCATTGCGAGCGGTGCGGGAGGAACGTCTGGGGCGACATGGACATCTGCAGGTGCGCGTCGATGGGGCGCAGATGGTACCATGAAAGGGACGTTGACTTCAACACCGATGTGCATATTCTGGACGCCCTCATGTTCTGTGTTGGGCGTAAGGATCCCGTGTCGGTGAAACGTGGCGAGGAGAATGTGTTACACTTGTTGTACTACGGGTCCATCAGGGCAGGTACAGCGGTGGAGTTACCTGTGCCCTGTGTCTGGATTTCTGGTTCTGTGCGGATTTGGAAGCAGTGGAGTTTTGAATCACTGCAGTCCGCTGCGAGGAGGAGGATCTTCTGGTTCATGGAGAACGCTGTGCACTAGTGAGATTCGTATGTGGTGTGCCGGCTGTATTGTTGCGTGTGGTGTGTGTGTGCATAATACGGGCCCGTGTGAGTGAGTGTTGCGCGCACTGGATGCTTGTATGTGTGTGAGTGGCTGTCTGTTGGGGTTGTGATCATTGTATGCAAGTCTTCACACCAAAACCACCATCAGACAAAAACCCCTACATGTACGTGTGGCCAGCACGTAATTCACCAACTAGTAACACCACTGGCAACAGGAAACTGCCCCCAGAGAACACCAAAACCCCGGACACTCAAAGGAAGATCATGGAAACAGGAAAGTGCTCCACCAAAGGAATAAGAACCCAATAAAACCTACATGGCACCCCCAGAATACTAACAACTGTGCCAACACGTTAGGCAACATGACACCCCGTGCAATTCAGGCATATTAATGCAACAATAAAACACTCAACAACATTCACTCACCTGAGACTTGCATACAATAATCACAACCCCAACAGACAGCCACTCACACACATACAAGCATCCAGCGCGCGCATCCACACTCACTCACACGGGGCCGTATTACGCACACACACACCACACGCAACAATACAGCCGGCACACCACATACGAATCTCACTAGTGCACAGCGTTCTCCATGAACTGGAAGATCCTCCTCCTCGCAGCGGACTGCGGTGATTCAAAACTCCACTGCTTCCAAATCCACACAGAACCAGAAATCCAGACACAGGGCACAGGTAACTCCACCGCTGTACCTGCCCTGATGGACCCGTAGTACAACAAGTGTAACACATTCTCCTAGCCACATTTCACCAACACAGGATCCTTACGCCCAACACGGAACATGAGGGTGTCCAGAATATGCACATCAGTGTTGAAGTCAACGACCCTTTCATGGTACCATCTGCGCCCCACCGACGCGCCCCTGCAGATGTCAATGTCGCCCCAGACGTTCCTCCCACACCGCTCGCAATCCATTACTCCGCCAAGTCTTTTGGAGGGCCCCCGCGGCCGCTCTCCTCTGTCCAGGGACACCGGCTCGGCACGCACACCGCGTCCGCGACAGGAAAGACAACGCGAACATTCTTTGCGTTCCAGCAGCACACGCTGGAACGCACGCCGCAAGACAGGCAACGCGATAACATCAATGCGTTCCGTCACGCCCCCATGAGCATCTTTGTATTCGAGCCTCCTCTCACATGCACGCAAGCAACGTTCACGATGGAGTCCCACTAGGTGACACGCTATGTCACCATAGCCATCGCAGGCAGCACAGCGCTCACATCTCCTGCACCCCTCCATGACAACAGAGGACCGCAGCCCGCCACCTTAAAGAGCGCAACGTTCTCCTGTGGAGCCAGGCACTTTCAGCTGCTCTCCGAGCCCCACCAAATTGTCCGCTAACTGGGCCACCCGGCCCCCAGTCAGCTTGCAGGCACACTCTCACCTACTCAAGTCGCGGTGCTCAACAACCGCCCGAGAAGCACTCTTGCTGCGGAGACCCCGCACACCGACACGTGTGCCGTTAATGGCCCCACAGCTGTTCCAGGACGCCCGCAGCCAGCCAAAGGGAAACCAGCAAACTGGACACTACGGCAGGTGTTCCTTGCATCCCAACACCACACACCGACTTGTGTGCCAAACAGCTGCTCACACACCTCCCAGCATCACCCGGTCACTGGGCAAGGCAGCTTCTGGGGCAACAGCGTACAACAACACTGCACCCCGACCTGAGTGCTGACCCAGCTCCACCTTCAGCACCACCGGGCCTGCTGAAGAATCTTAGGCAGCCCAATTAACACCTTGGACTCCAACTTGCTGTCAACTTGGCAAATAGACATGAATCCACAGGAGGGCAATGTTTTTCCTGTTTCTGAACTGTCCCCTCCTCGACAGCATCCCATCCTCGTCGGCAGTGTAATAACTTGGAGGCTGAAGAACACCCGAACCAAAATGAAACACTACCTCTCCTACCAAACAAAGTTGTTTGTGGATGTTCTGTTCAACCGTCCTTACGTTCAATCATCATTGATTGGGTCTCAATCCATCCCACGGATATTGCTGATTTCAACCTGGAACTAGTTCAAGGTTTGCCATTCATTCAAGGACGCATCTTTGTTCCACCGGGTCAGGCCCGGACCTTGGCTCTCCAGTGGTCCCATGATTCTCTGGTTGCAGCACATCCAGGAAGTCAGAAAACCCTCAAGGCATTACGTCGTTGGGCTTGGTGGCCTTCCATGACACGCGACGTAAAAGATTACATCATAACCTGTGCCGTTTGCACCCAATGTAAGACCTCCAGAGCCAAACCTGTGGGTTTGTTACAGCCCCTGTCAATCCCATACAAACCTTGGCAGATGGTGTCGATGGATTTCATTGTTGACTTGCCTGACATCCAGGGACACGACACCATTTGGGTGATTGTGGACTACTTCACAAAATTTGCTTTGTTCATTCCTTGTTCCGGTTTGCCCTCAGCTCCTGGTCTGGCTAGATTGTTCATGATGAACGTATTTCGTTTCTTTGGCTTGCCACCTGTTATTGTTTCCGATCGTGGGACGCAATTTACCTCACGATTCTGGAAGACTCTTACGGCTTCTCTAGGTATTGAGGATAGGTATTCCTCGGCATACCATCCTCAGACAGATGGGCAGACTGAAAGAACCAATGCTACTATCGAACAGTTCCTACGCTGCTTATGTCTTCAGTTTCAACAGTCATGGTTCACTTCATTGCCTTATGCCGAGTTTGCATACAATAATTCTATGTATACGTCCACGTGGGTGTCTCCCTTCTTTGCCTTGTATGGTTGCCACCCTAGGGCACTCCCGCTTGATCCGACCTTGCCGGATACCAACCCGGCCGCAAGAGATTGCGTAAGAGATCTGGACCAAGTTCATCGGGATATTCGCTGTCACTTGCTTCGGGCTCAAGATCGTGCAAAGAAGTACGCGGATGTTCATCGTTCGCCGGCACCAGTCTATCGGATTGGCATGAAGGTGTGGTTGTCATCCCGTAATTTACGGATTGCTGGCAAACGCTCTCTTCTGCCTAAATTTGTGGGACCCTTCACCATTTCTGATGTTATTAACCCTGCAGCGGTCAAGTTGTCATTGCCATGTTCTTAGCTCATTCACCGGTCTTTCACGTCTCTCTGATCAAACCTTTTCTCCGGTCTACTCGTCTACCGATGCGTCCTTCACCGATTTTGGTGGACGGTGAAGTGGAGTGTGAGGTCTCACGCATTTTGGACTGCAAAGTCTCTAAGGGTACGGTGTTCTATCTGGTGGATTGGAAGGGTTTCGGGCCTGAGGATCGTACCTGGGAACCTTTGTCCAACTTGCATTGCCCTGATCTTTTGAAAGATTTTCATTCCGCCCGGGGGTTGCCGGTGTCTTTGGGGGAGGATGCTGTTACACTTCGGCAGAGAAAAACTTCCCTGCGGTGTACGTCCCATTCACAGGCTCCTTTGTGGAGCAGATACAGGTTGCCATGGCGTCTGTACAAGCTACGGCGGAACCTGTGTCAGCTGACACGTCTCGTACGTGAAGGACATACAACAAGGCAAGGCCCCCCTTACGGGTTTAAAACTACCGTCTTCCAGCGGGCTTGTTGCTGCTAATTAGTGTTTCTTACTATTAGCGGTTACGTCCGTTTTCCTACGTGAAATCTTGTCACGAAATCCCATCTTGATCTCTTGGTTCTGACCCTCGCCCGAACCTTTGGATTGGTACGTCTCCTATTCCATTGCCACTTCTTAGACCGCTACGGTATCGACCCAGACTGCCCCTGGACTGCTTTCTCTACGCCCTTATCATTGTTCGTGATCTTTTGGTATTTGACACGGAACGTTACTTGGATTGTCCTTCCCTGCTCCTGCTGTCTTTGCAACCCATTTCGTCAGCAGTTATTCGGAACACTTCAGTTGCTCCAACCCTTGTTTGGGAAGCCCGTGTTTCAGGTAACCAACTGTGTTTATTTTCTTCTATATCTGCCAGCGCCATCTTTGACTATTGTACCTTATTTACCTACTGCTCTGTTGGTATTCCTCTCTACTGGATTTGGGACATTCATTGAACTACAACACTCAACGAACTTATTTTCAAAGTGCATATTGACGCTCTCCTGATCCTGCACCAACCCGGATCTAGCGCGACGCTTGTGCCGCTCGGGTTTACTTCCCTGTACTAACTTCCCTGTTTATTATTTTTTCCTGTCATTTTCTCCAATCCTGGAAATCATTAATCCTTGAGAGTCCCACAATTCAGGTCTGTAGTTTTGGCTAAAACTCTCTATAGGAAGAATCCATTAGATTAATTCACTCATTTGCGTTTACTTCTTTACTTGTAGGTCCATTCCGGGGAAAGTTCCACTCCAATCCCTGCCTAGGTATTTCCTGTCCCATACTGTGCTTGATTGCTTACTTGTTTTCTCAGCACTGTCTAATATCTTTGTATTCCTTTGCAGCTATGGTATTGGCGGTGTGTGTTCTCCCCGCTCTTTTATTTAACTGACATCTCTGCCTGTTCCAATAGAAACAGCAGAGAGGTACGTTGTAAAGAAGAGCCCCTCTCTTGAGGAAGTCTGAGTCTTGTACTCAGGGGAGCTGGAATTGGAGGCTGAATATCGATTCCTGTGTACATATCGTCTCCAAGGTCATCTATCTATCTTCCTGACCTATTTACGGAGCAGTGAGTAACAGTTCTATTAAACCTTTCTACCAACCCATTTCTCTGAGGGTGGTATGCTGTTGAGAACCTGTAGGTAACTCCGCAGTTTTTCCTCATGGCCTTTATGTAGTGGGACATAAAATTTGACCCCCTGTCGGATATTACCTCCTTAGGAAACCCAACCCTGGTAAAAATACCAAGGAGGGCCTTAGCTACAGCCTGAGCTGTAACAGTCCTCATAGGAATTGCTTCAGGGAACCTAGTAGCATGGTCTACTACAACAAGTATAAACCTGCTGCCTGAAGAAGTTGGGGGATCAAGGGGACCAACAATGTCAAGTCCTACCCTCTCAAATGGTACTCGCACCACAGGGAGAGGCACTAGAGGTGCCACGTTCTTGGAGCCACTTTTACCAGAGGTTTGGCAAGTGTGGCAACTCTTGTAATACTTATCTACCTCAGCCCACATTTTAGGGCAATAAAGGTAGAGAGAGAGTCTTTCCTTGGTCTTCTTGAAGCTCATGTGACCAGCCAAAGGTATCTCATGGGCTAGTTGCAAGAATTTGAGTCTGTTTGCTTGGGGCACTACAAGCCTTTTGTAGTCCCCAGGAGTTGACTCTGTTGGTTCACTATAGAAGAGGCCATCTTCCCAGTGTAACCTATACTTCCGAGGCTCTTGCCCTTCAAGCTGAGAAGCTGCCTGGTGGCGAAGACCTTCCAGAGTTGGACATTCTCTTTGTCCCTTACTGAAGTCTGCCCTTTGGGGTCCACCTTCTGCCAGTAACGACTGCAGCTCAGGATGGTCCACAGGGTCTAGGTCTCCAATGAGTTCCTAGCCTCCTACTAGATCTGAGTCCTCAGGCTCTAGTTCAACCACACAGGGTTGTACCTCACTCTCAGCCTCAGCTGGAGGGGGAATCACAGGTGTGATTTTTGCTAACCTAGGAGATTTCCTGGTTGGCAGCACTGGAGTGCTTTCTGCTGGTTTCTTTTTGGAAATCGTGGGTCTCCCCTTTGCTTCTGGTTGTTTAGAGAAAGCAGTAAGTAACTCCAGTGGAGTAGGAGTGATTTCTTTTTCTATCATCTCCTCATGAGAGCCCCTCAAGGTCCTCTCCCTTGCAGGTCTGGTAAGCTCCTGTAATCTCTTACTAGGAGGTCTGGTAGTACTTGACACTACTCCCAGGTCTTTCAGATCATTGCCCAACAGCACCCTTCCTGGTACTTCAGATTGTACACTCACAGGTATCCTGACAGTCATTTCATTGCACTGGATGAGAGCTGGTAATTGGGGAAGCATCTGCACAGGCCCTCCAGCTAACTTGGTGAGACGTTTGGGTGCCTTAGCAACATCCTCCACCTTGAAAAAAGATTTGTCCACCACAGTTATGCTGGCCCCACTGTCTCTAATGGCAGGAGCCTTCTGACCATTGACTAGAACACTGTCTTTATAATACTCTTTAGTATTAGGAGGGATAGCATTATACACATCTTAATTCTGTTGTTCCCACAACCCAAGAGATACTAAAGATACACTAGCTGAGACTTCAATGGGATCATCAGCTAGTAGTTGAAAGTTTCCACTGGCCATATGTACTTCCTCCTCTGGAGCGAAGGCTAAGGAGACAGTGTGGGCCCCTGAAGGTTTACCCTTACATCTGGGATCCCCTTTCACATGATCAGTTGAGCCACAAACATAACATTTTCCAAATTTCTTTATGAATGGTGGCTTGCCCTGATCTCCTTCTGGTCTGGGACCAGAAGGTACACTAGCCTGATTAGGGTTCCCTCGAGGCTTAGCCTTAGAATTTTGTTTGTGGCCCTCTTTGGAATTGGAATTATTTGAATTCTCTTTGTTGTCTTGCTTTGGCTGCTTTCCCTCATCCTTTTTCTTAGTTACCCCAGAATCCTTGTGAGTAGCCCTGTTGGCAACCCACAAGTCAGCAGCCTTAGCCAATTTCTTAGAATCTAACTCTTTTGAATCAGCTAAGTGCTGTCTGAGCTCAGGAGAGCAGGCATCATAGATAGACTCCATCATAACAAGATTTCTCATTCCTTCATAAGTGTTAACTCTATAACCCTTAATCCATGATATGATATGATAGTTTATTTATATAGCTCCTATACACAATGTGTTTCAAAGCGCTTCAAGGAGGGAGGGGACATAGGAAAATACAGTTACATTCAGCAAAAGTCCTTGAAACAATACAGAATGTGAAAATAACTATCATAATAGGCCTGTCGACATTTCTGATAGTGCAAGTGCATAGAACAAGTAAGGCAAGAGGTGATGGAAAGGAAGGAAAACAGAGCAAGCAGTAACATTACTAAGTCTGACGACAATTTACGCAGTGCAGGTGGTAACAAGAGGCGGGGTGGGAGGGGGGGCAAGTGGACGGAGGGGGGAAGGAGAACAAGACACGCTACTGAGCAAAAAGTCAGTGACAAATTGAAAAGTAGGGGAGGGGGGAGGGGGAGAACAAAAGGAGGGGGACAGACAAGCTGCTATCAAGAGTCACGGAACAGATGATAGGAGTAAGTGCTAGGAGGCGGAAGTCTAAGAGGGGGGAGAAAAGGAGGGGGGAGTAGGAGGGAAGTTGAAGAGGATGGAAATGAGGAGGGGGGGTGGAGCGCAGAGCAAGGGGGGGGCAAGCAGGGTGAGGGCACACAGATACCCACCGGGGGGGCCATCAGAATCTCAGGGGGGGAAACAGACACTCACGGGGGGCAGGGGGGGCACACAGATACTCACAGGGGGCAGGGGGGGCACACAGATACTCACGAAGGGGGCAGGGGGGAACACAGATACTCATGGGGGGCAGGGGGGCACACAGATAGTCACGGGGGGCAGGGGGGCACATAGATACTCACGGGGGGGCAGGGGGCACGCAGATACTAACGGGGGGCAGGGGGGGGCAGGAGGGGCACATAGATACTCACGGGGGCAGGGGGGCACACAGATACTCACGGGGGGCAAGGGGGGGCAGGAGGGGCACATAGATACTCATGGGGGGAATGGGGGCACACAGAAACTCACGGGGGGCAGGGGGGGCACGCAGATACCTCTGAGTTCTTCAAACACTCATTCACCCAAGTAGCCCAATATGCTATCATGCTTTTTGAGGGTCCTAAACCTCTTAAAGCACTGGGAAGGGGACTTCCCAAATCTAGCTATTAAAGCTAGCTTTACACATTCATAATCCTTTCTCTCCTCCTCCCCCAACTCCATTACCACATCAGATGCAAAAGGGGGAGCCTAGAGAATAACCAGGGGATCAACTGATCACCTGTGATATCCTGGAGCCCATGATTATATTCAAATATAGCAAGCCAATCTAATACATCCAACTTAGGTTCATACATACCCACAATCTCTTTAGGCATCTGGGATCTTTTTGGACTGGAAGATCTAGAGGATTCGGGGAGAGAAGCATTTTCCAAAGACAATTTCTTCATCTCAAGCTTATGGTTGAGCTCCATTTTTTTGAGCCTTAGTTCTTGGTGTCTCTTTTCAGTTTGGGCACTAATTCTTTTGAAGTCAAGTTCAAGTCTCATTCTTTCTAGGGAGATACATTCGGGACTTAATGTGGGACCTGGTAAGGGTCCAGTAGCTAAGGGTGGAGGCCCTTGAGCAGGCAGAGGACCAGAGGGGGTGACATAGTTATCCTCCTCTTCCTCATCTGTCTCAACAATAACATCTTCAACATTATCCTCATTACTGTTTGCCACATTTGCTGGAGTAGTGGGCACTACAGCACCACTATCCAGACTTTGTTTCTCTAATAGTCTATCAATCATTTCTTGTTTCTTGCCTTTGACAGGAAGACCTTTCTGTCTACACAGATCCTTTAAATAATCAGCAGTATTAGTAAGGAGGGTCTCCTGGCTATAACTTTCCATAATTTTGACTTTTGTTAAAATAACTTTTTGTGATTGTTAACCTTGTGGTTAGTTGCACCAAGCACTAATAACACACTAAAATGTCAATCCAATACTTTTATCCTCACCGCTGTACACCAGTGTTAGGCAGAATCCAGGGCAGTTCCCTTACGGAGTACTACCCCAGATTAGGACTACAGGTGAGAGCAATAAATCCCCTTTGGTATCAGCCTGTACCACAAAGACTTAGTTGGTAGCTGTGGCTGAGCAGTCAGACGTATCTCAAGAGGGAGATGAGCAGTATTCAGGGTTGACACAATAGGTAGTACAGTACTATGGAGCAAGGAAACACTGACCAAAGTTTTGTATTAAAAAGAGAAAATATATTTATTAAAGTAAGTTAAATTGAGTCAGAAGAAAAGCATATACAACTCCCTATTCAATTGTAGACAAGTTTGCGGTATATTGAAAACTGAGCAAAACGGCACAGTGAAAACCTACTACAAATGGCACTCTACCAATTCAACGAAAGGGAGGGAAAGTAAAAGTTAAACTGAAATATCTTCAGACACCCCCTAACAAAACTTCCCTGAAGTTTTGTGAACAAGTGATGCACAGTAACACTTTAACCAAAAGACACGTAAATAAAAACTGAGCAAAATGGCACTCCACAAGTTAAAACAGTAGAAAGGAAGAGGGTTTTAGAAGATTTCGGTGCATCAACACATTTCTCATTGAAAACTAATCTAGTGAGAGCAGATCTAACAAATCAGCCAGAGTCAATAGGCCAGAGTCAGTGGTACATGACCAAGAGCTTAGGACCAAAAATGTTCTTGTAGCTGCAGTAAAGTCTTTAGTAGAAAACATTTGAAGAGGTAGATGCAAGGCAAAAGACAATGTTAAGAGAGAGGGCGGCCGACCGTACAAGTAGTTAAAGGATTTAAAACACCTTTAGGGCTACCACGGAGAAAGGGGGGCCTGGCGGAACAATGTACCTTAAACGTGGAGAAGTGGCTCCTGTGGTGGCGGTTGTTCCTGGTAGTTCCTGCAGGTCGAGGGGTCCAACAGAGGAAGAGAGGCTCTTGTCCTGGAGGAAGGTTTGAGTCGCTGCACTACCCAGGGATGAAACCAGCCGCGGTGCTGCCAAACAAAGTTTAAAAGGTATGCTCCTTTTAATCGCGGTCTGGGTCGATAGCTGCCTGGCTATCCAGTCTTCAAGTGCTGGGCACTGTCGAGTCGACCAAGGCAGGTCCGAGGATGCGATAGGTGAACTGGTTGACCCCACCAGCTCAAGGGAAGGAGGCTCCTCCGCTGAAGATCTCCTCTCGTTGTGTGGAAGAAAAAGTGGTGAGACAATCCGGCAGGGCTTCACCGGTGGTGTAGATGCTGAAGATGTCTCTATTTCTCTTCCCTTCGGTTCCGTAGTTCCAGTGGCGATGTCTTGCTCTTCCAGTCCTCAGGACCCTGCTTTTATCCAGAAAGAGACTCGTTCATACAGCCTAGCTGTCACTCACACAGTGGATTGGTCTTCTTGACGGGAGACCCTCCAGCCTATCAGGTTAGAGTGCGACCTGAGTTGCTGTGGCAACTCTGTCTGGGGGTTCTTCTCCCCCTCCCAAACAACAGACCCACCCCAGACTCAGTGGCGCTGAAAGGAGGACTTCTTGGCAGAAGCCCGCCAAAAGGACGAACAAAGGATCCCCGACCTGAGTTAGGAAAATGGAGTAAGACTCAAGAAAGAAGTTTTATCAAAGTTCTAGCAAATAAAACCTACCGGAGTAAAGTTAATAATAAAATAGACCGGCGGTATGTTAGATGCTGTCAGTAAAAGTGGTAGCCTCGAACAATGGGAAAATGCCTTAGAGAAATATTTGCGACACACTGCCACCAGCCAGAAACTTTGTAGAGGGGGATTTTAAGGTACCCTCTCGAAAATGAACATATGGGAAAAACTATTAACCCCTTCCAGAACTTCTATATTAAGATGGGGTGTACTGGTTAAGTTCATAAAAATCGACTAGTAAAGTCAATGGGGACTTTACATGTCCTGGGAGACAGTAGTCAGTCCCAGGGTATGGAGTCTATGTTTGGGGGTCGCTACGACACCACTGTGTCACGGCACGGAGGATGCTGTGTGACACATGTGCATAAAGATGGTTCCTATGGGTGAGAGAAAAGATCCCATAGGCATTAAACACAAAAATAGCCTAGAACACACATAGCAAACATGCCTAAGATTGGGAAAAAGAGTCTCACTCTTAGCAGGTAAAAATAAATAAACCCTTCAAATCCAGCAAAGCTGCTGGGGGACTCCTTAGGTAAGGGAAATTAGCCATAACATGAGAATTCTCCCTAACAGGGCCAGGATTTGCGGTCCTTTGAGGAGTGCACCCGAGTTTTTGGCGTCCCAGCGAAAGAAAAATTCCAGCATGTGCAGCTTGTTCATTGGTTGTCTAAATCACCGTACAAAAAAGCAGGGACAAGGGCGCTGACTAATTTCGAGACGTTCTTGACAACCAACTCAGGATCCATGAAACTGATCTCGAATTTGTACTCCCTCCTGAATAAACAGGGAGAAGACATTTGTTGGGCTTACATGAAAAGGTGGGAACAGACTTTGGCGAGAATGATTTCAAAAGCCCAATGGCAAGACGTATGGCGTGAGATCCCGAGACTCACTCGCTATATCCAATTGCGGGAAATGTGGCAGAAAGTTCTCCTGCAATGGCACTTAACTCCAGCGAAATTGCAGTCAATCTACCCGAACACAGACGGAACATGCTGGCGTGGCTGTCTCCAGCGGGGAGACTGGAAACACATCTGGTGGCAGAGCCCAGCGCTTCAAGTCTTCTGGACTGATATTAAAGCACAAACTGGGAAGATGGTCCAAAGAGCAGAAGAATTAGAAGATAGTGTGTGGCTAGCGGGCTTATGGGACCAGGAGAGGCGATCGCACACCAGGCGTCAGCGGAAAGGACTGATGGCCCTCATCATAGCGGCATGGTTGGTGATAGCTCAAAGCTGGAAAAAGAGAGATCCCCCCACGCAGTTCCAGTCGCTTTTGAGTGGATGACAAGCAAGCTTCAGAGTTCCCGAGATGACTTCCAGGCGACCTGGGGGGATATTCTGCAGTACCTGCAAAGTGATTACATGCTCCAATGGTGCCCTCACAAGATCAGATTCCTGAACATTCTTTGAACTGCTATTTCTTGGAAATTGTTAACGCCCGTTTTCTTTCAACCACCAAAGGGGAAAGGGGGGGGGGAGTTATGAGTTGATCTGTGAAGTTTTGGAAAAACAATAAAAATTACTTGGAAAAAAAAATCGATTCGGGTGATGACAGAGTCTTCACGTCTAAGATCACCTAACGGAGGCAACTGGTTGCTCTGCGAAGACTATCGCTTGATGACTCTGCCGGGCTAAGAAAAACAAAATCTACCGATCCCATTAGAATCTTGTCAAATCTCTCAAGATAGAGGTCAGACTTCAGAAACATCAAAACACCCTGGAGTCCCTTTGTAAGGGCAGGGATATGAAATTCTGGTTGATCATTAACCAGACTCTGGGCACGGGAGTGAAGGATATGAACTGTTCGATAGCGGAGAAAACTTGGGTTGAATTCTATGAGCGGAAATACTCTTTACCTCATAGGTTTAGCGGCAGTGCGGGGGACGATCTGGGCTGTGTGGAGGAGTGCATCTGTCCATGGGATGGGGATGACATTCTGTGGGCTATTAACAAACCTAAACCCTTCCGTGCCCCGGGACCTGATGGTATACCACCCTTTGTTTTGAAAGAATGCCCACATACCAGGGCAGCCGTATTGAAAGCATTATTCAACCATATCTTTCTGACTCATCTCATTCCAGACTCATGGACGCAATCTATTATCTTACCTATCCTGGAGAAAGGTGATGCATTAAATCCTAATAACTACAGGCCGATCACCTTGATTGACGCAATTAGCAATGTTTTTGCAATTCTTCTTCTGAGAGATCTTAGCTCAGTAGTTAAAACGAACAACTTATTGAGTCAATTCCAGGTTTGTTTTAGGCCTGCATTGAGTACTCCGCTTAATGCCACGATCTTGGGCCATGTTAGACATCAGGTTCACCATACCCAGGTGAGGAATGTATTAATGGCATCCCTTGGCCTGACCAGCGCCTTTGATGGAGTCATCAGATCTAGGCTGTGGCAGAAATATCTGGAGATGAACGTACCCAGAAAGCTGGTCCAACTCCTTGCCCTTCTTCACACCAATACGTCTATTTGCATACGCTTGACGAAGGAAGGCTCCTTGTCTAGAGCTATTAGAACCTTTATAGGGTTAAAACAGGGTTGCACTCTAGCACCTATTATTTTCAATATGTATGTGTGTGATGTAGCTACCATTTGGCAATGTCCTTCCATCGCTCCAGCAAGGCTAGATAACATCAAGTTGGATTGGATGGCCTTTGCCAATGAGTTTATTAATTTTGACAGAACCCCTCAAGGTTTGAGATGCAAATTGAATTTATTCTACAATTACGCTCTGACCAATAACTTACTACCTAACGCTACCAAATCTAAAATGTTGGTGTTCACTAGGGGCTATACACCTAAAACCAGACCCTGGGTTATGGGTCAGGAAAAGGTAGAGCAAGTTCTAGAGGCGACCCATTTGGGATACAAGCTCTCTAATAGGGTCTCAATGGAATCCTTGAAAATATGTCTCTATGAGAAGGCGTCAAAGTTGACTTTCCAGTTTATATTTTTACACAATAGATTATGTACATTTTCCTTACTCCCACTGCGGCGGTATTATCTTGCCAAATTCAAAACAATAATACTGTATGGTCTCGACGTTTCATTACATGAAGTGGGTAATTTGCTCAATTGTATTCAAGGAAAGGTTTGGAAGGAGGTACTGGTGCTGTCGATGGCAGTGCCTAATTCTGTTATTAGACATGAGCTTTGCCTTATCTCCTTGAAGGCTCGCCTTATGTGGAGACAACTATCCACTTTTAGGAAAATCCTTGTCCCTCCTGTTAATTCTTTATATGAAGCGCTGCATGCAGTAATGGAAGCTGAGAACGTTATCTACCTTAAACAGTTCAGAATCAGGGTGATGGGGGTACTGGACTCGATGGGGCTTTCTATCCCTGACTTGATACAGGGGCCTGGTGGGGTTAAGAATCATCTTTTTTGAGCTGACTGGGTTGAAACTTTGGAAGGTGTTTCATCTTATGCTACGTATGCGGAATATTCAAGGTTTGCCCACTCTAAAGAATGTTTGCCCCTTTATATCTAACTCTTTCCGAGTGAGACAACACGCATAGTTTATTTGCATTTTAGACTTAACCAGTTCCACTCTGTAGAGAGAATAAAGCATTGGAAAGATCATATTACACATCTAAGGAATATTCTAGATTATAGATTTTGTGGTGGGAATGAAACATATGAAACCTTGAAGCATCTGGTGACTGTATGTCCACACTTTGAAATCAAGCATATGCTATGCTTTAAAGAACTGGGTGGTGGCTCCATTGAGGTGTTCAGGAACTTGGTGTTGACTCATGTGGGGCACAAATGTATCTCTTATTTTGTGCTTGAACATTTTTAAAAATGTTCTATCAAATTAATTGGATGTAAAGAATGGAACAAGTAATGTGTTAATCTGTTATAATTTTGGTATAATGTGATGGATTTTTCTAATTTTTCTTCTATGATATGTGATTTTTGTTTTTTTTCTCTTTTCTACTATGTTGTGTAAGGTTTTCTCTAAACCGTAAATGCAACAATAAAAACAATATATGTTGTGGATGCTGACAAGATTGCATGGTTGCTCAGTCGTCTACCCCATTCTGGCTGCAGTGCCATTGTGGAAATGTCAAAGGCTGACAGAAAAGACTTTGTAAGATTGAAGCAAACTCTCATCTTAACGTTTGGGAAGACTCTTGCTCAATACTTGAATATATTTAGAGAGTAAAAAAAGAAAGAAGGAGCACTTGCTATGTTACTGATTCCTTGAAAAACTTAACTGGCTGGGTTGAAGGCTTTAAATAAGGTCACCACCTTTGAGGCTATGATAAGTTTGGTCATGCTTGAACATATTTTTGCATCTTGTTCCCCCGAGCTTAAGCAGCGTTGGGCTGATTCTAAGGAGATCGATCCTAAGAAGCTAGCCAGTGTAGCAGATTTGCGGGTGTCACATCGAGTGTCCCATAAGGACAAGACTACTCCTGGTAAGCAGGAGGAGAGGGGAAAGAACACAGATAAGGAGGGTGGGGGATCTGATAAAACGTCCTCCCAAAAGAACCACAAATAGAAGAACAACCCAGTGGAACTTGTGTGGCTTGTGGAGCAAGTGACCATGTGAAAGGGGACCCCAGATGTAAGGTTAAAACCTTGGGGGTCCACTATGTGAGTCTGGCCTTACCCTCCTATGAGGAGGAAGCGATCACAGGGGCATCCTTCTCCTCAGACTCCTTCCCCATTGGGATAGAATCTAAGGTAGTCCTAGTTTCCCTAGGTTCCGTGGAGCCTCAAGTCTCAGAGGATTATGCTAGCATTCCAGATAACACCAAGCACTACTTTAAAGACAGTGTGCTAATCAATGGAGTAGATATGTCTGCCCTTAGGGATACTGGGACCAGCCGAACTGTCGTGGATTCCACTTTGGTAAACCCAGAGGAGCTTGCCGGATCTCCCCTGATGCCCACCAAATTAGCTGATGGCCCCCCTCTCATGTTCCCAGTAATGCCTGTAAATCTTACTGTCAGTGGTACAATGGTCAGGATTCCAGTTAACATACAGAGGCAAGTCCCAGTTAAGGTCCTTCGGGTAATAGTCTTTTGGGTATCCTCAACATATATAAGCAGAAACTTGATATGATAGGTTGTTTATAACGCGCTTAATACCCAGAGGTTTCTAAGCGCGTACCCGGGGATTGAACCTGTGGTGGTCTGTGTCGTCTTGCTTCCAAGGCGAGCACGTTGTCCCCAAGCTATACTCCTGAGACAGATTTACTGCTGCATTCTTGTATTTGCTTGAGACATCCTATTCTGACTGGTCTGCATGGGCCAATGTTATTGAAGGCCTTATTTGGAGAAGATTATTAGGGCTTACCAATTATACACTGATGCAGGCAGTTCGTATGGAGATGGGATTGATCTCCTTGTCTGCCTTAATTGCATATAATAGAGCGAAGCTGTATATTAAGATCGCATTTGCTGGCCCCAATCCCTATTCTTCATCCCTCGAGTTGCCTTGGAGGATGGGAAAACTGCAGTACTGAATACATTCCAGGAAATGAATGTACAATGTTTTGAGAAAATAGTATGGACACCTTGCTGGGAGTATGGTGAAAGAGCCATGCCTAAGTCTCTCAAAAAATGTCTGGACAGATGGCACTGGGTAATGAGCCACGAAAAGGTGGCTAGCATGAGATCTTTGTGTTCCTTCTCCAGGATATTTTTTGAGTTTAAACAGCCTCAAATGCACCTAATGCTCCTGCCTTCACCTAGTACACATAGAATATTCCTAAACATCAGGTTCAACCGTCTGGACATTCTTGAAATTAAAGGTGCATGGATGGGCATTCCAGTTGAAATGAGGACGTGCAGACTTTGCCTTGACAGTCACATTATTGAATCGGCTAGACGCGTTCTGACAAGTTGTTCAAAGACGAGATCTGTGTATGAATGTTATTTCTCCAACTTTGAGGTTGATTTAGAATATATTACCAGTGAAACTTTCTGGCTGAGATGACTGTCTGGACACAACAAAGGCCTTATTATAGCCATTACGCAGGTCTGGAAGAGTGTAGATACATACCTGTGGAAATTTGAGGAAGAAGTTAAACTGATAGTAGATCTGTAGCCCTTTGTCCGATGCAGGGAAGCTAACTCCATATCCATGTATCTTTCTCTCTTTGTTTGGCTATTAATGTATAGCTCATATTTGTATAATTGGTTTTACTAATTGAAAGCTAAAGTGATATTTAAGTATAATGTTGAACTTTCCTTTTTTTAACTAACTGTGATTAATTGTGATTGTGTTTTATAATGTTTGGAACTGTATTTCTTTTAGTCTATATATGTATGTCTATACATATATATGTATATATACGATTTGTGTTAAATTCTTATAACTATATACACAATAAAATAAAAAAAAGTAAGGTCCTGCTGGGGAATGATCTCAGAGACTTAGGTCTTGTGTGTGACACAACAGAGAGACCATGTACAAGGTCGCAAACAAGGGCTGCCTTAGCGAAGACCAAGATAAAGCCCAAGCCAAAGGGGAAACCCACGGCTAAATGAGTCAAGAAAGATGAGAGGGAAAGAAAACATTACCCCTAACTCACCTACCACTGAGGTGGAGTTGGTTGGCCAAACACCTGAACCTGGCGAGGAAGAGGTGTTGCCTGAAATTCTCAATCCACATGAACATCCTGACCTCCAATGTTTGTTGGTTGAAGGTGGTTCTGATAGGGCTGAGTTTAGTAAGGGCCAATGTGAGTGCCCTTCTTTGGAAGGCCTTTGGAGACAGGCCTGCTCCCAGCTTGGGGGGGGGATAAACCTCCTGGGAAGCATAGGATCTATTGGGAAGGTGGGCTCCTGTACAGTGAGCCCACAGAGTCTACTGAAGGAGACCATAGGATGTTGGTTGTTCCCCTTCATGTAAGACTGTTCCTCTTCCAGCTGGTGCATGAAGTCCCCCTTGCTGGTCACCCTGGCATCAAGAGAACCAAGCAAAGGTTAGTCATGCACTTCTACTGGCCCAAGTTGGAGGTCCAGGTAGAAAGCCACTGCAGGAGTTGGCCACATGCCAGTTAAATGGGAAAAGTGGCACAACTATCCAGGCTCTATTGGTACCACTCCCAGTTGTGGGGGTACCATTTGAGAGTGTAGGGATTGACATGTTGGTCCCCTTGACCCTCAGACATTCTCAGGCAACCGGTTTATCTTGGTGCTGGTCGACCATGCCACCAGATATCCAGAGGCCATCCCATTAACGCCAGTAACTGTGAAGTCAGTTGCTAAAGCTTTGCTTGGCATATTCACTAGGGTTGGCTTCCTTAAAGAAGTTGTGTCTGATAGGGGAGGCAACTTTATGTCCAAGTACATACAAGCCATGTGGAAGGAGTTTGTCGTCACTTAGATGTTTTCCTCAGTATACCATCCACATAGCAATGGCTTAGTTGTGAGGTTCAATAGAACCCTTAAAAGCATGAGGAAATGGGATCTCCTTCTACCATGCTTACTTTTTGCCTACAGACAGGTACTTCAAGAGGGGGTTGGCTTCAGCCCTTTTGAGGTCCTTTTTGGTCACCCTATTAGGAGACCTTTGGCTATAGTCAGGGAGGGGTGTGAAATGCCTACTCCCCCTATCACTACCAACGTGGTGGACTATGTGCTAGGACTAAGGAAGAGAATGGGCAAGCTCTGGTGAAACACTGGTATGGCCAGAAGACTTCCCTTGTCAACTTTACACCAGGCCGACAAGTCCTCATCGTGAACCCTATAAGGACTAGAGCTTTACAGGATAAATGGTCAGGCCCTTACTCAATAGTGGAGCCACTGTGTGAGGTGAACAATTTTGTGGACCTTGGAAGGGCTGGTCAAACTCCAAAAGTGTTCCATGTGAATAAACTGAAGGCTTTCATCCCAAGGGTTGCAATCGCTGCACTGCTCTTGGCATCAAATATAGAAGAGGAGGAATCAGAACCTCTTCCTGACCTGTTCCAAGGCAGTGCTTCAGACAGCTCCATTGAGGGTGGCAAAGTGGCCCCTCACCTGACTTCTGTTCAACAAGATCAAGTGAGAATTCTGCTGAGGCAGTTCTCCCCCTTGTTTTCCCTAGCTCCTGGTTTGACACCTTGGTGCAAACATGACATTGACTCAGGAGATGGTGTACCTACCAAAAGTAGGGGATACAGAGGGTTCTATGTCTTAAAATCGTGGCAAAAATGGCTGTTTACAAAAAATTGCAGCAAAAATGTCATGGCAAAAATGCCATGTAAATCAATCATATAAAGGTTGCGGGGGTCACCCCCGCAATCCCCGGGCCCATAACCCCCGCTTCCCTTAAATGGTATAATGGGCTACACCTTATACCATTAACCGGGTCAAACCACAGCATTTTTGCTACAATTTTCTTTACCAGCGACATGTTTGCCGCGATTTTATTACCTGATACCGATACAGAATGTCAGACAAGGCGAGATCCTGCATCAAGACAGAGGTCAACAAGATGTTGGATCTTGGGGTTGATTGAGCCCTCCAGTAGTCCTTTGTCCAATCCTCTGCGACCAAAGGCAGGCACCTCTGAGTTGAGGGTCTGTGTGGACTACATGTCTCTGAATGCTGTCATCAAGACAGACACACCCCTTGCCTAGATCTGATCAGCTGGTGGATACCTTGGGTGCCTCCAAGTACCTCAGCACATCTGACCTCACTGCAGGGTATTGGCAAATAACCCTAGCAGAACACGCCAAGGAGAAGGCGGCATTCTCAACTCCAGAAGACCTTTACCAGTTCAGGGCAATGCCATTTGGATTGAAGAATGCACCTGACAATTTTCAGATGCTTGTGAATCATGTCCTTAATGGGTTGGAGGAATTCTGTCTTGCATTTCTGGATGATATAGCGTTTTTCAGTGCCACCTGGGAGGTTCATGTGAAACACCTCAGAATTGTGTTAAAGGTTCTTCAGAAGGACCACTTGACGATAAAGGCTAGCAAGTGCCAGATTGGTCAAGGTTTAGTGCTCTACCTTGGGCATGAAGTAGGTGGAGGGAGGATTCAGCCTCTACCCAGTAAAGTACAAGCAGTACAAGACTGGCCTACCCCCACTACTCATACTCAGGCGAGAGCCTTTTTAGGTCACACTGGGTATTACAGAAACTTTATGGCAGACTATGGCACCATAGCTCCCCCTCTGACTGCTCTCACAACTCCAAAGAAACCCAAGAAATTCTCTTGGTCTGAGGATTGTGGGAGTGCCTTCAATGGCTTAAAAGACTCATAGTGCCAGCTCCCTGTTCTCAGGGTCCCTGACTACAAAAGACCTTTTATTGTGCAGACAGATGCCGCTGACACTGGAAAAGGTGCTGTACTATCACAGGTAGATGAGAAAGGCAAGGAACACCCTATTGAATTCATCAGTCGCCAGCTTAAGGAGAGACAGCTCAGATGGTCCACAGTAGACAGCACATGTTTCTCTGTTGTGTGGGCCGTAAGGAAGCTGAGGCCCTAGAGCTATGGGACTGAACTTACTGTGCAAACTGACCATAAGCCCTTAAAGTGTCTCACGAACATGAAGGGAGAGGATCCACAATTGCTCAGGTTAGGTTGTCCATAAGCCTGAAAGGGTTTGACTTCACCGTTGAGCATAGGCCAGGTGTCCAACATAGCATTGCTGATGGGTTGTCCAGAATGTTTAACCGACCTGAACAAGAATCTCATCCAGGGGTGGATTAGTTCCCCTTGTCCTTGGTCTGGGAGGGGCGAGTGTTAGGAAAAACTTCCATTTATGGGTAATTTTCCCTTCAGTTTGGAACCGCCCAATGTTTTGCTTTTGTCTGACCATCCTAGCCTGACTTTTACCAGTGGAGCCCAGCCTCCTGCTGTACTCAACTGTCCTTTTGTTCATCTTGTAAAGGGGAAACTGACATGCCCTTCAGACTGTGAGTATTGGGAGACTTTGTTTCCCTTAGTCTTTCACTTTGTTGCTATTTCTTGGAAACATTTTATCAGTGCACAATGTACCTTCCAGTACAGTGCACTGGGGTATTGTTTTCATTAGACGCCCTCAAAGAATTTTTGGTGAATGTACAATTGTGTCCAGGACAGAGCTGGTGACAGCAGTTACTTTTTTTTTAAAACTCTTTATATTCAATTTTACAACATATTTAACCAATCCCCCAACAATCCCTTTACCAACGTTTCCCCCCAATCCTTAGCAAAATTCTGTACATTGTTGTCCATGGCGTATGTTACTCACTCGAGGGCTACTATTTCCCAAATCTTTCGAAGCCAGTCGCTGCATCATGGGAACCTCTGGTCGCTTCCACTTTTATGCGATTACCACCATAGCCGTTAGCGTCAAGATTATTCTCGCTTTTTCCCTCGTTCTGGGTCCCCCCACTCCCGCGACCCCTCTAATTCCCAAGAGAATCTGTTCCGGTGGTCTATCGTCCCCAGGTCCGTAGGCCTGCAGGCATGCTCCTGTGCCCTTTGCACCTCCCTCCAAAATGGTTCAATTTTCTGACATTTCCACCAAATATGTTCTGCCGCGCCTGCCATCCCACTGCCCCTCCAGTAATTTCCCGAGGTTCCTGGATATATTCTAAGTAGGTGGGCCGGTGTATAGTGCCAGCCGAATAAGATCTTGTACCAAGCTTCTTGTAGTTGGGAAGCTTTTGCCAACTTGGGTATCCTCCTCCACAACCTCTCCCATTCTTCCCTGCTGATCTCCCTCCCCAGGACTTGTTCCCACTTCTGTATATACATCCAATGTTGTCCGGCATTTCCGTTGTCCAGTATCTTGTAAAGGTTGGATATTAGCCTCTTAGCCCTGTCATTGGATAGGAGAAATTTTTCAAATTTCGTTGTTTCCCTAGTCGCTGCTTCCCTGTTCCCGGGGTGTAGCACCCAATGCCTTATTTGTGTATACCTTAGTCTTTCCCCTTCCTGTACCACGTATTCCCTCCTGCAATCCTCAAAGGAAAGTATCCCCTGAAGCGGTGGCGGTCACGCTTGACGCCCAGAAGGTGTTTGACATGGTGTCCTGGAAATATATGAGGTAGGTGCTGGAAACCATGGGCATTGGACCCAACATGATTGGATACATTAAATTACTTTACACATCACCAGTTGCCAGAGCCCGAGTTAACTCCCTGACGTCTGGCCTAATCCCTCTATTTAGAGGCACCCGCCAGGGTTGACCGTTCTCGCAAATTCTTTTCGTCCTGGCGATAGAACCAATGGCGGACCATGTTAGGGCACGCCACTCACCCAAAGGGATACGGCTGAAAGATGCCCCCGGAATCCACTCACTCTATGCTGACGATGTACTGCTGTTTGTTAGAGACCCTGCCAATCACCTCGATCCGATACTGCGGGACATTACCCGTATAGGCACATACTCTGGATTTACCATAAATTACACTAAATCCGAGCTCTTCCCCCTCACCAGATTCACTCCACAGCCTGTGACCGAGTACCCGCTGCGCTGGTCGCCTGACAGGGTTAAGTACTTAGGGGTCCAAGTATCTCTGACTAAAGAGACACTACTAGCTGATAACTATTTGGTGGCAGCTCAACAAGCTGAAGCCAAAATGCAGCGTTGGCGCTCCCTTCCACTATCTTTGGTCGGTAGACTCACTTGTCAAGATGATACTGCTCCCCAAGCTGCTGTATATATTTTGTAATGTCCCCATTTGGCCTGGGAAAAAATACTTTGCAGGACTGCACAAAGCCTGTGCGCAGTTCTTATGGCACTCTAGGGCGGTATGGAAAAAATGGTCTGACATGACACCTCCATATGATAAAGGGGGGTTCACTGCCCCTGACGATGCAGTATTGGATCGCAGCTCAGGCACTTAGTCTTATTGGTACCATGGGAGTCTTATTGGTACCCTGGCCCGCCCCCATGTTAAATTGGAAGCATTGGCAGCTCCGAGCCTCAATGTCATGTCACTGATAGTACACCGGCAATACGAGCCGGATTCCCTCATTGATCCAGTTCACGCCACTGTACACGCCTGGGGACGATTATTTAAGTCTGGGGCCGACCACCACCCGTACTATAAGAGGCTCCCCGCCTGGCGATTCCCCGGGCTGGAACCTACACATGACCAGGCCCTGGAGCATCAGTGGCAGGCCCTGTGATACCGCGCCCTAACAGACTTTTACCCAAATGGGCAATTCATTACGCCACAGACTTGGAGACCTGGCAATACTGGCGCAGCTCTAGAATTTTTGGAATATTATAGACTCTGTTCGGCCTTCCGCGCCGCTTGGCCTGACTTACCCAAGGAACCCCTGGAGTCCCCCAGGATCGCATACATTGCCAACGCGGGTGGCACCCGAGGGGTGATCTCCTCACTGTACAAGATACTACTACTGGCTGCCCCACCACCCCAACCCTCTAGGGCCCGGGACAACTGGGCGACTGAACTGGAGCTGGAACTCACGGATCACATGTGGGGAAAGATGTGTTCACACACTAGCAGAGTTTCCCTTAATTTTCGCTATTGCACCATACAATACAAGCTGCTTAATAGGCTGTACTATACTCCATACAAGATCTCCAGGTTTGTTCGAACCAACTCGCAGACGTGTCCCCGCTGTAAAGCGGAAGACGCCTGCCATCTACATATGTTCTGGAGGTGCCCGGGGCTTGCGGAATTCTGGGGTAAGATCCTGGAGACACTGACTGAGATCTGCGACACTCCTATTGACCCAGACCCAATGGGAGTTCTGTTTGGAATGTGGCTAACTGATGGGGCTAAATCCATGGGCAAATTTTTGAACGTGGGCTGTATTGTGGCTAAAAAATGTATTTTGCAGAACTGGAAGAGCTCCTCTCCCCCCTCATTCCAGAAATGGCTAAACCTACTTACTTGGTCCCGCAATTGTGAGGGGGAGTTCATAGCCACGATCCCAGAGCGTTCTCGCCCCAAGAATATTTGGACTGACTTCAACAGTTACCTCCATGGCTTAGACGAAAGCTCCTCTGGGGAGGAGTCCCCCCAAGCCCCGCATTGATACCTTGCACCATCTTGATATACTGTGATGCCACTACTTTGTATTTTTCTTTATTCCATTATTGTAGTGGTACAACTGTCCTGATACATGTATAATGTGAATGTTGCTGCCCATTCAGATGTATGTGTTTGCTGTTTGCCTCTGCCAACAGAAATAAAACATTTTTTTAAAAAAAAGGAAAGTATCCCCCCTAGGAACATGTCACTCCATTTCCTACAGCCCCCGTCCTGCCATTGCTTAAATGCCCCCTTTTCCATCCCTGGTGTAAAATCCCCGTTATTGAAGAATGGCGTGGAAGGCGATGGAAATGTTGTTATACCCTTGGATCCCGCCAATTTATCCCAGTTGTCCACCATAAGCTTGGTTATGTTACTCTCATACAGATGCCTTGGCCTGTATTGCTTCGGTAAACATAGAACTTCTTCTAAGTTACGGTGTGCTACCGCCCTATCCATCTTCACCCATTGCTTGTCTTGCATGCCCTCCCCTCCCTTCAGCCATTCTCTAATTACTGCAACTGCGTGGCCTCGTAATCCTGCTGGAAGTTTGGTAACACTAGTCCTCCCTCCTGTCTGGGCACCATTAACCAATACCTAGTGACCCTCGCTCTTTTCCCTTCCCATAAAATCACATTGGTCATTACCCCCAACTCCCTAAAAAAACCTGATGGTATTGCGTGCGTAATCGCTTGGAATGAATACAGTAGTCGTGGGAGTGTAACCATCTTGATCGCTGCGACCCACCCCAGCCATGAAACTCTGAGGCTCCTTCACCTCTGGAAGTCTCGTTTGATACCTCTCAAAAGTGGGGAGTAGTTAGCCGTATACCAGCATGCAAGGGTTGCCGTAATCCTCACTCCTGGATACCTGATGCCCCCTGGGCTCCATAGGAAGAGGGTGCTTGCCCTCAAGGTGTCACGCTCCCCTGCCTTGAGCGTTAGGTTCAAGATTTCAGATTTGCCGACGTTAACCTTTAGGCCCGAGACCTCCCCAAACTCCTGTAACAGGGTTGTACTCGCTCGGATAGATTCGGTTTTTGCTGCTCAGGTGAGCAGCATGTCATCGGCAAATGCAGCCACCTTCTGTTGTTCCCCCCGAAAAGAATGATCTGTATCCCATCTGCCTCCTGCTTGAAGGAGGGGCTCCAAATAACTTGCATAAAGCATTGGGGACAGCGGGCAGCCTTGATTTGTGCCTCTCTGAAGTCTGAAAGGTCTCGATGTTGTCCCATTCACCGCTATTCTAGTGGACAGGGCCTGATAGTTGGCTTAGATCATCATCAGGAATTCCCCTCCGAAGCCCATTTTTTGCAACACCAAGAACAGAAAGGACCACTCTACGCGGTCAAATGCTTTTTCTGCATCTAACGCTAACAGGACCGCAGGAGTGTCCGTTTTCCGTGCATTCTCCACTAGATGTGCCACTCGACTGATGTTATCTGCCGTTTGTCTGCCCCTGACAAAGCCTGTCTGATCTGGGTGGATCAAATCCGGGAGGTAGTTCTGTAACCTGTTTGCCAAGATCTTTGTAAAGATCTTGGCATCAATGTTTATTAGCGCGATCGGCCTATAGGATGTTCTCTCCTCTGGATCTTTATTATGCTTAAATATAAGGGTCAGCTTAGCCTCCTCCATGGAAGGAGCTATTCTGCCTGTCAGCTGAACATGTTAAAGAGCGAGGTTAAGTGCGGCATCAGCTCTGTTATGAACATTTTATAGAAGGCTGCAGTATAACCGTCTGGGCCCGGTGCCTTGTTTGGTGGTAGGGTTCTGATCACTCTTTGAATTTCGTCCTCGGTAATTTCCCGATTAAGGGCATCCCGGGCCTCCCTCCCAATTCTCTGCAGCTGTACCCTTTCTAAGAACCTTTCCTGTAGGTGGGCCTGCGGATTTTGTGATGCATAGAGAGAATCGTAGTACCCGGCCAATGTTTCCTGGATATCCCCCAAACGTGTGGGCCGCTCCCCTGTCCCTGTTTTCAGAGCTGTAATCGCGTTCCTTGATCTCGCCCCCCTAAGTAGGCACTCTAATAATGCATCTGCTTTGTTTGCTTTGGCATAGTACTTTTGGCGAACAGCGAGCAGAGACCCCTCCGCCTTTTTAGTGCAGAGAACGTCTAGCTGCCCCAGCGCCCTTCTGTACTTCCTCATGGAAGACCTAGTTGGGGTTGTTCCTGCTTTTGCCTTGCTGCCTCCACCTCTGCTTCGAGTTGCTCTTCTAATGCCTTCAATTGCTTTGCCCTCTAAGCAGATGCCGCTATCAATTCCCCCCCTGAGCTTGGCCTTAAACACGTCCCATTTTACGTGTTCCCTCGTGTCCCCTTTCTTGTTGATAGCGAAGAAACTTTTGATCTTCTCTTCCATTTCCCCTCTAATCACCGGATCCCTAAGTGGGGAATTTGGATATTTCCATCCCCGCACCCCCCTTTCCTTGCATCCCAACTCAAGAATGATGGACATTGTCTTTTGGGCTGTAATCCCAATGGGGCCCGTGTTTACCTCCCGAATCCCGCCGACCAGTCCCGTTGAGACCCAGATATAGTCAATGCTGGACTGCGACCCATGGACTCCCGATAGGAAAGTGTATCCCTCTTCATCCCCCTCAGCTCCCGTCGCGTATCTCGTAAGCCCATACTTTTGATTCTGTCTTTCAGTGCTGCCGACATCGGCGCCCCTCCCCCTCTTACTTGGCCCCGATCCGGTCCCGCTCTCTGTCCCAGGCAATGTTAAGATCCCCTATCAATACTGTTTGGCCCCATGCTTTTTCTTCCAGTACCCCTAAGACTCGGAGCAGAAATTGCTCCTGGCCAGAGTTTGGGGCGTATACAACTGCTATGGTGTAGGGAAGATCCTGGTACTTCTCCCTGGCACGATATACCTCCCCTCCTTGTCCTGTATGACTTCACTGACTCTAAAGTCAACCGTATTTTTAATAGCTAAAGCCACTCCCCGTTTTGCTGTTGAACCCCCGCAATTTTAACTGCCCCTGATCTTTGTGCAAGAGGTGCGTTTCCTTTAGCCCCAAAACGTCCGGCCCTTCTTTCCTTGTGAATTGTTCCAGTTTCTTCCTCTTAAGAGGGGAGTTAAGCTCCCTAACATTATGTGTTTGCCACTTGAAAAGTTACTTATCAGATCTTGTCCCATGTTTGGTGGTGACCTCCTTTCACTCTCTCTTCCATAAGTTGCCCTGTCTCTCCACCCACCCTTTCTCCCCCCGGAAGAGCTCGCCCTTCCCACTCCCTCTCCACTCCCATCTCGGGCATTCCCGCCCTTCCCGGTTCAAAATGGTTGCTTCCCCCGATACACCCAAGCTTCACTGCTCCTTTTAGAGGCCCACCACCCCTTTTACCACTGTTTTAGGTTAGGGTTCTTCTCGTGCTCCCGTTGCCTCTTCTCTGCTCTTCTCTCTGCATGGTAATCTGCTCTCCTTCAAGCCCTTTCTCCTTTTCTCCCCGACTGTCGTCCACTCCCAAGGTCTCGACCTTGGCCGGCTGCCCGTTGATTGTGCTCCAGACTCTATAGGAGTCTCCTCAAGCTCTATTTGTACGATATCCGCCCCTTCTTGCACCGAGGTGATGCGTTTCTGGCTCCCCTCCCATTCAAATACCAAACCAAACGGGAAGGTCCATTTGTATCGGATGGCTCTCTCATTTAGAACTTTTAGCACTGGACTCATTTGTCTCCTCTTTATAAGCGTGCTGCTCGCTAAGTCCTGGTACAGTGCGATCTGTTGTCCTTTGTACATAATGGGTTCCAGCTCTCTTGCTGCTTCGAGGAAGGCTTCCTTTTGGGCGTATCTGGTGAAGGTGGCCACTATGTCTCTCGGTTTTGCTGTCTGGCCTTTGACCACTCTACCTACACTGTGCACTCGGTCCAGTTCGATCCTGTCCAGGATCCCTTCTTCCAGGATTTCTGCGAAAACCACCTGAATTACAGATTTCAATTCTTTATCTGACACCAATTCCGGCAGCATTTTCACCCTTATGTTGATCCTTCGGGATCTGATTTCCATATCCTCCATCTGGATTTCCAAGTTCTGCGTGGCCACATCAAGTCTCTCTATAACTTCACTGTTGGCCGTGTTTTTTTTGTCCACTTCTTGAAGGCCCTTTTCTAGGAGATCTGTCCTCTCCCCTAGTTGTCGCATCTCCTGTCCGATCTCCCCTAGGGCCTTGTTCAGGTCTGATCGCATAAGTTAAAATTGATCTTGGAATGTCTTTGCCAAGCTGGTCTGTAAGGTGTGCATTTCGCCCAGGAAGTCCTGTCTTGACATCAGAGCCAAACCTTCCGTGCCCCCTGGGGTGTTGCCTTCCACTGCCGCTTCCTGGCAGCACTTGGACCCCTCCCTGGTGTTTTGCGTCAGCCACATGGCATGGAGGGGGCCTGGGGTGTCACTTGGGCGGACTTTCCCCCCTCTTCCTTTGGCCTTCATGGTCATAGTCCCCCGGCTTCCGGTCCCGGGTGTTCCTTTGCCGCTCCGCCGGATGTCTCCGGGGCTTTCTCGCCTTCCTCCGATCTTCCCTTTCACTGGGGGGTTAGTTATCTCTTGCCGCCCTGCTGCCTCTCTACCTTTCTCAGGCTTCTCCGGTTCTGTTTACCCCCTTATTCGGCACCGCCTCCTCCTCTGCACGGGGGAGGCGTAGGTTTGAGCAAGAAGCAGGGACAAGGCGAGGCGGTTCTGGAGAAGCTGGTCGAGGAACGGATCCCAGCTGTGCCCGAGATCGGGGAGGAATGCCAGTTCAATGCGGTTAGCTGTTCGCTGTATGTCAGCCTAGGGTTGCACTCTGCCAAAGTTGTTCAAGCCAGCTCAGCATGCGTACCAATGTGGACCTAATGGACCAGACACTCAATTTGGTAACAAGTTTTTCAGGTAGTACTCCACTGGGCAAACAGATACCACCATGCCTCAGGTCTCTCCACTATGGAGGTCTCTTGATAAAGGCCTGGGCCAGCCCGTTGCCTCCAAAAGGGGCACTCCTCAGAAGACCTGCTGTGGGGGCGGCCGCTTCTCCCGGGCCCCCCGGTGCCACCCCCTTCCGTGCCTGAGTCCTCTCTTTATGGCTCCCCCCAGGGGTCTCGCACTCCTTTACCTCAATGCCCCCTGGCCCTGCCGCCTCTTCAATCTTCTCCTGGGGATGAATGGGGTGTGGCTCTGGCGTGCCCTTTACCTCTCCACCACTGGTCCCAGGGTCCGCTTTTGCGGCGCTCTCCTCTCGCTGCGGTCTCTCTCAGTCCTCTCTGTCTCCTGGCTGCCGTATGGCGTGTTCAGGCCGCTGCTCCCTTCCACAGGGCCTCTCTCTGAGCGCAGCTCCGCTCCCCGCGCATTCCTCCTCTCTTTCCGCAGGCCTTGGGGCTCGCTCCACTGCTCCCCGCCGCCTGCAGGATTCCAAACGCCGCCCGCGCCTCCACTACTGGTCCGCTTCCTCCATCCCGCAGCGGCCCGGACACTCACCGATGGGGGCCGTCACTTTGCGGCAGGGCAGCGCTCTGGGCTAAAGCAGCCCTCGGTGGGGGAAGACACGCGTTGCTTCCCACGCTCCCCGCACCGGTCGCTGTCGCGGGGGCTTCTTTTGGGATGGGTCCGGGGTGGTGGGGCGCCCTTTCCAGCTCAGGATCGAGGAGGAACTTTCGGCACCGGCAGCCATTTTCAACTCCTGGCAACAGTTACTTTTAAAGCATTTTTGACTTTTCAATGGTCCAAACTGCATTTGGCCCAGGACAGTGGCCTGTGCCCAAAATGGCCATGCCACAAGGTCGTTTTTTCTGTCCTTTGACTATTTTGTCCCTTTGCCTTCCCCAGGCCGGGCAAACCCAGTAATTTACTTATTAGGTCATGCAGACCCCCTCGCAAACCAAAGCTTTCGCTGGCTTCTGCATGCCTTGTGTGTGCGGCCAGGATGTGGGCTGCAGCTGTCTAGTTCCAATAGACATCCTGGGTGCCAGTATGTCTGGTGTTCTGGGATGACTGGGAGCACTGTGGTCCGTGATTGGTCCACGTCTGGAATGGTTTAATGTGAGCAGATCTCCTATTGGTTTCTATTTGTTTTGGAGCAAAAGAGATTTCCGATAAGAGAAGGCACTCTGAACCTATTCCAGGTCGATCTTCTGAGTTCACACCAAACTTAGTAAAGGAGCCAAGTATCCTGAACCAAAGAAACCGATCTGTGAAATTGCTGGAGACCCGCTGGAAGGTTTTTGCCACCCAGACCCTGCTGTTGTTCCGTCAAAGCCCCAGTTTCTCATTGATCACAGAAGGCCTGAAGGGCGCTTCGACCCGTTGGAGTAGTGGACTAACTTCTCTCGGCACCTTCTGCTTAACCTACAAACAAGCCCTTTTGGAAGTATTCCTGGACCGCCCATTGAACTGACAAGCTCATGTGGGACCTTTGCCTTGGAACCGATGCCGTTTCGAGACTCAACCTGAGACTTTGGGAACCGTAAGCTCTTGGTAGAAGGCACTCTCCTGCCGAGTTTCGTACACCTAGCATTCCTAGGTCTGGAATTAGGACAGTCTGCCTGAACCCGAGCCCACGCTGTACCCGTGTGGCCCTGCTGTGGTGACGAGCTTCGTAGGTGCCTTGCTGATGTGCCCTACGACAAGCTGCAGTGGAACTGGCCCGATCCCTTCCCGGGAAGTGGAGAAATCGCCACTGTCCCGCCACAGATTGAGGTCCCGGAATGCAGCCTTGAAAGCCGGAAGGGATGCGCAACTGCTGGACTCGAACCTGCAAGCCAACTGGACTTGACTGGCGAAATTTGGTCCGGACTGCGTCGAGGGTTGGTGAGTACTTACAACACTTACTTGTGGCCCCTGGTGCATCCGTAGACTTTTAGGCACGATTGTCCCCCAATGGCCACTCACCTTTGTAGGGATAGTCCGAGCTTCCATCATATTCCCTTTTCCTGGAAATAGCTCTGTGCCCTTGTGTAGACTCTCCTCGAATAATGGAACTCTATTCTTCATCGCCTTACCCTCTTCTTGCGACACTACAGCCCTTGAAGAGACCCCTTGTGTACCTTAACAAACGATTGAATGCTGCCGTGCAGAACTTACTTTTGAGCACAGAGCTCCACACTTCGTAGGGATTGGACTGCTTATTAGTTAGGGTTGAAACTCTTGAAGAATTGCCTAAAGTATATTTGCACTGTCTGACCCTCTTCTGTTACAGGTTGTGGATCTTTACTTGTTGAATATTCCTTTAAGTCAATAGTTACTGTCTATATGTTCCCTAGTATACTGTTGTGTTAGTATTTTTAATATTCCTGTGGTCTCATTTTGTGTTTGAGTTAAAAGGCCTTTAATACATGTATGTGTATTTTTGATATATACACCTGACTGAGAGTCATTTGTGGTGTTGTTTACTGTGTATGCTCATTGTGGACTTTCGATCACTCTCACCCCTCCTGAGATTTAGTCTTGACCGCCACCAATGCTACCTTGATTGGTCTGGCTTGTCCAAAAAGTTACCCTGTTCCAAGAAACTAGGATGGCCTTCTGAACCTCTGCCCACCAGGTCAGAGTTCAGAAATCTGCTTCTACTTCTTTGTGCTCCTGTGCTTGTCGGCAATTAGCTTGCGCTTGAGCTTGGACATGGTCTGCTTGACTCTGCAGCACTGTCTTTCAGACACCTTTTTTCTACGGGTCCCTGGTCTCGGTCTCTCCAGGGTCTCACTGATATCAGAAGCGCACAGCTCAGCTCAGGGACGAGGACGCTCAAAGATTTCACGTCTAGCAGCAGCTCTCACCACAGCTCTGAATAATCTGAGGAAAGGACCTCACTCCATCAGGCTCCATCAAGCTGTCAAGCTGCACTGCCCTCCGACAGCTGCTTTCTACATCCAGGCCTGATGGGACCTAGCTTAACTTTGTGATTCTGCACATTTATTAGGAAATCATCCAGATATAAGGAGGCTAGGACTTTTTGTTAATACAGGTTCATCTCTCTATCAAGGTGGTTTTCTTGAAGGGCACAGGCTAGGGCTTCCATCATTATTGCAAATAGGAGGAGTGAGAGTGTACCCCTGTCTTGTGCCCCGGGCGAGAGGAAAATGGGTAGTTAAAGTGCTATTTTTAGGGGCCCTCGTCGTAGGTGTCTGTTACAAAAGTGACACCCAAGAGATAAAGGACCCCCTGATCCCTGTTCATCTGAGGGCCTGACACAAGTAAGATCATTCAATGGAATCAAATGTTTTTTCCGCATCCAAGAGAACTGTTGTGCCCTGGACTGATGGGTATAGCAGCTCTATTATGCCGAATAGACGTCATACGTTTAGTTGTGTAAATTGATCAGGGAGGAATCCCATTTGATCGGAAAGGACCATCTGTAGGATAAGTGCAAGGATACGATTGGACAAAACAGTGGCTAAGAATGTATTGTCCAGATTTACTAGAGGGATTGGACAATGGGATTATATTTACTTTCAACTTGCCCGGTTTGAGAAAGATAGTAATATGTGCTTTGAGGGGATTGGGTCCTCCGACGTATTCCATATCTATGACAGGTAATGTCCACAGCTGTGCTACTTCGGAAAATCTTTGGCGTCTGCGTCCTGCGTCGATGACGTCGATGCGCCGTCCCCGAGGACCTCCTCCGACGGCCGACGTCACCCGATGTGATAAGTAGGACGCACAACGCCCATAGCCTCAGTTGCGTTTTTTTCCGCGAACGTGTTCGCTTCGTGAATCTCGGTACGCCTCGACTCGTTGGAGTTTGCTGTTTTCTATTCTCGGTTCGTTGAACCTGTTCGGTTTGTTGTGAAGTCCTGTTTGTGGCGATGTCTTTCTCATCTTCGACCCCACGTCCGGGCTTCAAGAACTACTGGGACTGTGGGTCCAAGATGTCGGTCACAGACTCGCACGACGCCTGCCTCTGGTGCCTCAGGGAGGCCCACGATACGGGCGACTGTGTCGACTGCCAGTCGCTCACTGCAAAGGCCATGCGGGAATGCAAGAAGAAGCTGTACGTAGGCCCGGTGTCTAAGCCCCGGAAGTCGAGGTCTGCGGGGCTTTCGACCGATGACTCGAGGGGTGACTCTCCGCATCATCGTCGGAAGTCCAGTGGGTCTTCTTCCAGGAGTCGGTCTCGCCACTCCTCAGCCTCTTCTAGGCATTCCAGTAAGCGCCGGCATAGGTCGCCTTCCCCGTCCTCTTCCGAGGACTCCGCCCGTCGGCGGGTCGCTTATCCCTCCATGCAAGCGACACCGGAGGAATGGGCTTCCTTCGGGAAGCAGATGCTAGCGATTCTGGAATCGCAGAACACTGGTCCGTCCGCGCCTCTGAGTGGGGTCGGTCAGCACCGGTCGAGAGACACTGCCCGTACGCCTTCGGGCTCGGGTGGTCGGCACGGCTCGGCTCGCGGGAGAGGTCCCGCTCGGACAAGGGTAGCCGTTCTCGCCATGTCTGTTCCAGGTACCGGTCCTCGACGCGCTCGAGACCGCGTGATCCTGTGCCGTCTTCGAAGAAGACGTCGATGCCTGTGGCGCCGAGGTCGTCGACGATTTCTCTCGAGGCTCTGCCTCTGAGGGGGTTGTCAACGCCGTCGGCGCCCAGGTTGTCGAGAGACACGCTCGGAGCTCCGGCTTCGAGGACTGTGTCGACGCCGCCGATGCTGGCGGCGTTGCAGCTGACGTCGACGCCGATTCGCTCGTTGTCAACGCCTTTTCTGTCAACGCCGGCGGCGACTCGTTCGGCACCCTCGACGCCTTTTCTGTCGACGCCGGCGACGACTCGTTCGGCGCCCTCGCCGCCTTTTGAGGCGGTGGTGTCGAAGGGGCCCCGTGGCACGGGGTTTGCCCCTAGAAAGGCTATGGCTAAGGTCCGGCACTGCTTTGGTCCGCAGAGGTCTTCCTCTCCCCGCCTGGAGTACATTTCAGAGGGTGATGAAGGCTCTGATGATGGCCTGGTTCCGGTTCCAGATGACCTTATCTTGGGCCATAGCCAGTTTGATGACCTGAGGCAGTAGCTGCATGATGCCAGTGGACTGGACACCTCTCCGGAGGTGGAGTTTTGTCGGCCGGAGCCTGGCACTCATGCCGATTCTTCATATCGGCGCCTTATGTCTCGGGTTACCGAGTACTTGGGTTGGTCAGCTCCCCCAGGGGAGTTCGTTCAGGATGATCTCACGGACATCCTTGATCTCGGTCCACCCACTGACCTGGTTTTGCCTTTTCATATGGCTCTGCAGAGAAGGGTGGCAGCGGCTTGAACTGCTCCGGAGAGTCTCCCGGCAGTGGGCAAGTCTTTGTCGCGAAAATACCATCCAGCCAGTAGCGACCACTGCTACTTGTCTAGGCACCCCACCCCGGGGAGTTTGGTGGTGCAGGCGGCTACGGCCCCGGCAAAGCAGGCGTCGTATCCTACCATCCCTCCGGATAGGGACGACAAACGTTTTGACGGCTGGACGAAGAAAGTGTTTTCTTCAGGGGGTATGGCGCTTCAGGCGGCCAACTCCATATGTGTCTTGTCTCGTTTCACACACTCTGTGGAACTGTGTTGCATTAGCGGCTGATCATATTCCCGAAGGGGACGAACGGGATGGTTACCTTGCTATGGTTCGGGGTGGCAAAGATGCTATGTGTGAGGCCGTTCAGTCGGGTTTGGACTTGGTGGATTGTGTCAGCCGGTTCATGGCGGCGAGCACCATAATGCGCAGGTTTGCGTGGTTGCATAAGTCTGGGTTCGCTCCTGATGTGCAGTCCTGGCTCCTCAACATGCCTTTTGACGGTGAACACCTTTTTGGCAGCAAGGCTGACGAGAGCCTTGAGAGGTTGCCGACCTCCAAAGCTGCAGCGAAATCGTTGGGTGCTGCAGTTCGCCAACCTCCGCCTTTTCGTCCTAGGGGACAGCAATGGAGGGGAGGTTCCTTTCGATTTTACTCGTCCTTCAGTAAAGCGAGAGGAGCTAGCAGTCAAAGAGGCCATCGTAAGAGTGCCAGAGGTGGAAACAAAGGTACTTGAGGTGCCAAGGCCGCTCGGGCATTTGCCTCTTTGCCCTCAGACAACGCCGCAGCCGCTACCACTCAGTCATGAGGCCAGGTCCCATGGTTCGCCGGTTGGGGGAAGGCTGGTGCAGCATCTTGTAGAGTGGCAAGCCATTACTTCGGATGTGTGGGTTCTGGAGATCATAACCCACGGCTACTGTCTTCCTTTTCGGCAGAGGCCTCACAACAATCCACCAGGGAACCTCTCTTTGAAGAGTCCGGATCCGCTCCTTGCGCAAGAAATTCAAGCCCTGCTGGAGGTAGGTGCCATAGAACTGGTGCCTGTAGCGGAGAGGAACAAGGGATGGTATTCCCCTTATTTTTTGATTTCAAAGAAAGACGGGGGATTGAGACCCATCATGGACTTGCGCGGTTTGAACAAACTTCTCAGGAAGGACAAGTTCAAGATGGTGACTCTTTCTCAAGTCCTCCAGGCCCTTCAACTTCAGGACTGGTTGGTGTCTCTCGACCTCAAGGATGCTTACTTCCATGTGCTGATCTATCCCAAGCACAAGAAGTACCTGAGGTTCGCGGTTGGCGACTCGCACTTTCAGTTTCGGGTCCTGCCGTTCAGATTGACCTCCGCCCTGAGGGTTTTCACCAAGCTCATGGTGGTGGTGGCAGCGCATTTCATGAAAGGGGGGATTCACGTCTACCCCTACCTGGACGATTGGTTGATCAGGGGGAGCTCTCCCGAGCAAGTCCTGGATCATCTGTCGGTCACCTGCCACTCCCTTCACAGGCTGGGCTTCTCCCTCAATTTAAAGAAGTCCCATTTGACACCAACGCAGCGGCTCCAGTACATCGGAACAGTGCTCGACACGTCCCGGGGCAGTGTTTTCCTCCTCAGGTGAGGGCTCTTCACATTCAGCAGATGGTGCACAAGTTTCAGTTTGCCCAGAATCTCCCAGCGTCCGAGTTCTTGAGACTGCTCGGCCTCATGGCATCCTGCATTCTTCTGGTGCCAGAGGCTCGTCTGCGGATGAGGTCTTTGCATTGGGCACTCAAGCTCCAGTGGTCTCAGTCCTCCGGCAGGCTGTCGGACCCTGTTCAGGTGCCGCCCTCGGTAGCCCGGCACCTCCTGTGGTGGGCCGTCGAGGGCAATCTGATGAAGGGGGCCCCATTTTGGCTGCCCTGGCCGGAGGTCACGATCGTGACGCACGCTTCCCTCACGGGATGGGGAGCTCATGCCAACGAGTTAACAGTCAGCGGTCGTTGGTCTTCGTCGGAGTCCAGACTCCATATCAATCTGTTGGAGCTGAGGGCCGTCAGGCTAGCCCTGAAGGCTTTTCTGCCGACTGTGCGCGGAAAGAGTGTCCTGATTCTGACGGACAACACGGTGGCCATGCACTACCTCAACAAAAAGGGGGGGGCAGGGTCACTTCCGCTGTGCAGGGAGGCGACGCAGCTCGAGTTCTGGGCCATCCAGCAGGAAGTTTCGATCTCGGCGGTTCATCTGGCCGGAGACGACAACGAGACGGCGGACGCTCTGAGCAGGCAGAGCACGATCTCTCACGAGTGGGAGCTGGCGCAGGAGATTGTCCTGGAGATCTTCGCCCTTTGGGGGACCCCTCAAGTGGATCTCTTTGCCTCCAGTGTCAACCGGAAGTGTGAAAGGTTTTGCTCACGGGAATTTCCTCCAAAAGGAGCCTTAGGAGATGCGTTCGTGGTGGAGTGGTCATTCCCACTGCTGTACGCGTTTCCTCCAGTCCCCGTCATCCCGCAAGTGCTGCGGAGGTTACGGAGGTTCGGTTCCCGGATGATCCTCATTGCTCCGGCGTGGGCCCGGAGGACGTGGTACCCGGACCTTCTAGACTTGTCCATCTGCCCTCCACGTCGCCTACCGAGAAAATCTTCTCTCACGGGAGGGGGGTCAGGTTCTCCATCCAGAGGTCAGATCCCTCAATCTTCACGCTTGGCTTCTGAAAGGTTGAGGTATAATTATTGGGACCTCCCTGAAGACGTGATGGAGGTGTTGCTCTCGGCCAGGCGGCCGGCAACAAAGTCTCTGTACCGTTGCCGTAGGAGAAAGTTCTGCGACTGGTGCAGAGTTCAGAATCTGGATCCTTTTGAATGCGACATTCCCATGGCTTTGTCTTTTTTGCTTTCTTTGGCCCACAGGGGCTTGCTAGTGGGGACCATTAAAGGTTACCTGGCGGCGCTGTCCATATTTAAGCGCTCGTCTGAAGAGTGTTCCTATTTTAAGATTCCTTTAATTTTGCAGTTTTTGAAAGGGCTCACTAATGTGTTCCCTCCGTCACCTTTTTTGGTGCCAGGTTGGGATTTGAACCTTGTTCTTAAGTTTCTTATGAGTGCTCCGTTTGAGCCTTTACATTCTTGCCCTTTTAGGCTGTTGACTCTGAAAACTGTGTTTTTGGTTGCGGTTACTTCCGCTCTCAGAGTGAGTGAGTTACAGGCACTTTCAGTTAAGCCACCCTTCACTGTGTTTCACAAGGACAGGGTTGTCCTTAGAGTTCGTCCTTCTTTTCTTCCAAAGGTGGTTTCGGATTTTCATTTGAGCCAGAAGGTTGTTCTTCCGGCGTTCTATCCTCCTCCACATCCTGGTAAGGAAGAGTAGAGGCTCCATAGGCTTGATCCTCAAAGAGCGTTCAGCTTTTATATTTCGCGCATGTCCCGGGTCAGAGTGGACGATCAACTTTTCATTGGTTACGCTGGAAAGCGTTTGGGACAAGCTGTGACAAAACAGACTTTGGCCCTCATTACGACCTTGGCGGAGAACCATGGTGCTATTTGCACCATGGTCCATGGCGCTAAGTTGCCAACTCCGCCATGGTGGTTGGCGGACTTACCGCCCCATTCCGACCTTGGCGGGGCGGTAAGTCCCCAATCCCCATTTACCCTTCCCCATTCCCATTTTTGCCCCATAGGGCATAATGGGAGTGGGGAAGGCGTTAATTACGCCACCGTAAATTACGGTGGCGTAATTAACAACAAGGTCCCTTAGCGCCATGGATTTTAACGCCTGCAAAAAGCAGGCGTTAAAATCACCATGGCGCTACGGGAACTCGTACTCAGGCGGTAAGGGTCGGCGAAGTTTACGCCGGCGTAAACCCCTTACCGCCTGGGTCGTAATGAGGGCCTTTGTCTCGTTGGATTATTTTAGCTATCTCCGAGTGTTACCGCTTGGGGGGTAAGGACCCTCCGGCTGGCTTGCGGGCCCATTCTACCAGAGGAGTGGCTGCGTCTACTGCCCTGCAGAGGGGAGTTCCTATTCGTCACATCTGTGATGCAGCCACCTGGGCTTCAGTACATACTTTTGTACGTCACTATTCCCTTGATTCGATCAGAGGGCAAGATCTGGCCTTTGGCAAGGCAGTTCTCTATTCCGCAATTTGTTTGGGCATGCTAAATTTGTATTCTAAATTCTTTCCCACCTCCTTGCTTGGCACTGCTTTGGGAGTCTTTCATAGATATGGAATACGTCGGAGGACCCAATCCCCTCGAAGAACAAGTTACTTTCTTACCTGGTAACGTTCTTTCGATGGGATGGTCCGATGACGTATTCCATATCGCTCCCTCCCTGCCTTCCCCGCTGCAGAATTTCTTTTGCGATTGCAGCTTGCGTTCCGCAAGGCCTTGTGTGTCTGACTGGCAGAAAACTGGTGGCACACGTTCTGGGAAAAAACTATAACTGAGGCTATGGGCGTCGTGCGTCCTACTTATCACATCGGGTGATTTCGGCCGTCGGAGGAGGTCCTCGGGGATGGCGCATCGACGTCATCGACGCAGGAGGCAGACGGCAAAGATTTTCCAAAGCAGCACAGCTGTGGACATTACCGGTCATAGATATGGAATACGTCGTCGGACCATCCCATTGAAAGAACGTTACCAGGTAAGAAAGTAACTTGTTCTTCCCTAGTTAATGGTGGTAACTACCTTGTTGAAAGGGAGACATGATGTAGTTTGTGAAGGTGTTTGGCCAAGTGGTAAATTAATTACTTGTAGAATTAAATCCTGAGCCCATCTGCATGCAGAGCTTTACCTGAAGCCAACTCTTGAATCATCTGTTTGCTTTCAGCTAGATCCAAATGTGCAACCAGTGCCTGTTGATGCGCTGCATCCAGCTAGATGAGAGTGGGCCGTTCCAGATTGTTGGAGATTTCCGCATTGTTGGCTTTGCCTTGTGAACTATATAGGGCAGAGTAGTAATCTAAAAATGTTTGGTTTACTTCTTGATCTCCTCGTCCCATCAGCCCTGTGGTTTTTCCCACTTCCCCTTTCGATCGATTTTCAGATTCTTGGCAGATCGCCTAAAATATTAGTTTCTCTTTCCTATCGCACTCCCCACATCTCTGAGAAGTTATCTAGCACAATAGAGATGTTGCCTTGCCCACAGCCTCCTCATACAATTGCATACATTGTGTGTTATCTGAAAAAAGTCAGGTTTTCTAGATATTTTTTTCATATCTCCCCCAAAGAGTAATTCTGATGCTACGAAAGTGATTGAAAAATTCAAAATTGTCATAGTTCGGGGCATATATCTTAACAATTGTCGCAGCAGAATCCATTTGGTATTCCTGTTGAAAAATCAGGCACACGGAAATGGCGGGTTGAAAGGGAAGCATGTTTATTCATGAAGAGCCTCTCTTTGCTCACACAGGAAAACACAGTGCTCATTTTGCCTTGCCGGCTCCACTTAACGGTTCTCCCGTGCCACTCTAGAATCCATGCTGGAACTCTAGAATGTCACAGGAAAAGCCATCATAACAATTTCCTTGTTTTTTGGCAAATTTTAGATGGACTTTGTCTGACATGTGGGTCTCTTGCAACAGCGCTATTTGGACTTGGTGCTGCTGGAAGTATGCCAGGACTTTCCTGGCTTTGATACTGTTGTTAATTCCCAGCACATTCCAAAGTAATTATTTATAGCCTATCCCAGCCCTCGACCGGCAAACTGATATAGCAGTGACAAATGATCTATGTTAGTCTCCCGAGTTCCCTACACTGTAACATTAATAGACCCTATTGTCAACAATCGGCTTGGTATTGTGAGGAGTCAGGAATGAAAATCGGGCACAAGATAGACGTGGTTTTGGCTAAAAACATTTATTGATTAATAAAAAGGTTTAGAAATATTCCTCACTGTCCCTGCGCCTAAGGTGTTTCCCTACTTAAACTCAAAACTACAGATCTGTCAGTGTCAGAATGTCCAAAACAAAACTGTCTTGTGTCCAACGTACTATTGTGACCCTCACACTCTAAGGAAATAAATCTTATGGTGAAAAGGGTAATGTATTTGGCCTTCAGTGTTTTGTTCAAATGGTTAAAGGAATAATTAACTCCACCAAAAAGTGTCTCAGGGATATTGCTCCTTGGGGCGTGGCTAGAGGGCCATGGAGTAGGACGTGTCTTCCGAGCTGCTCCTGACGATCCGACATGATCCTGCGTGAAAATAAGCTAAAAAGGCATGATCGTGCTCAGAAATACACTATTAGATGTGTAAAGGCGTGGTGCAAGTTCGAGGAATAGCTGAGCCCTTGATAGCTGCAGGAGGATTGGCAAGATCAACTGTAAGTTTGTAGCCACGGAGCAGCACTCTATACAAAATGGCCGGCGTGCTAGAACAAAGGAAGCTGAAGCAAGACCAGTAGACCCACGGTGGTCGAAGGCTGGCAGAGGGCGCGCAGCGTGTGGATTAAAAAGCAGATGACAACTGCGGTTGAGAAAACTGCACGCGGAATACAGAAACAGTGAGATACATTGTTACGCTGCACGCCTGGCATTGAAGCAGCCCAGCCGCGAGACGAAGGAAGAAGAGGGCGCGGGCAGCCCATGCGAACGGGGCGAATAGCTGAGGAGCTTTGCTCGACTTCCCAGTGCGGGAGACCCGCAGGAGCTTTGAAGGGGGAGCTGTCATGATCTCTGCTTCCAAAAGGTCAGGGTTTTCCCAACTCCCTTGGAAGCAGATCCATAACCCAGGTTCCGAGTGCCAACCAGTCCCAATTGGGACCTTTTAGACCCAGTCCTGGCGCCAGTGGCACCAGGCTCATAAATATGCCCAGTCCCAGCGCTGGAAGCGCCGGGCTCATAATGCTTGGGTGGACTTACCTGCAGCAGACCATGCTGCTTGCTTGCCTGCCAGTTGAGCCTCTGATCCTCTTCTGTTTGGAACTACTTTTCCTGTTGGGTGGGGCAGGAGCCACTCCCTAGATTCAGAACACTGGAACTCTTCTGGAAAGCAGGAACTCTTTTCTTACCTAGGCGTGGCTGTGGAAGGAGGGACCTAAGCACTACAGGAGGCTATTTAAACCACACCCGATGGATGAATCTTGCTTTGCGTTATTCTGCATCCTCTGCAGCAGAACGCTCATCGTGTCTTCTGCATCTGATCCTGGGCCTAAGGAAAAAGGCTTACCATCCTGAATCCAGTCTTCAGCAACACCTATAAAGACAAGAAAGAACAGGTTAGCATTACGGTCTTCAGTGACAGCTCTTCACTTACCTGGTCCATCGGCTGTCACCAACGCCTCGCGCTGCATTCCGGCATCTGAAAGACAAAGGCTTACCTACTCTTCGTGCGCTCCGGAGGTCTTCACACTGCATTCCGGCATCTGAAAGACAAAAGCTTACCAACTCTTCGCACGCTCCGGAGGCCTTCGGCGCTGCATCCCGCATCTGAAAGACAAAACAAGGTGCGTTTAAAGACATTGGGGAACTTTAATACTCACGTGCCATTACTCCTTTCCACATCTAACCCAGTGGGTATTCCGGCACCCTGCAGCCGCTCCGAGCTTGTACCTGCAAAATAAAAAGACAGTTAGAGCGCATCGTGAAGCAGGCAACAAGCGCTTACTTACCCGCTTCCAGGCGCTTCTATTCATCACACGGGCTCCATCTTCAACTCACTTCAGCCCGTCATCCGCCATCGCCGGAACCCTGCAAAACAAGAGACATCATTACTAAAGACTTTAAAGACATTAGAATTACTCGAAACTTACCGTTCGTGCAGTAAACGACGGACAGCAGTCCTCTGAAGTCAAGAGGCCTGCTCCCCTTATCCAGTGAAGAAACTGGTTACAGCACCCTGCCCCGAGGCAGATGGAGAGCACAGCGTTCACTTACCTAAGGTGAGAGCGTTAACCTTTGGGGTTCTACAGGAGAAGAGAAAGGGAAGAAGAGAGAGACATTCAATAACCCAGTTCCTTAATCCCATATTTTCTATCTGCAGACATCTTACCCTTCGAGTCAGACATACAGTGCACAGAGGTCCAGCCCAAAGAGCCAGCCGTGTGTTACACATCACCTTTGAAGATACAGTATACGCCCAGTCAAGACCGGCGCCTCTACGGGAATCAGGTGAGCGTTACAGAACGCAAAGCCTACCACAAAACTCCCGTCCAGGCGCTATGGAAACCTCGGATACCGACCAGCTAGCCCAGTTACTTGGGGAACTAAGGGCAGAAGTGCATGCAGCCCATCAGGAAACGAACGCTCTAAGAAGGGAACTGATTATTTCCAAGGAGCGAACAGATGATCTCGCTAGACAATTGCTACAGTCACAAGCCGGACAGACCCCGTTACCCGCATCTGGGGGAAATCTTCCTTCTACATCCTCTATGAATCCAGTGCAGATCAACCTACCTGGGAATGTACCTCTGGCTCTGCCCGAATGATTTTCTGGTGACCCAAAGAGGTTTGCAGTATTTATCAATCAGTGCCGGTTGCATTTCTTATGCCGGCCAGCAGCCTTTCCAACTGATCAAGCTAAAGTAGCTTTCGTGCTTTCGTACCTTAGTGGCAATGCGGCAGACTGGTCGATCCCTCTAGTAAATCAAGATGATCCGGTCCTCCATGATTTTCAAGCTTTTCAGCTCAGTATGGAAAAACTGTTTGCAAGACATTCACAGGGGCAGGCCTTGGACAATAAGCTTCTTTCGTTGCGACAAGGTAATCAAGACCTTTTGGCTTATATTGCGTCTTTCAACAGACTGATAGTGGAAACTCAATGGCCTGAGGACAAAAGGATTACGCTGTTTTATAGAGGTCTACGTGGAGAGCTCAAAGATGTGTTAGCCCAAGTAGTGAATCCCCCTCAAGATTGTTCGGACTATATAGACTTAGTCGTTCAAATAGATCACAGACTGCAGAACAGGAAGGCCGATCGTTCCAAGTTTGATGCTCGAGTATTTTCCAAACCGCCAACTCCTTCCAAAGGAGTAGACTCCGGGGAACCCATGCAAATAGGGGGTCTGAAAGGTCCTCTAACACAAAAGGAGCGGGAAAGGAGAAAACAGTTGCAATTATGCCTCTATTGCGGAAACTCAGGGCACTTTCTTCGAGACTGTCCGGTGAAACCTGCCAAGAAGGCAGTAGGAGCTGCAGTTACCAAAGTTACAAACTCTGAGCAGGGAAACGACCTCGCCCGACAAGAATAGAGGTCCTCTTGCCGAGCGTGAAAACCAGTTCCGTGACCTCGCATTTCGTGATACCTATGGTCCTCATTAGCCCTGATAATCCGGATCGATTACATGCAATTGAAGCTTACGTCGACAGCGGTGCCATCGGCAATTATGTGGATCATGAAATGGTTTTGAGGATGAATCTAACTCTTTGTCCCAAGGCTGTAAAGGACGTCATTACTACGGTGGATGGTACGGAGATAGCCTCCGGGCCAGTAACTCATACCACTCAAGAGGTGACGCTAGTAAATGAAGATGGACACCATGAGAAGATCGTGTTCGATGTGATCAAGGCCCCTCAGTTTCAGATTATTCTAGGAATACCTTGGTTAGAGAAACACAATCCTCTGATCGATTGGCGAGCAAGAACGGTCCAGTTTCCAGAATGTGTCTCTACTTGTCACCCTCCACCTGGTGTTGCACTGGCAGCAATTTCTTCAGAGACTCCCCAGTTACCTCCCGAATACCTAGAATACCAAGATGTTTTCCGGAAGGATCAGGCTAACTCTCTACCTCCTCATAGGTCTTATGACTGCCAGATAGACCTGATACCTGGATCTACTCCTCCTTGTAGTAGAATTTATGCCCTCACCGAGCCTGAGAACCTTCACCTTCGACAATACCTGGATCAATACCTGGCAAATGGGTTTATTCGTCCTTCCAAGTCCCCTGCTTCTTCAGCTTTGTTCTTCGTTCCAAAAAAGGAAGGAGACCTTAGAACTTGTATAGATTATCGCTCCCTGAACCAGATCACCGTTAAGAATAGATATCCGTTACCTTTGATCCCTGAACTCCTGGACCAAGTCAGAAAAGCATGCATATATACAAAGCTGGATCTTAGAGGAGCTTACCACTTGGTACGAGTAAAAGAGGGCGATGAATGGAAGACGGCCTTCCGCACCAAGTATGGGCTATTTGAATATCAGGTCATGCCCTTCGGACTTTGCAATGCCCCGGCCGCCTTTCAATATTTTATGAACGATGTCCTCAGAGAGCTCATAGACGTGTGTGTTGTTGTTTACATTGACGACATCCTCGTTTATTCTTCATCGGAATCTGAACATCGGAAACACGTGAAAATGGTCCTCGAAAGATTGCGTCAACACAAACTTTTCGCTAAGTTGGAAAAATGTGTTTTCAACGTGACTGAAGTTGAATTCTTGGGATTCATATTATCACCTGGCGGAGTGCGTATGGATTCAAAGAAGGTCGATGCAGTTCTCAAATGGCCATCACCATCCTCCGTAAAAGGTGTGCAAAGCATGTTAGGCTTCGCTAACTTTTACCGCAGGTTTATCCCCGAATTCTCTCGAATAGTCCAGCCCATCACTGCCTTGTTAAAGAAAAACAAACGTTTTGAATGGTCTACCGAGGCGGAACAAGCTTTCCAGGATTTGAAGACTAAATTTATCTCTGCACCAATCTTAAAACACCCTTGCCCCGAACTCCCCTACATCGTGGAAACTGATGCTTCAAGCCTTGCCATGGGGGCAGTTCTATCACAAAAGGACCCGGTAACCAATCAGTTGCACCCCGTGGCATTTTGGTCCCGCAAATTCTCGCCTCCTGAAATCAATTACACGATTACTGACAAGGAACTTCTGGCTATCAAGTCTGCCTTTAAGGCTTGGCGGCATTATCTGCTGGGGGCCCGACACACCGTTACTGTGATTACGGATCACCGAAACCTGCAATATTTGAAAACCGCAAAAGCCCAATCCTCTAGACAACTCCGTTGGGCATTATTCTTTGCCGAGTTTGACTTCATAATTACCTATCGACCTGGTACAAAGAACGGTAAAGCTGATGCCCTTTCTCGGATGGGAGTGGAAGAACACTTGATCAACCCTAAACCTGTACCAATCATTCCCGAACAAAGAATTCTGGGTGTAATCGCCACAGAATCCATAGAGGAAGTTAAGGATAAAGCCAGGCAACTTGTAACTCCAGCAGACATACAGAATTGGCATCTGCAGGGAAAGGACTTTGCAGTAAAGGACAACTTATTGTATTTCCAAGAACGATTATACCTACCCAGCACAGATTTACAGAAAAAAGTAATCTCTTGTTATCACGATTCTTTAATGGAAGGACATCCCGGTATGGCCAAGACCTCAGAAAAGATCAAGCGCTACTTCTGGTGGCCGTCTTGGAAAAAAGATATCAGAGACTTTATAATGTCCCGTGGAGTATGCGCCCAAAACAAGAGTCAAAAGGAAAGACCAGCAGGCCTCTTACGCCCTATTGACATCCCACCTCGCCCTTGGCATACGCTTTCTATGGACTTCATCACCGATCTACCTCCATGCTCCGGATACAATACGATTCTAGTAATCGTGGACTTATTCTCCAAGATGGCGCATTTCATTCCGCTCAAAGGCTTGCCAACAGCAGCAACTCTGGCCCGAGAATTTCTCGAAAACATCGTCCGACTGCACGGTTTTCCTTCGGTTCTAATTTCGGATCGAGGTAGTCAATTTATTTCTCATTTTTGGCGAAGTTGCTGTCGGTCGGCTCAAATTGATGTGAGACTATCGACCAGTCACCACCCTCAGACCGACGGACAAACCGAGAGGACCAATCAAACTCTGGAACAGTATTTACGCTGCATGCTGCAACAAACTGAAACAACTTGGAAAGACATCCTTTGGATAGCCGAATATGCCTACAATAACTCTGTCCATTCGGGAACTGGGAAAACCCCGTTTTTTCTTTTGTACGGCAGTCACCCTCGAACCTCGGAGTTGGATCCCCTCCAAGATCTTGAAACACCAGCAGTAGACTACCTGCATTCTACAATCACCCAAGCCTTTAAGGAAGCTGTTTCTCACCTTCAAAGGGCTAAAGAACAATACAAGAAAGGAGCAGATCAACATCGGAAGGAAGCCCCTCAATATCAAGTAGGGGATTAAGTCTGGTTATCCACCAAATATCTACCTCTAAAAGGGCCACGTACATTCAACCCAAGATACCTTGGTCCCTATTCCATCACTACCATAGTAAACCCAGTAGCGGTCAAGTTGGACTTTCCCCCGCACATGAAGATACATCCGGTCTTCCACGTCTCTCTATTAAAACCCGTGCAACCTCAAACCCGACTAACTAAATCTCCAAAACCTATCCTAGTTGATGGAGAACTCGAGTTTGAAGTCAAAAGCATTCTGGACTCCAAGATCTCCAAATCTAAACTATTTTACCTAATTGACTGGAAAGGCTACGGCCCCCAAGAGAGATCCTGGGAACCTGCTGAATATGTCCACGCTCCTCGCCTAATCAAAAGATTTCACCGAACATTTCCTGACAAGCCAAAACCCCCGGAGAAGCCCGGTTTGGGAGGGGCCTTGAGGGGGGTACTGTCATGATCTCTGCTTCCAAAAGGTCAGGGTTTTCCCAACTCCCTTGGAAGCAGATCCATAACCCAGGTTCCGAGTGCCAACCAGTCCCAATTGGGACCTTTTGGACCCAGTCCTGGCGCCAGTGGCACCAGGCTCATAAATATGCCCAGTCCCAGCGCTGGAAGCGCCGGGCTCATAATGCTTGGGTGGACTTACCTGCAGCAGACCATGCTGCTTACTTGCCTGCCAGTTGAGCCTCTGATCCTCTTCTGTTTGGAACTACTTTTCCTGTTGGGTGGGGCAGGAGCCGCTCCCTAGATTCAGAACACTGGAACTCGTCTGGAAAGCAGGAACTCTTTTCTTACCTAGGCGTGGCTGTGGAAGGAGACACCTAAGCACTACAGGAGGCTATTTAAACCACACCCGATGGATGAATCTTGCTTTGCGTTATTCTGCATCCTCTGCAGCAGAACGCTCATCATGTCTTCTGCATCTGATCCTGGGCCTAAGGAAAAAGGCTTACCATCCTGAATCCAGTCTTCAGCAACACCTATAAAGACAAGAAAGAACAGGTTAGCATTACGGTCTTCAGTGACAGCTCTTCACTTACCTGGTCCATCGGCTGTCACCAACGCCTCGCGCTGCATTCCGGCATCTGAAAGACAAAGGCTTACCTACTCTTCGTGCGCTCCGGAGGTCTTCACACTGCATTCCGGCATCTGAAAGACAAAAGCTTACCAACTCTTCGCACGCTCCGGAGGCCTTCGGCGCTGCATCCCGCATCTGAAAGACAAAACAAGGTGCGTTTAAAGACATTGGGGAACTTTAATACTCACGTGCCATTACTCCTTTCCACATCTAACCCAGTGGGTATTCCGGCACCCTGCAGCCGCTCCGAACTTGTACCTGCAAAATGAAAAGACAGTTAGAGCGCATCGTGAAGCAGGCAACAAGCGCTTACTTACGTGCTTCCAGGCGCTTCTATTCATCACACGGGCTCCATCTTCAACTCACTTCAGCCCGTCATCCGCCATCGCCGGAACCCTGCAAAACAAGAGACATCATTACTAAAGACTTTAAAGACATTAGAATTACTCGAAACTTACCGTTCGTGCAGTAAACGACGGACAGCAGTCCTCTGAAGTCAAGAGGCCTGCTCCCCTTATCCAGTGAAGAAACTGGTTACAGCACCCTGCCCCGAGGCAGATGGAGAGCACAGCGTTCACTTACCTAAGGTGAGAGCGTTAACCTTTGGGGTTCTACAGGAGAAGAGAAAGGGAAGAAGAGAGAGACATTCAATAACCCAGTTCCTTAATCCCATATTTTCTATCTGCAGACATCTTACCCTTCGAGTCAGACATACAGTGCACAGAGGTCCAGCCCAAAGAGCCAGCCGTGTGTTACACATCACCTTTGAAGATACAGTATACGCCCAGTCAAGACCGGCGCCTCTACGGGAATCAGGTGAGCGTTACAGGAGCGGACCTCAGCACAGTTCATAGGCTGCCCAAGACGTGCGTGAGCTGTAACAGAATAGCAGCGGGGGCCCCCGGGAAGCGCATCGAGAGGAGACGGGGACCGCGGAATGAGAGGGCGCACACATGAGGGCGCTGGCCTGCGCATGGTAATTATATAACGAGACACTCATTGTTGCGCTGCATGCCCGGCACTGAAAGCGGCCCGGCCGCAGAACGAAGGAGGCAGAGAAGGCTGGCAGCCCACACAAACAGGGGTAACGGCTAGGGGGCTCCGCTCAGCTACCTGGTGCGGGGGCCCGGCGGGGGATCCGGAGGAGAGGTGGAAAATAGTGCAGAGGTGATTCTGCTTATACTGTGTGCAGGCAGTGGCAAAATAGCAGCAAGGACTCGAGGAAACCTGTCGAGAAGAGGCAGGGGCTGCAAACTGAGAGGACGTGTAGAAGGACACAGTGAGCCCTGTGCTCCATTGGTCATCAAGACGCTACCCACAACAGATGGGCAAGAGGGGAGAAAAAGAGCATTTGAAATGAGGAGCAACAGTAACGCCCGCAGCAGGAGGTGGGCCCCCTTGGTACAGTTTATAAGCAAAGCGCATATGGAAACGTCCCAATACAATTGAAGTGGCCACAAAAGGTGAACGCATGGACACAAAGGAGCTTGAAGCCAGTGGCAAATGTGAGGTGCACAACTTCTAAGGAAGTGCTGGAAAACGGGAAGCTTCCAGAAGGATCCAATCGGTGGCGGAAGTCCGCAGGCCCACGAACACCATCGGAAAGAGGGGCACAGTGCCTGGAATAAGAACTGCCGGACATAACCAAAGGCGGGTGAGCAGCATCAGGGCCTGGGAGCTGGCACAGAAGCAACCAGCACGCACAGCATGAGAGAGGCACACAAGAGTGGCCCGTGACTGAAATCGATCGTAAGAAGGCACTGGCCACCCTTGAGAACAAGAGGTGTAGCCGCCACAAAGCGGAATGGGACAAGGTGTAAGAATCACATAGGCCATGCAGTGCCACAGTAAGCTGCAACCACGCAGAACGAGGAACCGGGAAGCAGGACTCGCACGCTACAGAAAAGTTGGACCCCGGTATACAGGGAGGGCTGCACAATGTCGGTAAGAGGAGGCAAGACCAAGGGCAAGCAGCCCACAATGGACATTTTTGCCAAGAGGCAACAGACCCCCACCACCCTGGCACAGGTTGCGGCAGCCGCGCCTGTAGAAGTATCCCTGGTAAGAGAGGATCACCTGATCCTAACAGCCATCACAGAGTTAAAAGCCTTGTGGGGAACAGCGATGGCAGACCTAAGAACCGCTCTGGAAACCAGAATAGATGCAGTGGGAATAGAGGTCAACCTGCTGCGACAAGATGTGAGAGCGCTGGTGGAAAGAACAAGCAGCCTGGATAGCGCAGTGAAAACCAACACAGAAACCAGCACAAGCAATGCAAAGGAAGTCCACATACTGAAGCAAAAGGTGGCCAACTTGGAGAACCGAGCGGAGGAGGCTGAGGGAAGAGCGAGCCGTAACAACATACGTGTGGTCGGCCTGCCGGAGGGGGAGGAAAGCCAAGACCCCACGGACTACGTGGAGAATATGATCCTGCAAGAAATAGAAGCCAACAAGCTCTCACAAGGATTTGCTGTTGAATGAGCGCGCATGGCCCTGATGAGAAAACTACAACCCGGAGCCCCCCCCCCTCGGGCAATTATAGCAAAGATCTTGAACTATAAGGATAGAGAGAAGATCTTGGAGTACTTTCGCAAAGATGGAACGATAAAAAGGGCATCTGCAACCATCACAGCATATCCTGATTACACCATGCTGGTGCAGAGACAGCGTTATAGCTATGTGGCGATCAAGAGGAGACAGCGCAGAGCTGGAATCAAGTACATGCTCTTGTATCCCGCAAAGCTCAAAGTCCTGCACAAAAGCAGGGCGTATTTCTTTGACACCCTGGAGGACGCGGCGGCATGGCTGGATACGCAGGGCTGTCTGGAACAAGACAAGGAGCAGGATCGCGAGGATCACGATAAGTGATGGGGACACATCATGCATGATAAAAGGATGGGGGGCCCGGTAAAAGACTGTAGTACAGATAACAGGGGCAGGGTGGGGACAGATAATAACGAAAATTGTAACATGGGACACTTGGACTTGTTGGACTAGAATATAAAATACAAAAGTAAATTGGGTAGCACTAAGCGCATCTAATTTGAAGAAAACAGGAGCAGCAAGATGGAGACAACCTACCCCCGGGAGTTAGAGTAGCAGGACCGCCATTAGGGTGACTTCTCCCTGCTGAGCCGTGAGTACAGGCTATTGCCAGAAAAGGGCTAGATGCAGGGGTGCCTGAGATCCAGGGATGGAGCTGGGCAACAGTTGGGAAGGGTGTTGGGGTGGGAGGGAATGGAGGGCAGTGAGTTGGGGATGGGAAGGGAGATGGGAGGGATGGAGGTTGGGAAATTTGAGGTTTTTATAGTTTGGGGAAGTTTAATTTGGGAAACAAGCCTACACAGAATGGAAATATATTTGGTCATGGACTGCACTTGTGGTGGGAGGAGCGGGACCCTAACACGCCATGGGGGATCTTAAAATAATTACTTGGAACATCAGAGGGCTCAATAGCTATCTAAAGAGGAATAAGGTCATGCTGTATCTACTCAGACAGAAAATAGATATAGCCCTGCTGCAGGTGACTCGCCTTACGCATGATAAGATGGAGATGATCCGAAAGAAATGGAGGGGGACCGTAGTAGGTGCATCATATTCGGCCTATGCTAGGGGGGTGATCATTTGGGGGATGTATACGAATTGTTAGTTTGCAAATTGCTCGAATTACAATTGACCTTTTCACAATTGACCGAAGTGTGAAGGTCAATTGTAACATATATGCGGGGGGAAACCCCCCGCAACCCCTCACCCAACCCAAACCCGCCCCAAACCCTTCTATATATATATATATATATATATATATATATATATATATATATATATATATATATATATATATATATATATATATATATATATATATATCCAAAGCGAGATATATATATATATATATATGTGCAGTCAATTGTGAAAAGGTCAATTGTGACCCTGTAAATTCGTGCAATTGTGCATTCGAACAAGTCCCGTTTCAGCTGATAAAGTCTACAGTTGAGGCAGACGGGAGGATGGTCATAATGAGAGGGCTGGTGGAAAACAGGGAGATAAGCATCATAAACATGTACGCCCCGAACCGAAACACGGCGGCATATTTTAGAACCTTATGTAACAAACTCAGCACATGCCTGGGAGGGGCGGTGATCTGGGGAGGAGACTTTAATTGCGTGTTAAACCCTAAGGTAGATAGATCAGATGGTAAAATGGATAGACCCACCCCAGCTGCTAGAGCACTGCAGGCACTGCTGGAGGATTTCGGGTTCGAGGATGTATGGAGGTCACACCACCCCCGGGAGAGAAATATTCGCACTATTCAGCTCCACAAAATCTACATACTAGGTTGGACTATATGTTTGCTACGCAGGAGTTAATGACTGAAATAACGCAGACGGAATATAAAGCGAGGGTCCTCTCAGACCACTCGCCACTAATCCTGCGGTGGCAATATCGACCCCCTAGAGCAAAGATTCCGACATGGCGCCTCAGAGCAGAGGTGCTGAAAGACACAATTTTTAGGGAGGTCATGAGGGAGGATATAATAAACTACTTTGAGATCAATACTGGCAGTGTAGAGACAGCGGGTATGCTCTGGGAGGCCTTTAAAGTGGTAATGAGGGGGGTAGCTATAGCTAAATCCAATGGGCTACAAGGAGGGATCCTGGCTGAACTGCAAGATACAGAGATGGAGCTAGATAGAGCGTTAAGTGGGGGAGGTAATACCAAGGAAGATAATGAAGTAATAGAGCAGAAATGTGCAGGGTACTGGGAGAGACTGTGCAATCTTAACTATAAAAAGTATATAGAGAGACAGCATGGAGGGGGGGACAAACCAGGGAGAGTTTCGGCATGGCTATACAAGAGTGAGACCCCCAGGCCCACGTCAGAACGATAACGAGAGATGATGGGAGCAAAGTGGATAACCAAGAAGGAGTTAACCAGGAATTTGCAGAGTATTACAGACTCCTGTATGGAGATGATGAGGAAAGTGATTGTAAAGAAATAGTAGAAACACTGGAGGATATAGGACTGCCACAGATCAGCGCTGAAGAGCAAGAGGAGCTGGACGCTCCAATTACTTTAGAGGAATTGGAAGAGGTAGTGAGGCAGTTGCCCAACAGCAAGACTCCGCGGACCGACAGACTCCCAAGCAAATTTTATAAAACATATAAGGACGAGGTGCTCACCCCGCTTTTAGAGATGCTGAATGAAGCATATGAAGTGGGAAGGTTACCAGAGTCCCTCAGAGAAGCGATAATCATACCGCTTCCCAAACCTAATAAGCCTGGTCGCAACTGCGGCTCATAAAGACCCCTATCAATGCTAAATCAGGACAGTAAAATATTGACAGCTGTCTTGGCAAACAGAATGAGGAGGATCATTGGTAAACTAATACATCCCGACCAGACTGGCTATGTCCCAAACAGGAACATATCCAACAATCTTAGGCGACTCCATTGAGTCGTTGAGTACGCAAATGAGGACAAAGGTGAATTGGCAATTGTATCGTTAGACGCACTAAAGGCCTTTGACTCAGTCAAATGGCCGTGGCTGATGGCGGCCCTGGCCGGCTATGAGTTAGGGCCCGGGTATCTTCAGTGGGCTAAAATGTTATATAGCGCGCCGCTGGCCAGAGTTAAAACAGGAGCAGTGATATCAGAGAGGTGGCAACTTAGTAGAGGCACTAGGCAGGGTTGCCCGTGGTCTCCTTTGCTGTATATTCTAGCCCTAGAACCCCTGGCGATATACCTGAGGCGACAGTACGACATGATAGGCATCGCCATAGGAGGGGAACTGCATTTAATTTCTTTGTACGCGGATGACATGTTGCTGTATTTACGGTACCCGGAAGAAAACCTCCAGTACATTCTGGAAGTGATGGAGAGATATGCAAGGCTGTCTGATATAGCTGTGAACCCCCAAAAATCCAGTATATTTCCACTGGGCAGGTATAAAGGGGTCCCGTTGGAACAGCTACCGGTGCCACAGATACCATGGGAGGTTAGCACGTTTCAATATCTTTGGATAGATATATACCATACGGTGGAAGAGGAACATCAGTATAATACAGAGGAAGCAATCAAGAAAATCAAAAATAGCATGAAGTTTTGGGTGAAGCTACCCTTGGTGATGATGGGGCGATGTGCAATGTTGAAAATGGTGGTCCTTCCAAGACTCTTGCATTATTTTGGGAATATCCCATACCTGATAGCAAGGCAGTTCTTTGCTAGGATAGATGGCATGTGCAGGGGTTTCCATTGGCATGGGACGAGGAATAGAGTGGCCCTTTGGAAGCTACAAAACTCACATGAGAAAGGGGGTATAAAACTGCCAAACTATGAAATCTATTACATAGCAAGCCAGCTGCAATATGTAGCTAAATGGCTCTCTGAGGAGTCAACCTCGGAGTCCAGGCTGTTCCGACAGGACTGTGCCCCATTCTTCCTAAAGGAAATGATGTGGCTGCCTAAGCCAGACATGGAAGGGTGCCCAAAGATGATGATACTTGGGTGGAAGATGTGGCGCAGGGCCTGCCAGTTAATGGAGAATCCATTCCGTGTTCCCCGCAGGTACCACTAGTGGCGCTGGTGGGTAAAGAAAAGCAACTGAGAATGATGATTAGGAAACACTGGGAACCGGTGGGGATAGCAACAATGGGCGATATATGGCAGGAAGGAAATATAAGGGACTTTGAAGTGTTGGGGGAGGAAACCGGGTTACATGCGGGCCAGTATATCACATACCATAGGGTGGTGCGGAGAATCAAGGAGGCATGGTCCGAAGTAGTACTAGAAGATGAACCGGATACCACCATAGATACAATATATGACATAGCAGAGGGGGGACATGAGATATCTAGAATATATGAGCTGATGATGTCCAAAGTGGGGAAGGAAGTGGCACAACTGAGACAGGACTGGGAAGAGGAAGTGGGAGCCCCCATGAGTGATGAGATATGGGAACGAGCCCAAGGGTACCACAAAAAAGTGTCAAGAAATGCAAGACTACAAAAGATACAATTATATATAACCCATAGGGCGTATATGACACCCCAGAGAATAGCCAAATTCAAAAACGCAGGACGACAATCATGTCCCAAATGTGATGAGGAAAATGCCAGAATGGTGCACATGTTCTGATCATGCCCAGTCATTGAGCGATTTTGGGGTGAAGTGGCACACAGGCTAGCAGAAAAAGGAATTAAGATTGTGGTGGACACAGTGTGGGCCTGCTTGATAGGAGGGTTTCCTAGATCACGTAAACTCAAGCATGTAAGTAGACTAAAAGACCTAGCGTATGCACTTGCAAAGAGGAGAATTGCTATGGGGTGGAAGGCATGCCGTAGAACACGAATAGAAGTATGGTGGAAAGATCTACAGAAATGGGCTGAAGGAGAAACTACAGTATGGCAAGAAGCAAGTAATGCTGGGGGAGGAGGAGGCTGAGACCCTGATAGCCTGGAAACAACTGATAGCAGAGTTATTTGGGCTAATGCGAGACCCAGCGGAAACCATGGGAGAGGAATACCTATTACAAGGCAAAGAAATAGAAAATCAAAAGGAGTAGGCTCGAAGGGGGGGAGGGAATGGGAGAAGTAGTGGACATGATGAAGCGATGTATATTTAAAATGTTACTATATGCACTGCAAGTTTGTTTTGTATTGTTTGTTGAAATAAAATTAATAAAAGTATTTAAACAAAAAAAAAAGGATATTGCTCCTTAATCCAAAGGGTGGTTCCCTTCCCCTGGATTCTTTTCCACAGCTTCTTGGATAATGACAGTCTTGTCTTTCCGCTTGTTTAATATTGATGTCATGTATATTTATCTTTGGCCTTCGGGTTGTCATGATACCTGGTATACTCTTCTGCCAGGGTTTCTGTGTTCCCTTTTAGTCACACACTTGTGATTACCTGATATACTCTTCTACCAGGGTTTTCTGCCTTCACACACTTGCAATTGCCTGGTCTTCTCTCCTGCCAGGACTTCCTGTATTCACATACTTGTGATTCCCTGGTATACTCTCCTGCCAGGACTTCCTGTATTTATACACTTGTAATTGCCTGGTATACTCTCCTGCCATAACTTCCTGCATTCATACACTTGTGACACACTTGTATTGTCTGTCTCTGCCATTCCTCTTTTGTTAATTCACCACATTAGCTCTTTTAGCTAATTCTTTGTGTCGAATGTTCGCACACTTATTACACAGGTGTAATTGCATATCTCTGCAATTCCGGTTTTGATCATTTACCACATTAGCTCTCTTAGCCAATTCCTTTTGTCTGTGGACTGTTGCTTTGTTAGTGTTTTGCTCACACTTCCAATTTTGGTAATTCACCCCATTAGCGCGATTGGCTAATTTACATTGTCCGGTAAATGTTGGCCTGTTACTGTTTCTTATCCTTTGTACATAAGGGCAGATTTCAACTATCCCCTTTTGTGGCAAATATACTTTTACTTTCTCGCTTTCAGCTTTATCACACAGCTTTCTTTCTTTATCTGTTTCAGGTTGTTTAACTTTTAACATGCAGCATGCTTACCAATATGCCCCGGTGTCCCCTTCGTCCCAGCGTGGACTCACTGGCTCTTTGTGGCATTACCTGATCTGCTTGCAGCCCGCTGGTGACAGTCGCCGGATTTGTTTTCCTCACGCATGCTCGGCTTTTGGCTCCCCTGCTTTCTGTGGTTTCTCTTGAGCTCCTTTTCGCCTTGCTGGTCTTCAGTAAGCATTTTGTTGCTTCTTTACACTGGCAAACGCCCAGGAGCTCTGCACTTGCTTCTGGCGTTCCCGTGTGGAATCTTCTTCGCGCAGCCTTTCTCTGCTTGGCACTTCATTTCCTGCTCAGTTCCTCAGTGGCACGAAGAGCAGCAGCCCGCTCCAGTCTGCCATTTCTGTTAGTGGTCAATTTTTAAAGGTCCCGGGCACAAGTGCATGCTTCCAACAACTAGATTGTTGCCTGTACTCGGGGCTTCTCTCGTTCTGTATTGCTGCATTCATCTTCCTCGTCGAAGTGTTATGGTGTTTCTGGGAACAGTAGTCCCTTTAAACTAACTTGCAAGAAGCCATTGGCGGAACGGTTTTAACATGTTCTGAGGGCAAGTCAGTTGGGCCTCAATACAAAGTCGGTGGAAACCCACCAGAGCTACCGGTGGGTTGCCGCCAACCTTGTAGCAATGTTCTGCCGCCTGAGATCCCGGTACAGCCGGGACATTACAAGTCCTGGCAGCCCGGGATGTCAAGGGGACGGAAACTGAAAGTCCCCATTCCCGTGGAATACAATAGGACTGCATGGGAATGGGGACACAGAAGCACCATAGCCAACAGTGGCAGTGCTTCCGTAAAAGCCATGCCTGCTAGCGCTGATGCTCCCAGCAGGTCAGATATGCCGGGAGCACCTTCCCCTGCAGGCATTCTCGTAGTCTGGCAGTCCGGAAAAGGTGCCGGTACATTCCTACCGACACCCTTATTTAGGGACTGCCAGACTTGGACTGAGGCCCATTGTTTGAAAAGTTATTTGCACATTGGATTGAGGGAAATTCAGCACTCTCCTTTGAGGGAGCACGGAAAGAAGCACAATCGGCCATTAAGATGTTTTGTTTGGGAGATTCAATCTGCAAAGGAAAAGCGGGACACCATGTCTCATCCATGGATATCACTAATCCCGCCCAGAGGCCATCCCCACCCTTGTGATCCTCCCTCATATAGATGCCCCCAGGATCAGGATCAGGTAGCGGCTGCCGTCCCCTTGCCGCATGGGAGGAAGTCACCCATGGGAAAACAGTGATGACTGCATTGGATTCATCACATACCCTTTCCCTTAAGATTGGGCTTCACTACACAAGAGGTTTCCTTTTTAACTTGGGTATCCCACCTCCAGGTAGGGTCTTCTCTTAAAAACCTGTCTTCTTCCCAGATATTCAAAGGAGAATAGGAGAGGGAGGTTTCTGTTCGCATTTTTAGGGAGGGTTTCAAAATCTGGGAAATCTGTGCCAATTATGGTTTCCCTCTGGGAACTCAGAGATTACAGAAGCATTTATTTGGGTGGATTCCCCCAGGACTTGGATGGTAACTGATGTTTTGTGATATACTTCTTCATCCCCATGAACACAAGTAATTTCTGTGGGGTCCCCCTTTTAAAATCTCTGGTGGAGATTAGATCTGCTCGTATTGCTGCCTGAGTCAATCAGTGCTTTGAATGGGATCTGGTTTACTGTGGTAGAGTCGTGAGTTTTTAACAGTTTAACCCCACAGACAATATTGCTGGCAGTTGTAATGTTTTCATCTTCAAGAAAACGAGTCCCCCACCCCCACTCTCTTCCTGTTATATAACCAATCTCCATGGGTTCTTCTTTTGTCATTGATGGACAATGCCTGGCCAAATGTCCAGACTGTCCACAAGAAAAACATACAATGGTGGTCGGTTTAAAGGTCCGTCCCCCCTCTGGTTTTGTTTCCACTCTTTCCTTGCTTATCACAGGTTTCCTTTCTCCCCTTTCTAAGTCTTTTAATGTTGGTTAATGGGATCTATTGTTTGGAGAAGAAGGGGCACCGGAAACCCCTTTTGATCTTTTTTTGGTTCTTCATTTCAATGTAACCTTTTTAAATGTTTACTGGCCTAATCGTGGTTTTGGGCCTCCTCTGTGGCCATTATAAGGTAGGTCTAGTTAACGGGAGGACTGCCCTTTGTAGATAGGGGTAAGGAATTTACAAACTGCTCGATGGTCAAGATTTCCAGTACTTCCGGTAAAGATTTCTTACCAAGGCATAAGGTTACAGTATTCTGTACTCGAGCCCCTAGTTCTACAGGACGTTCTTCTAGGTTTAATTTGATGCTTCTTAATTTCTGTTTAGAAAAGTTATCTGTTTGGCCTACTCTTTTCAACCAGCCCTCTTTTATTTCATCAGAAGTTGCTGTCTGAAGGAGTTTTGTAACTCATTTCTCAATAGAGGATCCAGATAACACAATGGAACTGATGCACCAACCTATCATAGCTGAGAAAAATAATTGCCCAAATCTTCCCCTTCCTTGTAAGGCAGTATGAGGAAACGCACGTCTCTGTACAGAGGCAATAATTAAGTCCAGTCCGGTCTGGGACAGAGCCTCAGCTTGGATCTGGTGGGTAGTCACCTGAGTTAAAGATATTCTATAGTAGCCATTTCAAAGCTTTTCGTTAATTCAGGTATTTCACTGGTATCCTCCTCTCCAACAAAGTCAATATCCTGTTCAAATACACACAGATCAGGATCTTGACTACATTTTTCTGTTGGCGGGGTTGTAAAGTAAAATACCTCTTCCACCTTTTAAGACTGCTTTACTTCTCTGGGGTCAGGTATACCTTCCTGTGGAATAGGTTCCCTTATCACTTCTTTCCCTGCAGGGACCTGGAATGGTCTCCTAAAACTGGGTTTTATGATCAAGGAGGCTATGGGGGATATCTATTTTGGATTTAATTATCAAATTAAGTTTACTGTTTGGTTTCACTTCGTAATCAGATAATTTGAGTGTTTCTAACAAAGGGTGAACTTTAAAAAAGAGCTGTTGATATCTAATAGGGAAATAAAATGCATTGAGTATCATTTATTTGATAGTAAGGATAGTCTCATACAGGTTGGTATCTTTTTTTTAATCGTTATAATTTTGGGGCGAAATGGGAGGCAGCACAGAACTAATTTGAGAGCGATCGGAAGTCATAGGTCACATACAGTTTCCACAACAATAAACCAATTTGCACAGGAATACAGTACACAGATTAAGTTTACGAGAATAATGCGCTCAAGACCCCACCTTCGTCTAAAGAAGCACTAGGTATTTATATAATGTGGGTTCCATGATAAGTTGCTTGCGTGTATTCCATAAAAGGGAGCTAAGTGGCTAAATAGGAGGGGTACCTCCCTACCGCTAGGGCCATGATCTTTTCAGATGCAAGAATTTCTCACAATTTCCCCCCACCACATATTCAAGACTGGGCCGGTAGCAGTTTTCCAGTTCCGAGCCAGGGCAATTTTAGCTGTGAGCAAGAGACGTGTAAGTAATTTTGCCCTGCAGCCCGTTATGGGGTAAAGTCTGTTGCCACAGTCCCCCAGTGGGACAATCAGCGGGTTCAAGGGTAGGCCGATAGTTAACATGGTCCTGATAGGAGAAAGTACCTCCTTCCAAAAGGATTGCTCTTTGGGGCATTGCCACCGCATATGGTAGTAGGTTCTGCTCTCCTGGCAGCCCTTCAGCAGGTATCGAGATATGAAGGGGCCATTTGGTGGAGTCTGGTAGGGGAACAGTACCAGCGATAACAGAGTTTTAATTGACACTCTTTATCCGTGGTGCACCTGGAGGCTCTGTGGTTTGGTTCCCAGATATGTCGCCATGAGTCTTCCCCAATTTACCAAACTGTCTCCGTCCCTCTGTGACAGCCCAATGGTCAGGCCAGTGGATTTGGTGTAATTGATTGTGAACCCAAAGGCCTGTCCAAAGTCCCTTAGCCCATTAATGACGGAATTGACCTCTGCACCTCCCTATGGAAAGCAGCACGTTGTCTGCACACCCAGAGATCTTGTGTTGGCTGTCCTTGTAGCAGACGCCCCAAATGTCTGGACAATTGCGCACCCAGGCCACCAAGGGCTCCATCGAGAGGGCGAATAAAATGGGGGACATATCTCGTACCCCTGCTGATTTTGATTACCGGGGTGGCTCCACCTTTCACCCAAAAAAGGGTTGTGGGGGGCTTGTCGATGGCTACAATCATTTGGCGACTATTCGGGCCAAGGCCCTCTCTCTGGAGATCTGCTTTAAGGTGGGCCCAGTCCAGGCAGTCAAATGCTTTGTGGGCATCGAGCACCAAGGGTGGCCCTGGCATTGGCTCTCAACTTAGTTGAGCGCCTTCCTGATGTCATCCTGTGCGGATCGACGGGAGATGAAACCGGTCTGGTCTGTGTGGATCAAGGGACGGCATTAACCTTGCAGCAAGGATTTTAGAGTACCCTTTGGCATCCAGGTTGATTAGGGAGTCAAGCAGGTGAGGATCTTTGTGGGGTTTCAGAAGCATTATGGTGGATGTCTTGAGCATCGTCGGTGTGAGTGTGCCTTTCTCGAGAAAGTGATCATAGAGTAGAGGCAACTATGGGGCGAGTATCTCGCAGTAGGCCTTATAAAAGTCTTCTGTAAAGCAATGCAGCCCTGGGATGTGTTTTGTAAGGATTTGATGGCCACTGTAACCTCTGCTAGTGTTATGGGCTGTTCCATTTGAGTGATTAGGGTGGGGGCTAGGGTGGGGAAAGTGACCGGCTCCAAGTAAGCTGCCAGGTTGTCCGCGCTGGGAGGGGAGGCCACTGTCGCCTTCGTGTGGTATGTGTATACTCACTGTAGTTTATCCTCCTCCGTGAGGAGGGACTTGCCTTCCCCGTTTAGTAACGCATGCAAGTTGTTGCTGGCCCTGTGTTTAGCCAACTTGTTTACTAGTGTTTTATTAGCTTTGTTCCCCCTGGTGTAATAGAATTGTTTGACCTTGAGGAGGGCCTGAGAGGTGAGTAGCCTGTGTTGTAGGCGTCAAATGTCGACCATGCACTCACCCATGATCACAGGCAGTTGCTCTTGCTCACAGGGTAGAGTCGCAGCGGCATACCTATGTTGAGCCTTTGCCGCCAGGGTGGACGGCGGTGGAACAAGTTACTGGTGTCCAAGCCCATTATGTCAATCAGGGGCTTTTGAGTCCTTACTCTTTCTTCAGCCTCTGCTCACTCTGGCCCAGAGTCCCACTCTGGCTCCTGCCCTGGACGTTGGGTCCGGTTCCCCGTCCTCCAGGGGGTCCGCTGTATCCGGGGAGATCAGCTGCTCCACCTCCTTCATTGATGCCACCGACCAGGAGTGGTTCTGGTAATTGTCGTGAAGGGCGGTTGGGAAGTCCCACCTGTAGCCTACCTCCAGATCTCTGAGGCATTCCATTAATGGCTGGAATGCTTTGCGTTTAAACAAAGTGATGCCCTCCAGGTCTTGATAAAGCGACAGGGTGTGACCCCTCAAGCGTATCTCTCCAGCTTGTCTAGCACGGGCCAGGATCTTCTCTTTCCGCTTGTAAAAGTGCACTCTTGTGAGGACATCGGGGCCAGGTCCTACCACCCCAAGCCTCCTAGGCGGGCTCACTGTGTTCTGTCTAATTCAACTGGCTCATCCACTGGGGTGCTGACGATCTGGTGAAAGATCTGCAGTGTATGCTTCTAGATCGTGCTCTGGGTTGTCATAGGGGACCCATCTGATGCAAATGTTATTTCGCTGGGAGCGATTTTCTGAATCTTCGTATTTGTCCCCCAGCAAGGTCACTTTGTCCTCCAGAGCTTCCAGACGTTGGGCCCATCCTCCAGTTTCATACGATTACTCACAGAGGGTTGTCTTGATCTCCTCCACCCTCTGCTCGGTCGACGTCAGTCGTTTGTCCATGGCCGAGACCTTTCCTGCCAATTCCGCTAGGCTGCCCTCTATTTCCTTGCAGATCTGGGAGCTGAGCCTATCACCCCTTCGTGGCCCTGGGCGACAGTTGCGATTTCTTTTTTACCTCGGTCCTGGGTCTGCAACAGAGCCGCTATGTCCTCCAATTTGGGTTTTTGCCAGATTTTGTCTTAGTGCTTGGAGAGGTGCCGGTCCACCGACAGCTCCCTGTTCTGAGCTTATGAAGATGGGAGCCTTGATGATTTTAGGCAGGTCCACAGGCGGCCAGCGGGGAAGACCGGGCCGACCAGGTGTTGACTGCCCAGCACTGTGGGGCAATGATGTGGGTGGGGGCTGCTTGTCTCCGGACGCGCTCCCACCACAAATGAGCACCTCTCCGCAGGGTTCCCTCAGGCCAGGTCAGCCCCTGGCTGTCAATCTGGCCTGCGACCCGGTGGTGCCCCTCCCGGCCTGGCTGGTCAGCACCGGGGGGTATTAGTGGAGAATTAAAGACTGGAGAGCACAGTTCTGGGCCTCAACAGTTGTATTGGGGTACTGCCGGCGCCCAGCACCAGCCGCGCTGCCTCCTCTGTTGTGTAGGTCTCTGGGGCCCTGGGTTCGTGCCTGGGTTTAAGCAGCGTCAGTGTCCCCCGTGGCCACCCCCGCAGGCCGCTGGTCCGGACGTCACTTCCAACGCTGGGCAGCAAAGTTGTGAGCAACAATACTTGAATGGAGCGCCCAGAGCGGCTTGACCTGTCATCAGACCTGCACAATGAGACCCCCGGAGAGGGTCACGCCTCAGGCTCTGGATGGCTTCCCCCACTCTGCCAGTGTTTCTGAGCTAGACCTGGTCCTTTACGCAGTCCTGGCAGGCCATGTCTCTTTACTCGATCGGGAGCTCTCAGGCTGCCATGTTCTCATATTGCATGCCAAACCAAGCCTCCATCCTGGTTGGTTTCAAATATGAAATCTTCTTCTAACTGTTGGATAATGAGTTTCATTTAAAGTAACAATTACACAACTATCATGGAATTCTAATGGGTGCCCCAGTTTTTGTCAGCAGTACAGGTACAGAGTTTGCGGGCCAGCCATGCCAGGACTTTCAGCAAAAGGTGACCATCTTGCTTGCTGTGCACTAACACCCCTCCCACTCCACTTTTTAGGGAATTCTGTTTCAAGGGAATGGTGTCTTCAACAATAACATCCCATAGAAGAGCCTCTCAGTTCTGAATGTCTCTTTTGCCGTGTGTTTGTTCCCCCCTATGCTTTGATCAGTTGTTGCATTTGGTCCATCTCTCAGCATCTCAGTCTATCATACTCTGCCAAAACCTGTCGCCTCTGGGTCAGCTGTGAGTGTAAAGGTAGGGCTGGTCCCTCTGAGAAACCACAGTGCCAAAAGCAGTAAGAATGAAGTGGTTTCCCAAAGGAGTGTGCCAAAAAGGGAAAACCCACAAATGGAAGAAAAAAAACTCTCATCAGAGATGTCAAGGTAGTAAGATCTCAGAAGCGCCAGCTGGTTTAAAGTAGTTAGATGATTCAAATTTGCTGGTACACAGGCTCCCCTTAAATAAGGGTAAGACTTTGGAGCACCAGAGACTTAGGTTGCAGGGCAGTTCCAGGAGCTTCAGAGAGCCTCTTAGGAGGAAGAGTTTCGGGCATGAGGAAAAAGGGAACAACATCAGGAAAATAGCGGCAGGCTGCAAGCGAGACACACATGAAGCATTGCGGAATGGTGGAATGGCGGAATGGTGATCTGCTTGGTCCTCCAAAAAAATCAAATCTTGAAGCCCAGACACATGACGTCAGTCGTCATGCCAAGAAGACCAGAACCTAATGCTCCGAGCATGGGTCCTATGAGGTGGCACAGCCACTCTCCCTTCTGAGGGTGTGCCATCTGTACCAATCCGGGTGAATCTTACCATTCAATGAAGTTCCATACTCTCCCCTGTCATTATGAATCTCTAAATGAAACCCGTAGGTAAACTTCTCACCAACCTCAACAACAACATCCATCAATAGGAAGAAGACCTGTAACTCTGCAAACAACATGCACTGACTTACACTGCCTCTCCCTCAGTGAAACCTGCCCATCTAAAACAAAACCCAATCAAGAACAAATTAATGCTCCTAGGAAACACCTCCAAGCGTGCCCAAATGTAAATCTGGCTGTAGACGGTTTTCAAGGCTAGACTTTTCTCCCGTTTCGGAATTGCCATTCAAGCATTGGTTAACACCCAAGTGTATAGTAGCATCACCTGAATTATGTCCTCCACAATGCAGTTCATTCATCACTTTACAGGCATGAATACATTTGACCACATCACAATCCTCATAGAGCTACCACTCCAAGCCTACATACAAGGTGGAGATGTCTAACACTTCACTGTACTTGGTTAGGAAAGGCAAGTTCTCAGTAGATGAACAAAAGACCAAAAGCCAAGACTAATCAAGATTGATAGCTAAAAGATAAAAACAAGAAAACATGGGAAGCAATCCTCGTTCTGTGCTTATGGAATGTGGAATACACTACCAAATCACATCAAGCTGTCCTCCTCCTACTCTTAAGAAAGGCACCACAGACCCTCCTTAAAGAATACCTTTCCAATCACCAACCTCAGTCTACATCTACCATTGAGCCCTAATATATATATATATATATATTTTTATTTGTGTTTAATCGTGATTAACAGTTTTTACAAACTTGGTGCATGTTTTTCTTTGTTGTCACATTTCCTTTCCTTTCTAAGAAATGCGGCCTTGAGGAGCTCTGTCCTCTTTATACCAGTTTTGATCTGCGGCCTTTCCTTCTAGGTCCAAATCATACAAAAATGTAGCTGGTGCTAATGTCAGCGATGTAGAATCTCCATTCATCATCTGATTCCACCAAACATCATCAGTTGTCGTCTGATGTTTGAGTCTGTGTGGCCGAAGATAGATTGTCTGTTCCTGGACAGAGAAGGAGTAGATGTCGCACTGTCTCGATATTTTGTGTGACTGAGCAATAACGGCATATGTTGTTTTCGGCTTGTTTTCGGAAATATAAGACTTTGTTCGTCTTTAGGAAGTTCAGGCGTGCTCTTAAAAAGATTGATCGCAAGTGTTTATTCAGAGATTTCTTTAGATAAGTTCTCACCTCGTCTATTTTTTGATTGTTGAATGTCAGATGTGACGAGGATATTTCCTTCTTGACTTCTTGTGCACCGTCCATTTCAGCCTCTGAATGTACCTGTATCACTACCTGTCTAATTTTCCTGTATACATCTGCATACATAGAGGAATAAGCAGGCCGGTTATTCAATTTCCTGATCTGCACTGGATACAGTTCACCTCTTAGCCTGCTCAGTCCATCAATTGCATGAGTACCAGAGGACAAGACTCACAATCCTGTGATGAGGTCTCGTTTTAATTACCATCTCACTCCACATCTCCATTCTTTACCTTTCCCATTATCTGGTTGTTGCTCCTTATTTCTTTCGTGAATGCAGCACAGCTCTTGCTTCTTGTGTTTCATAGAAGTTATACATGGCTGCATCTTATTCATTTTCATCATTGCCAGAAACACATGTGTTGCACTTACCCTAAGCCACCAGGTTTATTATCTGAAACCACTTTTATTTGTTAAGGGGATGGTCGGTAAAATAGCAATACCACAAAAAGGAGTAGGAGTAGTACTCTGTTCTGTAAGAAAAAGTACCTTTAGCTATGGTCCTTATCCAAGGTGAGAATCCCCCTGGCAGGATAGATGATGTAATCCAGTGTAAAACCAATGATATTCTAGAAAATAAACTCTTATTCAATTATTGAACTCACAAGGCTTGTTTTGGATTATGATTCTGGTAAGAATTGTGATTTTTGAAGACAGATGGTTTTAAGGTCATGTGCTTGTGGTGTTCACAGAATAATGGGTGTGGAGTGAAAATATGTTTAAAAGAGCATTCCAAAATATCCACATGGTTGTGCAACAGAGGTTTAAAATTATAAATATGTGGAAAGTACACCTATCATTTTAAATACGTATTGGAGTATCAAACATTTTTACAACTTAGTCAATTAAACTTTAGAGAAAATATGCTAATTAATATTTCCCTTTAAAACCCTTTCTCATTTTAGATGACAACGGAAAGAACTGGCTGCGGGCTGGGAAACTAAACTTGGTGGATTTGGCTGGGAGTGAGAGGCCATCTAAAACTGGAGCCACAGGACAACGACTAAAAGAAGCCACCAAAATCAACTTGTCCCTCTCTGCTTTGGGCAACGTTATCTCTGCTCTTGTGGACAGCAAATGCAAGCATGTTCCATACAGAGACTCAAAACTGACTCGTCTGCTCCAAGACTCCTTTGGTGGCAATACTAAAACCCTCATGGTGGCATGTATGTCTCCCGCAGAGAACAACTATGCAGAGACTTTAAGCACACTGCGCTATGCCAGCAGAGCCAAGCACATTAAAAACAAACCACGGATCAATGAGGATCCCAAGGATGCACTGCTACGGTATTATCAGGACGAGATTAAGAAGTTAAAGGAGTTGCTATCCAAACAGATCTCTCAAAATGAGTTAGAAAGTAGGTATATTGAGTTTGTACATTTTCTCTTCCATTCTATGTCTCACTGGCGATGGAGTTTGTGTGAGTTGTTGCGTTGTGATTAATGTTTTCTTAATTCAAAGTCCCCTCTAACGCCTCACTTTAAAACATTAGGTGATTTGGATTGTTTAAAAATGACTTTTAACTGAGTGTTGGGGCAAGAGAATGTTTTGGAGTGATAGTCTGGTTTCTCACTCCCCTCAGTATGCTCAGCTTAATTTCACTCTTTGGAGTGCAAATAGATTTACCTTCAGCAACTATATCCTTCTGAGATTCTAGTTTAGTCATGCCAAGCGTGATAGCCATACTCCATACTCCATTTGTTGTTCAACATTCACTTGTACCTGGGCATCACCAATCTACTGTGGGCACTCTACTTGATGTGATGTCCTATTTATTGATAGGAGAGAATAAGAGCCATGCGTCCTGACCCTCGAGAGTTGTGATTGATGGCTCTTGATCATCAGTCTTAATTTATAACTAAAGCAAACCATGCACCCCTCCTAGCACTTTGCATAGCGGATCCCAGAGGCAGTGGAACCTCACCCACGTGCTGCTGGAGCAGCAGGATCATCCCGTGCACTCCATTCACTTTCCTCCCAGAAGGTGAGTGTAGGGATTTGGTATTATCCTGCATCCTAATGGAACCTTTAGTCAGTGTCTTGATTGACAATGGAGTGTTAAGGGTTAGAATGTTTATGTGTGACTGGGGTTCTATGTGGTCAGTTGGGAGATGTAAGCCTACCTGGGAGGATGCAGGTGTATGTTGCCCTGAACCCAGATGTACCTGACATTATATGACTATCATAATGTACTGGAACTAATAAAGAAGTTACTGGAACTTCACCTGAGGTCATGGTCATCTGTGGGGAACAAGGAGTTCTACATTGGCGACGAGGATGCTGGCTGTGCTGGGGGGACAGCGTTGAAGATGGCACATACACCTCCCCCCTCCCAGGTAGGGCGAGCGCTTAAAACTGTAGGCGCAGAAGGGCCCAGCGCATGGAGCTCAGCGGCAGAAAGTAAGGGGCTGCGCCAGAGCCAGGGGCCAGCTGGCCTGTCACTAGAAGGACAGGTCAGGGAAAGAGGAAAGCAAGAGACTGAGGAGGGGCTGAGGGCCCAGAGACTGATGGCTTAAGAGGTCTGGGACCACTAGCTGCAGCATGGAGGGCTTGGTGCCCATGGCAGTAGCAATTTGAAGAGGACTGGGGTCTAGTTACGCCTGGAAATTATGAGGAAGCCATGCTGGGCAGCTGAGGGATATAGCCAAGGCAGTAGCAACAGGAGAAGCTTGGAGCCTAAGCTGCGCCTGGAAATTAAGCAATGAGGAGGCATGCTGTGCAACTGAAGACTATAAACCCAAGGCAGTAGCAACAGGAGAGGCTTGGAGCCTAAGCTGCGCCGGGAAAAGAAACAATGAGGAGTGAAGTTGTACAGCTTGAGGCCTGGAGTTGGGGCAGCAGCAATAGAAGAGGTTGGGAACCTAAGCTGCGCCTATATGTTAAATAGAAGATTGGTGGCGAATGTGAAAAGTGCCTGGAGCAGAGGAGGGTCCTGGGGGGCCATTCCAGCGTTGAGGGGGCTTGGAGCCCATACCTGCACCTAAGAGACTTGTAGCCCGTGGCTGCACCTTAGGGGCTTAGAGCCCATGTGCAGAGATGAAAGAATATTGCCCAAGACAACATGTGTAGTGCCTGGAGGGGCAAGGGCCCATTTGCAGCAGCGCTAAGGAGGTGCCTGAGGAGCTATCACTCATATGAGGTGATGAGGAACTTTGAGGGCATGTTGTCAGTAGTTCCTGAGGGGCTTGGAGCCTACTTAAGAACTGAGAGATGCGGTAGGAGGTAAAGGGAGTACAATTTTAAAGCAGGCGGCTGGCAGCAATGAAAAGCAGCATTATGAACATGCCAGGAAAGGAACGCTTCGGGAGGTGATATTTACAAAAGGAAGTGCGGCAGATGGATTGGTAAATCCATTTCTGTTGCGGGCGGCTGCATTTCCGCCCGTTGGAATTTTTTTTCAAAAAGCTTAAGTTATGAATGATCGTAATTGCCAGAATGAATAACAGAGGTACTTTTAAGTTAAGAGATGATGCTTTCACGAGCATAAGTAAAGGAAGCAAATTGGTCTTGCCTTCATTGAATTGGTTAAGTAGTTATAATTAGTTATTGATTCAGAATCTGTTGTCATGTGAGGCCTGAATGGCATTTGGACAGCGTGAGTGCATGAGAGTGTGAACCAGTATGTTGTCAGGTGTAGTTTCTTGTGGGATAGGTTGTCCTGTAATAGGGGTACTTCATGGAAGTTGTTGAAGCTTAAGAGCAGAGAACAAAGTTTATAGTTTTTTAGATTGGCTTTAGGTCTCAAGGGTTTTGTAATTAGTCAACCAAGGGATTAAGTAATCCAAATGTGAGGTTTTATTAAGTAGGTTAAAATTGCATATTAGTAGAAAGAGATTGAGATTTGCGTAGTAATAGTGTTTTCTGAAATGCTATTTGGTATTTATGTTGTAGGTACATTGGTATGAGAGTTATCTTGCAAGTGGTAGTTAGCATGTTTGATAGGTGTGCACGGATGGTGTGTAAAAGTCGTGGCCTCTGTTACCTCTGTCAACAAATACATGGTAATGTTATGATGCAAAGGAAAAATTGTGGTACGGTCATGTTTAACTAACACGCTTTTCCTTCCACAGATGGACATTTAATGAAATATAGGTTGCATTGACAACATTGCTAGAGTTTGGTATGTGGAATCTGAAGTATAGTTATGTGCACTAATGTTTTATTTCCACAGGTGGGACTTTTGTAATGCAGATGTATTAAGACCTTATTTAATGCTAAAGTTTAAAGTGCTAAGTGTCAAACAAAGTTTTTGTTTGGTTGTTTGGTTTAGAAACCATTCAGTGTTTCATGATGATACAGCAAAGACTGTAGTAGAGTCATTGATGTTGGTATGATGCTGGTGTGAATGAAGTGTGGTTTTCCCTAATAGGAGCTGTATTGTATTTAGGAATACTTTCAACATGGGCAATTTAGGGGTAATGGTGTCACAAGAAGTGAAGTAGTTACCCGGGTATCTGGGATACTCAGTCTAGTTGGAGGTGGTGTGTATTTAGGTACATACCGGTTTGCATTGTTGGGTGTGAGCGAGATGTGTGTGTGTTCTTTTGTGGGACGATGAAGTCAAGTTTAGGAAGAGAGGTATGGGTGCCTCTATTTGTAAAAGTTTTAGTAAGGATGTTTGAGCAGTTGGGTGCCTTTTCCTCACTTGGTAGAAAGAGGAAGGGGCATTGATTGTAATTGTGTCCCACGGCTGTGTGGACTATTTTGGAATATGTAATGAGACTAGCAGAATGTTCTCAGTTAGGAGTGATGAGGCAAGTGCATTGGACGTGGGGTTGTTTGTGTGCGTGTTGTTTTAGCCGTTATGGTTAAGTTATCTACTTGTGTTTTTTATGTCCCTAAGGAAGGGAGATATGTAGGGATTTGGTATTATCCTGCATCCTAATGGAACCTTTAGTCAGTGTCTTGATTGACAATGGAGTGTTAAGGGTTAGAATGTTTATGTGTGACTGGGGTTCTATGTGGTCAGTTGGGAGATGTAAGCCTACCTGGGAGGATGCAGGTGTATGTTGCCCTGAACCCAGATGTACCTGACATTATATGACTATCATAATGTAATGGAACTAATAAAGAAGTTACTGGAACTTCACCTGAGGTCATGGTCATCTGTGGGGAACAAGGAGTTCTACAGTGAGCACAACGCCTGTGCCTGAAGCAGCATTTGGCCCCCTGCAGCATACGGCACCGGTCAAATCTTTCGGATTACATTTTGTTTCATTATTTTTTATTTGCAGCAGCCTGCTTCTAAAATGGCTGCTTCCGCGGTCTGTTTATGCATTGCTAGGCAACAAGTGCAGAATTTTACCAGTTGGTAGTCTGCCGGCAGGCGGAAGCCAGCCCACTACTGGGAAGGCCCACGAAGGTTAAGGCCCTGTTTGCACCTTGGCCCACCCACACCATCCGGATCACGGAGAGGGCAGGAGCCCTTCTCCCCACCTAAGCAGCGGACTCCAGAGGCAGTGCGATCTCACCCATGTGCTGCTGAAGCAGCAGGATCATACTGTGCACTCTGTGCACTTTCCTCCGAGAAGGTGAGCACGACGCCCGTGCCTGATGCATCATTTGGCCCCCCTGCAGCATACGGCAACGGTCAAATCTTTCGGATTACATTTAGTTTCATTATTTGCTATTTGCGGCAGCCTGCTCCTAAAATGGCAAGTTCCACGGCCTGTTGCTAGGCAAGGCGTGTAGAATTTTACCAGGTGCGTTTCCGCCTGCAGGTGGAAGCCGGCCCACTACCGTGAAGGCCCACAAAGGTTAAGGCCCTGTTTGTGCCTTAGCCCACCCACACCACCCGGATCGCGGAGAGGGCAGGAGCCCCTCTCCCTACCCAAGCAGTGGACCCAAGAGGCAGCGCAACCTCATCCACGTGCTGCTGGAGCAGCAGGATCATCCTGTGTACTCCGTGCATTTCCTCCAAGAATGAGAGCACGACGCCTGTGCCTGAAGCAGCATTTGCCCCCCTGCAGCATACCGCAGCGGTCAAATCTGTCAGATTACATTTAGTTTCATTATTTGTTATTTGCGGCAGCCTGCTCCTAAAATGGCCGCTTCTACGGCCTGTTTATGCGTTGCTAAGCAACGTGTGTAGAATTTTACCAGGTGTGTTTCTGCCGGCAGGTCGAAGCTGGCCCACTACTGTGAAAGCCCACGAAGGTTAAGGCCCTGTTTGCTCCTGAGAGCGCAGTGCCGACTCAGCTCCATGCTTGTGCACTTATTAGGTAAGCCCTCCACATCGTAGATGTACAATCCTTGACTCTCCAACCACACACACCCTACTATTGACAATCAGCCTCCTACAAATTTGCAAAAAAATACTTTTACGCACTCTGTGCTGTGCCCAGTCTGCCCCTCATCTGCATTGCTGTGAAGCTTGTGATATCCACATCGTGCTCACACGGGTGCGGATAGACAGCTTGCTTAGCTTCTCTGACCATTCTTGCCAAAGTCATTGCTGCCAGATCGCCTGTTCACCACCACTCACTTACACACCACCCTCCAAAATCCATTTGCCTCACCATCCACATACCAATATATCATACCACGCTATCCATGCCAGCCTACACGCCTACGTATCAGTACAAACCCTGTACCACCTTCATACAGCACCTCCTCTTTGCATTAGCACTTACCACAGCCACATTCTTGCACACTGACCCAGCCATAATGCTGCCCACCAACACACACCTCTCTCCCACACTCCCCATCAACCAGCAAGTTTAGACAACACTGTCCCTTCTAGCTACTTCTCTTCGCTTCCAGGCTCTCAAACTCACCTAGGCGCTAGGCTCTCTAGGCGCAGGGTAAACACCAAGCCCTCATTGCACCCCAGCCTCCCTAACCCCACAGACAGAAGAAATCTCAGATTAGGCTCTCGCACGCCTATTACAGACGCATCACTACACAACACCACGTTAATGTTCCTGCACGACCAGCAAGCTCCATCACACCGGCCACCCTCCCTGGGTCTCCTCACTCAACTTACCTGCACGCTCATGCCTCCAAGCACCAAACTCTTCCACTCTAGCCCCTCTTCTGCCACCCTCCACCACTGCACTGCTAGCTCTCCGCACCCCACTTCCATCCCTAAAAAGAACAGTCCCGCCCATGCCCTCAAATGTGCTCTCATTAATGCTTGCTCTCTCCCCGCCCATGCTCTCCAAATTAAAGACCTTTTCACCAATCATGATCTAAACTTACTTGCCATCAGGGAAACCTGGCTCCACGAGACATCCGGCCCAGCCATCTCTCTCACCCTCCCCCTATAGGCCTCCTGGCACAACCCCTGACTTTCAAGGGCACCTCCTCCATGTTCTAGGAAACAACTTAAAAAGCTCCACTAAAACCATCTTACTCTGAGACTTAAACCTAGCTCTGAGTGACCACAAGGATAAAGCGGCCTCAGCCCTAGCCAAGAAACTCAAAGACCTAGGGTTCTCCCAAAAATGTACTTGCCCAACTCATTGTAAAGGCTGTATCCTTGATTGGGTGGCAGACCTCAACTGCTCATCCACCATCACCTCCAACTCAGCTTACACGTGGACTGATCACAATTGCATCTAATTCACTGTTCCCACCAAACCCACCTCTAAAGTACTCTCCTATGCTCCACCAGCCAAGGTCAGAAGCTCCAAAAAATTAACCAAGGACAACCGTCTTCCCTTACTGGATGTCCCGGAACTCAAACCCCCCTCCGTAAGCGACCCTAGCTCTCTCGCTAACATCTACTCTCACTAGAGCCATTAACGCCATAGCCCCAAATGAAGCCAAAAAGGAGAAAAAATCAATGCATACCAATTCTTGGTTCACTGAAAATTTACTAGCTCTTCATACTAGCAAATGCCTTGCAATAGCCGACTGGCAGTCTATGCCCAGTGATTCCACTATGGAAGAATTCAAAAGGCTATCAACGCAATATACAACAGCTATATTCAAAGTTAAGTCTGACTCCTTCAACCAACGGATCACCAATGCCAACTCTAAATCTAAGGAAATGTTCTCTATTTTTGAAGATCTCATCACCCCCTCCACCAGTCCGACGAGATCATTAAAGACAAAGCTTGGTGCTCCAGCATACAGGCAGTCCTGCTAAACAAAATTAAAATACAAACGCATCGCAAACCACTCCCCAAGCCCGACCGGCATGCCATGCCCAGCACCCCTCCCAATAAGCCTCCCACCTGTCACGCCCCTACGTTCTATGAACACATCTCACAATACAGCTCCCACTATCTCCACCAAAATACATGCCAAAAACACTCTCCCCTGCAGGCCTGCCGGCAAGGAATTGGACAAAGTCAACGACGCCGGTTCTTGCCATCTCAGCGTTGGTTTCCATTCCGGCGGTGGCAGTTGCCATGGAGACGCGCCACGGGCATTCTACAACGTCTCCGTTGCCGGCACCTGAGAGCTCCTCCTTCAGCACGTTCGATCATGTGACGGATGATGAGAGTCATGTGATCATTAGTCAGCGTTCAAAAGGGACGCGCTGACTGCCCTTCAGCGCTTCACAGCTGATCCTGTTGGGCGCATTACGGACTACGGACTCAGATCACTACCTCTGACCTCGGATTGATTTTGGAATCTGATTTCAGCTTCTTCCTTCACGGTACCGTTGTTTGGAACTATTTTCTACTGGATTCAACCACATTTCTGTCCCTGGATTGCTATTTGGATTGCCCTTTTGTTATGAACTATGTTCTTGGATTACGCACTTTTCAACTGATTGACTTACGTTTTCTGGCTTCTACGTAAGGTGGTGATTTCATTCATACTAAGTGCTTTACCAACCTGTCATCTAGTCGTCACCCTTGCCGGCTGCCTCCGACAAAAATCTTTACACCATTATTAAGCCCCGACCAACTCCTAAGGGTAAGCCTTATTCTAGATTTATTACACATTCATATACAAGTCTGGGGTTCTGTGTTCTTGACCTAACTTTGTGTTTACCTTACAGTGGTCATAGGGGGCACCTTCCGGCATCCTTAGGTATTCCTAGTTGCGGCTGACGAAGATCACCACCTGTGGCCTCAAGGACTGCTCGGGCGGTAATTTCTTGTTTGCTCGAGTGGTACTTGGGGACGGAGGTTTCATCGGCTACACGACCATCAAGTCTTGACAGACTGTGAAGCCATTTTTTTTGGTCGTTCAGACGATGGAACCTGCTGCCGGGGACCCTGTGGCTGCTCTAATGCAAGCTGTTGCATCCCTTAGAACCGAAGTAGCGGCTGCCACAACCGCGATACATCATCGCTTAGATAATATCCAAAGTACCCGCAACCCTTTACCGGCAGATGCTGAGTTTGGCGATCAGGCAACACCACCACCGGTTCCCTCTGTACCTCCTACACCACCTACTCCCGTGGTGTTACCTACTCAGTTTCCATTGGCACCTCCTGAGAAGTTTCAGGGTGATCCTAGAAAATATTGCACTTTTATTAATCAGTGTAAACTTCATTTTCTTTGCCGACCACTGGTGTTCCATGATTCCACCACAAAAGCTGCCTTTTTGTTATCCGATTTGACCGGGGTTGCAGCTACCTGGGCTAATCCTTTTCTTGAGAACAACCACCCAGCCCTTTACGATTTTGATCTTCTGGTGAGCGAGTTGGCCAAAGTATTTGATACCAGGTATAAAGCCCAGTCTCGGGATCTGGAGCTCCTAGAACTATCACAAGGCAGACAAACCTTAATAGAATATATCACACGCTTTAACCAATTGTCAGCTGAGACTTCATGGCCTGAAAACAAGAAAGCTGTGGTATTTTACAAAGGTCTGTGTAACACTATGAAGGACGCTCTTTCTGTCATTCCTTCCCTTCCTGATGCATATCCCGAACTAGGAGACCTAACTCTTCAGGTAGACGCTCGGAAGACCGAATGTCGGGCGGAATCTGGTTTTTCAGGTAAACCCTTACCCTCTCCACCGGATGGTGCAAGTGAACCCATGCAAATAGGTGGTCTACGAAGTCCCATCACTCAGACCGAAAGGGAGCGTCGGAGAACCGACAATGCATGCTTCTACTGTGGACTCAGTGGTCACTTCGTCAAAGAGTGCCCAAGACGCCCGAAGAACAAGTCTTCGGGTTTTCAGAAAGCTCGTTCTTGAGTATGGGGGACAAGACGAGCTCGATTCACAACCCCAGGGTTCCTACTTTCAGCCCAGTAAGACCAGTGGTCGTTCAGGCAGTACTTCATCCTGATAGGGAGTGTTCACACACAGTACATATAGTTATTGATTCAGGGGCTACTGGTTGTTTTATTGATATACCTCTGGCCAAAGCATTGAACCTTCCACTAGTGACCAAGACACATCCCAAACCAGTCCAAACTGTGGACGGGTCCTCTCTCATTTCTGGTCCGATTAAACAACAGACCGCCCAGATGGACGTGATTATTCAGGGTAACCATAAAGAACAGTTGTCCTTTGATTTGATATCCACACCACAGTTCGGAATAATCCTAGGCCTTCCCTGGTTAAAGAAGCATAACCCACTCATCGACTGGGGTACGGGGCAGGTTTCTTTTGAATCAGACATTTGCCCACACTTTTGTTTACTGGAAGATGATTTCAACAACCCTGCGAGGGCACTTGGGGCCCTACACTTAGCCTCTGTAGGGGAGAACGACCCACCCGAAACAACCCACACGGTGGGAGCCACTTTGTCAGGAGTACCCCCAGAATACCATGATTTCTATTCGGTTTTTGATAAAACATCTGCCGAGATACTGCCCCCTCACAGACCGTATGATTGTTCTATTGACCTAATTGATGGGGCATCGCTTCCCAAAGGACGCGTATATTCACTATCACCATCTGAAGAAACATCCCTTAAAGAATACATCCGCCACGCCCTACAGTTAGGACATATCAGGCCTTCTTCATCACCCGTGGCCAGCCCCATTTTTTTTGTCCCGAAAAAAGAAGGCGATCTCCGCCCTTGTGTAGATTACAGACGCCTGAATGCGATTACCATAAAAAACCGATACCCTATTCCACTCATCTCTACCCTTTTAGACAAGTTGACCAATGCCTCCATCTATACCAAACTAGATCTCCGGGGGGCGTACAATTTAGTACGCATGCGACCTGGGGATGAGTGGAAGACTGGTTTCTGCTCTCGCCAAGGATTGTATGAATACATGGTGATGCCTTTTGGCCTCTGTAATGCCCCTGTCATTTTCCAACGATTGGTAAACGATATATTTAGTGATATTCTGGATGTTTATGTCGTGGCGTACCTGGACGACATACTGATATTCTCCCAAACATTGGCCGAACATGTCATTCATGTCAGAGAGGTACTCACAAGACTCAGGAAGAACTCACTATACGCTAAACCTGAGAAATGTCTGTTTCATACAGCTGAAGTTGAATTCCTGGGTTTCCATATCTCACCTGGGGGGCTAACAATGAACCGATCCAAAGTCCAGGCTATCACAAATTGGCCAGTACCTGTTACATTGAAACAATTACAATCCTTTCTAGGGTTCGCAAATTTTTACCGGAGGTTCATTGCGAATTTTTCTTCCATTGTAGCACCATTAACCGCATTGACCAGTCCTGCAGTACCATTTATCTGGACCGATGCACATCAAGCAGCCTTCGACTCCCTTAAAACCTCATTTACCACGGCCCCAGTCCTACAGCATCCTGACCCAGAGCTTCCGTATATCGTAGAAGCAGATGCTTCTTCCTTTGCCTTAGGGGCCGTCCTATCCCAGCCTTGTCCTACCACCGGAGCACTACACCCGGTGGCCTACCATTCCAGGAAATTTACACCGACCGAAACTCACTACACGGTCACTGAAAAAGAGCTCCTGGCCATCAGAGACGCATTGTTGGTCTGGAGACACCATCTTCTGGGGGCAAGACATCAGACTATCGTCTACACAGACCATAAAAACTTACAGGACCTAGCGTCTCTGAAATGCGCCAATAGTAGACAAGTTCGTTGGCACCTCTTTTTTGCTGCATACGATTTACTTGTCAAACTCAGACCGGGTTTGTCACATGGTAAAGCGGATGCTTTATCCCGTTCACCTGGGGGAATACCTCTCCCTTCATATCCCGAAACTCTCTTAGGTAAAGGCCATGTTGTTTGTACCTGTACTCCATCTCCTCCTATGATTACGGCTATACGCCAATGGGTTATACAGCATCCCCAAGTATTGGATGATTGGGATACCGTTATGCAGGATGGGTTGCCTTTTGTTCAAGGAAAACTGTTCCTCCCCACCAGTGACTCTCGCAACCAGGCCTTAGAGTGGTCCCACAATGCTCCTATCAATGGCCACCCAGGTCAGCGACATACTCTAGAGTTGTTGAAACGCTGGTGCTGGTGGCCATCGATGCAGCGAGACGTGGAAACATATGTTAACACCTGCTCTATATGCGCACAATGCAAGACTCGGAAGGGTCGTCCACTAGGATTGCTACATCCATTGCCCATACCCCCGAAACCATGGCATACGGTATCCATGGACCTGATAACTGATCTACCACGAATACAAGGCTATGACACGATTTGGGTGGTAGTAGACTCATACACAAAAATTGCCCGTTTTTTACCATGTAAAGGCATTCCTACTGCTCCCTCATTGGCTCGTATGTTTTTTTTATCTGTTTTTTGTCTGTTTGGTTTGCCGAGTGTCATTGTGTCAGACAGGGGGTCTCAGTTCACCTCACGTTTCTGGTTGGCTCTTACCAAACTACTAGGTATAGATGCCCGTTTTTCTTCAGCTTACCATCCAGAAAGCGACGGCCAAACTGAGAGAGTAAACCAGGTCTTGGAACAGTACTTGAGGTGTTTAACTTTGCAATTCCAGAATACCTGGCTTGAGTCTCTTCATTTTGCGGAATTTGCATATAACAACGCCCTGCACTCGTCCACTGGGTTTTCTCAGTTTTTTTCGCTCTATGGCCAACATCCACGTACTTTACCCTTTTCTGATTCAAATCCTGCCAATGCCCCTGTATTGAGTACCAGTACCCCTGCGCCAAATGACTGTGTCAGAGATCTCGCATCCGTCCATGCTCAAACCCTTGTCCATCTCCAGGAGGCCCAGGTGTCTATGAGTACTGCCGCTAACAAAAAAAGGAAAGAGGCCCCGTCATATAAGCTAGGCGACCGGGTATGGTTGTCTACGCGGCATCTCCATATTCCGGGTTGTCGTAAACTGCTGCCCCGTTTTGTCGGCCCGTATAGGGTTTCCAAGGTCCTGAACCCGGTGGTCTATAGACTCGCCGTCCCCGCTTCATGGAAATTACACCCTGTTTTTCACACATCTCTCCTCAAGCCTTGTCCTGATGATACACGCATTACTCCCGCTCCTGGTCCTGTCCCTGTGATTTCCCAGGAGGATTATGAAGTTAGCGCTATTCTGGGATCCCGGGTTGTTAGAGGGAGGTTACAATACTTGGTGGACTGGTTGGGTTATGGTCCTGAGGAGAGGTCCTGGGTCCCATCGTCTGATGTACATGCCCCGTTATTGGTGTCCAGGTTCCATCGGGAGAACCCTTCTAGCCCACGGGGTCGTGGGCCTTTGAGGGGGGGCTCTGTCACGCCCCTACGTTCTATGAACACATCTCACAATACAGCTCCCACTATCTCCACCAAAATACATGCCAAAAAACACTCTCCCCTGTAGGCCTGCCGGCAAGGAATGGGACAAGGTCAACAACGCCGGTTCTTGCCATCTCAGCGTTGGTTTCCATTCCGGCAGTGGCAGTTGCCATGGAGACGCGCCACGGGCATTCTACAACGTCTCTCCGTTGCCGGCACCTGAGAGCTCCTCCTTCAGCACGTTCGATCACGTGACGGATGATGAGAGTCATGTGATCATTAGTCAGCGTTCAAAAGGGACGCGCTGACTGCCCTTCAGTCTAACTTCGTGTTTACCTTACAGTGGTCATAGGGGGCACCTTCCGGCATCCTCAGGCATTCCTAGTTGCGGCTGACGAAGATCACCACCTGTGGCCTCAAGGACTGCTCGAGCGGTAATTTCTTGTTTGCTCGAGTGGTACTTGGGGACGGAGGTTTCATCGGCTACACGACCATCAAGTCTTGACACCACCTCTCTCTTCTCCTTTAGGGACATCTCCGAATCGGAAGTCAGAGATTTCCTCCAACATCTTAAACCATCCATGTGTAAAAGAGACATTTGCCCACCTAACATTATCAAAGACTGTGCTGACTCTCTGGCTCCGCTCATCGCGGCGTTCATCAATGCCTCATTTACCACAGGTACTGTCCCATCCAGCCTAAAAGAAGCGTGGGTCCACCCCCTTCTAAAATAAAACTCCCTTGACCCTACATCCCCCAACAGCTACTGTCCTATCAATACTGTCCCATTCCTCCTTAAGATCCTAGATAAAGCAGCCCAAAACCAGATCCAACACTTCCGAGAATCTAACGCCATTGTAGGTAAAAGGCAATCAGGTTTTCCCAAAGGCCATGGCACTGAAACCGCCCTCCTGGACCTTAAAAAACAAATAACGGAGATAATGGACAAAGGTAAACCAGTCCTCCTGTTACTCTTGGATCTATCGGCCGTGTTTGATCTCATTGATCATAAGATTCTTACCTCCCATCTCACCAATGCAGCTCACCTCTCTGAACAGGCCTCCTCCTGGATAACCTCCTTCCTAGAAGGCAGAGCCATGAAGGTCTTCTCTGATCAGGCAAACGCAGCTCCCGTCACCATCCACTGCAGAGTTCCCCAGGGCTCTTGCTCTGCGCCTACTCTCTACAACTTGTTTACAAAGCCACTCTCCGACAAATTCAACTCCCTCGGCATAGCTTACACTAAATATGCCGAAGATAAGCAAGTACTCCTCCCTCTCACTGGATCATACGACCAAGATGCAGTCGCCCTCATCCAAATATACACCACCATCCAAGCTTGGATGGCAGCCAATGGACTTTGCCTTAATGGAGATAAAACAGAGATCATCCTCATAGGCCCCAAATAAATACTGCCCAAACTCAACCAAAAATAATGCAACTTCACCATCGCCAACACCATCATCCCTGTCTCCTCCTCTGTGAAGACCCTTGGACTCTTCCTAGATTCCACCCTATCAATGAGTGGACAGGTCAGTGCCATTGCCTCTGCATCCGCCCATACCACCTAACTAATAAATGCTATAAAACCTTTCCTATCCAGCCAAAAGTGCCTCTCCATCGCCCGAGCCACCATTGGAGCTAAACTAGATTAATGTAATGCTCTCCTAGCAGGCACTTCGGCCAGAAATCTACATAGGTTTCAAATAGTCCAAAACAATGCGCTTGGAGCAGCCCTCAATATCCCCAAAAGAGACCACGTCATGCAGGTCAGACAGTCCGCCCACTGGCTCCCTGTTAAGGAGAGAATCACCTTTAAGACCCTCACTTTAACGCACCAATGCTTAAGCTTCTCTGCCCCACCCTATCTAACGAAATGATCACCAGAGATACCTCCTCTCGGCCTAGGAGAAGTCGCTACGCCAACCAATTACGCATCCCGCCCATCAAAAGAACTAAAGCAGGGGGAATTCGGTGTTCCACATTTAGCACCTAAACTTTGGAATGCCTTAGCCAATGCACTCAGAGCCGAAACATCAGTTTTCTGCAAAATCCTCAAAACAAGACTCTTCAACTAACTTCTCCCCTCCTCCCCCCACCCTCACGCCAACTGTTCCTCTGCATGTTTTGTATTTCCATGTTACCATTGTTTGTTCATCCTACTTCACTGTCATGTAACTACGTTTTTTTCTGTAACCAGTAACGATCTTCTGTAACAGCGCCACAATGCCTCAGAGCTGCTGCACGCTTTATAAATGTTAATAAATATCTGTACATGGCCTAATGTGTCTCTAGCATGACTGAACACAACTGCCAGGAAATTATATATACTGAACTTGAGACCCCTGTGTTAATGACAGTTATGAATTGTTGCATTATTAAATTACACTTGATAAGGAAATATTTAATGTAGTTTAATGTAATCATCATCTTCTCAAAGCATGTGTGCGTATCATGCAATCTGCTAAAATGACCATCAGGGCAAAACAAGCCGTCACCCGGACAACAGAAAGATTATATAAAATATAGTAATTTTGGGTTAAAAAACAAAAATTCTCTAGGTTAAATGCATACAATTTTAAAAACCCATACTTTCTGCTCTGATCCCTATACATCCCATTAGTCTAATTACAGCAAAGCAAGCACCATTGTTACTCATATAAACCGGAAAAATAACCCACGCTTAACCACTTCCTTTCTTTCGGTCCAGGCTTTCTGTGGTCTTATCAGATCTGTCCAGTCCCAAGTTCCGAGCTTGGCAGCGGGGGCTCACGGCATCCAAATACAACTGCTATCTGACCTGTCTACCTAGATTTGACCTTTATATTTAATGTCGCTGATAAAATGGTGGCTGTAAAGTGGAACATTTAAAATCTTTGTTTCAGAATCTGATTGCGCACAATGAGACCTATTTTCCCAATGAGAATGTTTGGACCTTGGATTTGGGTACCTTCACCTTTTCAACTCTTAGTTGATATGGTTGTCGTTAACCCAGCGATATCATCACTCCGTCTCTGGGGAAATTCTCTTCCCATATGGCCAGGGAAGGGCAGAGTAATCCAGGCACTGTGCAAGTCATTAATCCGCACCCATACATAAGAGTGGAACATTATGAAGGTGAGTCTCAAGGCCCGCCCCTGAACTTGTTGTTAAATCCTGGCAGGAGAGTAAACCGGCAAGTCTAATTGTGAAGTGATTATTGAAAAGTCCTGGCAGGAGAGTAAAACAGGCCATACTGAATGTGAGGTGGAATATTGGAAAGTTCTGGCAGCAGGGTAAACCAGGCCAACCAGAATGTGTAAATATCGTGAAGTCCTGGCAGTAGAACAAGCCAGGCCAAAGTGAATGCAAGTCTGGAGAACGTCATTTTTAAGAGTGTAAAATATAGGGGAAGGAAACAATACCCCTTGAGTGTAAAAGAACTGTGGATCATAAAAGAACTCTGAACCATGGAGTTAGTCAAGGGATGAGGAAGATACCTTGAGTGTGTGATGCTAGGGAAAGGAAAACATAGCCCAGTCATTGTAAAGTTGCCTTTTGCCAAGGAAAAGAACTGTGGTAGAGAGCTAACAAGAAGCTGTAAAGTTGAGGCAAGGGAAGACCTTCCCCCATCATTTTTAGAATGTAGCTTTCCACTTGGCTCCAGGAAACATCTGTTCTGCCACAACCTCCATTTGTCTATCGAGTGAAACTAACAGCAAGGTAATCATGAATAATGTTGCTAAGGTCTGTGCCTGCTTGCTATTCGCCGCCATACACTACATTTTTTATTTGACAGATTTTTGACTAAAAATGGAGCAAGTGCATTATAATGTGTTGTTCTGATAGCAATTCTTTATACACCATGTGACATGCATATTTGTACTTTGTCACAGCAGTCTCCACCAATGCATCTGAGTTGTCTCACTCATGATGTCATTGCGTGTGAGGTCCTAAGGGCAGGTATCATATCATCCTTTTGATCATCCTCCTTTCACTCTAACAGACGTTCCGTCTTTGATGCTTTATGCTCCGATTAACTATTAACTCCCTTTGCAAGGGGGATGATATCAGAGTTTTGATTGTTGGTGCCTACATTATATTACACCAAATCCTTGCTTCAGTCTGTTTTTTCTACAGAGGATGACGAGGAAAAACTATTGAACTTGATCCAGCTCTTCCACTCAATGTTAAAGGTGGCCTTTGAAAGCCTGGGCCTGAAGGAAACTTTGCCTATGCACTGAAAAGGGATGCTGGCTAGGGCACTGCCAAGATAGAAAAGATGAACTCTTCTAGTCCTGTGCCTGCCAGTAGTCTAGGAATCAGAACATATTTGGAAGAATCACACCTATTCTTCCTTCTCTGAGCCATTCATAATGTATTTGGATGAGGGCATTATAATCCCTGGGAAGAGGCAAGGGGCCTCCTGCTTTCTAACTTCCCATCTCCAGCAAGAATGGTAAGTGCAGTGATTCCATTAAAGAGGGTTTACCATATTGTTCCCCTTTTTTAAGTCTACAATGTGAGCTTCCAAAATAAGAGTTTGAAAGGCTTAAGTTTTAAAAGAAAAATTTTATGATATGCACTAAGAAAACCATATTTTTAAACATATATTTAAAATCAACTTAAAAGCATAGCAATGGAAAGTAAACAAAAGGGCGTTTTTGAACTTTGATTTTTCAAGATTTCATTGTCAAGTTTCAAACTGTGGCAGGAAGTGCAAGTCTTTAAAGAAAAAGCCCTGCATAAAGGCTTGGCGACTAAAATGTCTTTACGTCTCAGAGAAAATCTGGCCATGGCTGATCCTCTAAGCTCTACAATTGTGTCAAAACTGACATGCCCTTGTCCTTTTTATGACAAAGGGAATTATGAACAAGAAACTGATATTAGCTAGACCTTCCCTGTTGACCCAAAATAGCAGAAAATCGTAGTAGCCCTCCCATTTGTAGTCAGCATTTTTTTAAACTAATATTGATATAGACATTGGCAGTACAGAAGTGACTGTGATTGCTAAGCAATATTTTGTCATTTCAAGCAAGCCTATCAAAAACTTCCATTTAATGCCTATATTTTCCATTATGTCAAACAGAACTGAATATATTATACTTCCTTTGTTTATTCAGTTAAGTGTTACCTCCCCTCCACCAAGTTACAGTGTCTGACAAGGGATTTAGAAGAGATGACAAAGTTCATTTGGTCCTTTCAATGGCTTAATTTATGGCCCGTTACAAAGTTTGCACACAACCTATCCAACAATATTCAGACCCTTAAAGGGGATAACTGTCTTCCAACCTTTTCATAGACCTCTTAAGGGAATCTAGGGCACTGCATATGGATTTTTATATTCCAGCCTCCTTGAAGATACAAAAGCCTACATAACACTTGTATGCCTCTCAAACCAAGTCATGTTAGGGATCGATCCAGTAACTGTTTTAAAGAAGGAACCTTTTTCTTGGGCAAGGGTATGTTTGAAAGCAAAATCAGTTAGGGAGATAGGCTAGAGCACCAGATGCTAATATGGGGATTAGGTAAATTTCAGGACAACTCATGAGTAGTCTGAAAAGGTCATCTACTGTTCTAGAGGTCTTAAACTAACTTACCATAAGTTACTAAGCATAATCCAAACGTAGACACCTTGCTCACTGTGCCTTAGAGAGGCTCAGCTTCACCTCACTGATGATGCCAAACAAGGCAGAAACTCGTGTCTGGGGTTGCTGTTGGTGCTTTTTTTCAGAGAATTGCCTAGCGTTTTGGTGCTGACCTGCCCTTGTGGGTGGGGCCAGACTGATGTGCAAATGGATATTTCTCGTCAATAAATTGCTTTGTGAGCTAAAACATCCTTGTAAACCCTCTTGAGTGGGATACATCTGATAAAACAAGCTACTTGAGCCATGTTCATTCTTGGTAGAGGGGCTCCCACACTTTGGTAGCTTAGCCAGAGGTCCATTCTAGAATAGGAGTTATAGACTAAGGAGTAATAAGTGTAACCTTTCTCACAGCCCTGGTATTTATACCATATATCAACAATTGCTAGGTCTTCCATGCAATTCTTAATAATGCTAGTAGATAGGGGGTTGTGTTCATGTTTGTTGAAGTTCTTTCTTATTGGGTCTCTCTGCCTATTAAAATTTTGCTACCAACAAATTTGAATTTAGTGAACATTGAGGCTGAAAAATCTGGTGAATCATATGTACATATACGTTCTCCAAAACCTTATGTAAGACCACTGTATTTCAGGCTACAACTATAGATCTAACATCCATATCTATAACTATAAGCATATGTACAAACCCTCATACTTCAAAATGAGTACACTTCTGCAGTAGGTTGAGTAACAAGCAAACAACATGTTGGTCACCCAATCATAGACAGTTATACATCTGAGAAATCTGAACCTTTAACCCTTAAAATTCACAAATCCATCATTAATTTTCATGAGCTAGTCGAAAGAGAGAGAGAGAGAATATATTTGTCTGTCCAAAAGCTGGACTGTGAATATGCTGTGAGGGACCGCACAGGTCGACTACTGTCTTGGATGGTTAATGACGAGAAATGTCAAACTGAAATTAGCATCCATTGTATCTGCAGATGGCAACCTTCTCGGTAGTCCGTGGGTATTAATCAAGTAGTTGCTGGTTACTACTGTAACTTATACTCTACTAGGATACAAGCAACAACTTCACAGATTAAATCTTATCTTGATCTGAATAAATTAGTCTGGTCTGATGATGATCAGTGAAACTTGCATATTGTACCCTAGCTATGCTAAAGTTGTATAATAAATACTTGCCAAGATAATCGCTCATAGATTGCTCCCCTTATTACCATCTGGTCTTACCTGACGGGATTTATCTCGTGCCAGTCAACTTCATCCAATATGCTGAAACTCGTTTGACGTATTTGCTCAGAGTGACCCTGGGGGCGACAGCAGCAGCAACGCTTTTAGGAGCTGAGAAAGTGTTTGATTCACTGAAATGGTGCTTTATGTTTATAGTCTTAAAACACCTGGGGGTTGGTCTGTATTTCCTGTCATTGATATTTGTGTCTTATATCAGCCCATTTCCTAGAATTTGTACAAACAGAGTGGTATCAGAGATGTTCTAATTGTCCAGCCAGAGGCACTAGACATTGATGCCGCCTCTCTCCTCTGGCAATTGAGCAATGAGCTGCTATACTTTGTGAATATCATAGTCACAGGAAACTGTAATTTCATAATCAAGATATCCAGCTTTCATTATTTTCAGATGACCTTTTACTTTTTGTTAAGGACCCACAGCTAAGTTGCTTGCAATGATCAAAGAAGCACAGAAATGTGGTTGTTTCTTATGGTTTCAAATTAACTGTGAGAAATTTGAGTTGTTTCCTTTAACTGCTTCTCCCATTGACTTTAATGATTTTGCTGAACTTAAGAGAAATCTGAACTGAGTCCGCTATCAGGGCATCTCTATCTAGGACAAGGAAACTACTCTATGGATTGAACTGTTCTACATTGTTTCATTGTAATGAAGTACTCAAAGTTACTGTGAGTATAATCTTAGTTCTTTCTTCCCCCTTACCCGCAACCCACACACTTCTACACTTTCTCACTCATCTTTACCCCTTTATTTATTTATTTATTGTGCATTTGTAAGGCGCTTATACATCTAGTAAATTGTGTTTCAACCTACATACACCTATTTACTCCTACAAAGTAAATTAACTTGTAGTAGATTACCACATAGTTATTTAGTTCAATGAAATGACAGTACATAAATCGCACTATATACCCCTCTTCGGTGAAATGTAGCGCAAAGTACAGAAGTTGTTAAAACTGCCTACATCAATTATGGCGAGAATTCCTTTCATAAAGATCATCCTCTCTGACATAGATGTCTTTATTTGTGCATTCATATTGAGATGCAGTTTCCACTAAAATTCTTCTCAGAGCTGAAATTGTTACTTACTGCACTTATGCGGGGTGGGGAGAGGGGGCTGTTAATAAGCAAGCACACCTAACTAGGGAAATGGCAGCCTCTGTGTGCCTGATTCTATGTCAAGACTGAAGGCCAGCGTTATGCTGAACTCTTTAATGCCACTCTTCACAGCAGCCTTTTTAAATATCAACTTTGTTTCTTTTTTTTCCACAGCAGTAAATAACCAACTCAAACAAAACTTCTATCACATCACATGGAACTATTTCAAACAACCAATCCTGTCTCAGCACGCCTCTCGTGTCATGCCCTGTCCTGTGTCATAGTAGCTTCTATGGCTATACTGTGCAGCCTGTGAATGTGCGCTATTACTTAGATCTTGGCAATACTTTATTTTGCTGAAGATAAGGCTTGAAGTCAGAGACTTAGTGACTTACTCTTATAACCCGTAGTGAGCGGCGAGACAGCTAGGGACCGCTACCTGCAGTGGGACCTCCTCTTTCTGACACTTGCTGAGTACGGGAAGTCGGACGAATGCTGCCGACAGCGGGCACCCACTGCTGGGGTGCACTCTCATATTTTATTCGATCAGCAATACCCGTGGAGTGCACCAGGAACGCGAGTCACAATGCTCGCTTACCGTAACTGGAGTGCTCCCTGGTGACACGCACTAGCCTACGGGCTCAAGTTAACATCTATCATTAGCTAGAAGAGGGGACCTACTTTACCCCCACCGTGTGCACACGGTCCCGCGCGACCCCAGCAGGGATCTTGCTTATTCCATATGGCTGTAAACATCATCCACAAGTTTTAAAGAAAGCATCCCTTCATTTTCTCACGCGCAAATGCAATAGACACCTCAGACACAGATAGGCTTTTCATTTACACACTATGGTCCACGGGGCATATTGTAAATGTGCAAATGTGCCTGCTCTCTCCTAGCATATCTCCTCATGGGCAGTTGCAATACCAATTCGTCTTTCACTGGACCAGTTTTTGCCACAATTAAGAGATTATAGTTGCCCAATTCATATCCTTCCCATCACCATTGTCTAATCTCTTGCTTAGATTCACTATGTCATACTTTTGTGACACTGTATTCAATTAATCACCGTTAAAATTCAGACCCACCCACCCATCCACCAACTGGAATTCAAATCTCAAAGAGGATAGAGCTTCACCTTGAGTAAGGATAAGATCTTTTACCAAAGGATAGACCAGGTGATTAATACTAGTACCCACATGGTCTTTCTCTGGGAAGGAGACTCTCCCAATGTCAGACGAGGCCACTAAAGCAAGGGGGGGAATAGCTGAAAAAATAGTGAGAATATTTGGGCGGTTAAGACATACATTATGACTAGGCTCAAGATTGCTACTGATTTTAATTCGACAGAGCCCATTGTTGTTGCCTTTTTCCATCTGCCCTAGAGCAAATCAGCCACCCGCAATCGGGGTAATTCGACTCAGCTGGTAAGTCAACAAGATTTTCCAAGTGCCTTGATTTCCCACTACCGCACCCTGCCCTACTATTAGAGGAACGTACCCCAGAAATTGGGGTGAAGGATAGGTCCACAGTGGGCAACTTTGGCCCCTCCATGTCGCAAAAAGCTGCAGGCTTATCAACCCCATGTTTTTTAAAGGAATATATTAAGGTAGATGCCTCCTCACAGGGGCCCCAGATGGACTTAATATAGTCAAGAATTTACCGAGATGGATGCACTGCCACAGAGCCCCACCTATTGATCTCAGGGGTAGGGGTGTTGGGGCTTTTTCCCCTCTGTCCCAGAGCAGACTCGCCATCTTTCAGTTTTTTACCCATGGGAGATACCCCACAGTGCACTAGACTAGAGGAGGCCTGTGGGGCAGGGATCTCAGTGGCACTCCCAAGATTCAACCCTCCCACCTTATCAGTGGGATTGGAATCCGTTTGGACCATAGAGTCAACCACCTTAATTTTAGGTGGTGGCTCCAAGTTCAAAGTTCCATGTTCAACCACCGGGGACACTCTGGTGCGAAAGAAGGTTCTATGGGCAGCTCTAATAGAAAGAGCCTGATTCTTTCTGACCCCCAGTTTAGGTCGCATTGATTTCCCTCTTGCAGCAGTCATTTGTTTCTTGGCTGTTGGAAGGGCATTTAGCACCTCCTCATCCCCACATGTCCCCTCACTCCCATCCCCGGCCCTGGAAAACTCATTGTTAAGATCAATAATAGGGGTGACAGGATCAACAAAGCCAGGGGCGGTGGAACTCGTAGGGATAGCACTCGAACCAGACACCGGGTCCAAGGTAAAATTGGTCAGGAAATAATTCACAGGGGCTTCATCAGATATTTCTATAATGTCCTCAGAGTCAGTAATGAAGATGGGGGGTGCAGGCCGGGTAGATTGTTCCTCCAGCACCACCTTCCCCTCTCTTGTACCTCGGTCACAGTGGCCGAAACGGACATCAGCCCCAATCTCCTCAAGTTTGATCATGACATCGGCCAGCACTGCATTTGTGGTCTTTAGTTCTGCCCAAATGTTATTGTAGAGGGAGACAAAAGAACTCAAGGCCATATTTAGTGCTGACACAGTAGGATGAGTAAAACGGATACGCTCATCAATCTCCCTCAGAGTATGATGCAGTGCCGATGAGTCATTCTGAGCCCCTGAGCCCATCAAAGGTGGAGATTGTTGAAGGTAGTTCTGTTCATGGCCAGAGAAGTTCCCAGCAAGCATTCTAACAAGAGGAGTCGGTGAGTCCAATGTGAAGGCATCTCCCCCCTGATGTGTAACACATTCAACAGGTTTGGACTGGTTGGACAATAGTTCAATTTTCGCTTGATCTGCTAATGTCAATAAGATGCCTCAGCCCGAGAAATTAGGCTGTACAGTCATAACCGAGTGATCTAGCATTGCTTTACCTTTCATAACAGGAAAGGTTTTAAGTTCTGTGCTAGTGGTAGCTGACTTGATAGAGTAATGGTCCATAATACGTTGCCCGGAGATTGGTCTAGTACCCGGGATAAAAGTAGGTGTTTTAGGTGTTTTATACTGGAAGGCCTGCACTTCCTTATTAACATGGTGGCATTCAACTTGAATAGAAACATTTTGTGGAGGCGGGGCAGACTTAGTGTGGTCCGGTAATAGTGGAGTCATTTTTGAGAACTCATTGGCAAACCAGGGCATGTTTAATAACAGGTTATTCCCTTCCTTTCCAACAGTAGGTGGGTCCTGGTATATCCTAACAAAATGGGACAGTAATATCTTGGGTGCCACTAATCGACCTTGGTCATCACTACACAAAAGGGCTTTGTGTAAGAGACAGACTCCTCTTGTCCAACTATCTTTTTTGCTGAAGGGGGCATTATCTTGCCTCAGTGCCAATTCTTTGAGGTCTTAAAAGGGGAGGGATCAGAAGAAACATTAACATGGCGAATGTATTTATCTGACTCCGATAGCACAGCCAGTTTGTTTGTCCTGTCTGCAAAGTCAATGCTGCAGCTAATGTAATCTAAAAGCTGATGAGCCACACATTTGATTATGGCTTTTTTTAGGCCGTAATAGCATCTAGGAGTGCTTTTACAGACTGACGTTCTTAATAGGGAAACCATGCCAGTTTCATGAATCCCCTCTGCTTCAAGAGCTGACCAAAGTCGTGGGATACACCAAAGGCATACCTAAAATCTGTATAAATGCTAACAGACTGTTGTGCAATTATTTTGCATGCCCTAGAGAGTGGCACCAGCTCTGCGACCTGTGCAGAAGCCTTGGCTCGCACGTGGCATACTCTGCAAGCAATTACATTTTTCTCTCGATAATATGACCCATCCACAAAGTATATCAGGTATGCCTACAGTAGGGGTACATCAGTTAAGTCAGTTCGCAGTGTCAATAAGAAGTCTGTCACAGCAACACAATCATATGGCTCAGTACCGTGCGGTTCACCATCCTGGGGAGTGGGCAGCAGAGATGCTGGATTCAGCATTGAACATCTGGTTAAAATAACATTGGAAGAGTTCAGAAGGACTATCTCATACTAAATAGTCCAAGATATGGACATGTGTTGGGTTTTAGTTTTAGTAAGAGAGAGACAACTGAGTGTGGGACTGCAACCTTTAAGGCAGACCCTTACACAATGTTCATGCATTGTTCCCTGCAAGTGCAGTTCCTGTGACAGATCATAGGCAACGAGGCATTCTGGCTGCAATGTGGCCTATTTCTTTTTTTTTTTACTTATTTTTATTAGTATTTCTTTATTCACAACATAGAACCCTGCACCCTCCCCCGACCCCTCGCCCACCCTCCTTATCGCTGTGATTACATAAAACTTAAAGAATACAGTAGATATACAATTCCTAGTATACATATTTTTCTGGGGACAGTAAATAACATTATAGTCTCTGTGTAGGAAACCAAACACCATATCCCAGTCTTAAGTTAATGTTGATTGATTCCTTTGCACAGCATACGTTACCCATTCTAATGCCACAAAATTCCAAACTTTTGAAATCCAGTCTGTAAGAAGAGGTGGGTCTGTCGATTTCCACGTCTGGGCTATCACCAGCAAGGCCGCTAGTCGCAAAATAACAAATGCTTTCAAAACGGACTTTGGCTTCTGTCCAAAGTTCTCCTCAAACCTCACCAACAGACACAATCTCATAGAACGCGGTCATTGTGAAGGAAACATTTCTAACATTGATTTATTTACTTCGTCCCAATACTGCTTCAGCCCCGGGCATGCCCACCAAATATGTTTCCAATCGCCAATTTGTCCACACATCCTCCAGCATTTATCCGAAATGCAGGGATTCAATTCTTTACCCTAGCCGGAGTATAGTGCCACTGCACCATCAGCTTGTACCAGAACTCTCTCATTTGGATCGGCCTTGTGAGTTTTGGTATTATTTTCCATAACGCTTTATGTCTCTCAACTGTTTATATACATTTGAAATTAGTTTTTCTTTCCCCAGGTTACAAGTAATACATTTCTCGAAGGGTGTTAACTCCATTATCGCAGCTGTCTTTACTTGCGGGGCAAGAATCCAGTGCTTCACTTGAAAGTATTGAAATCTGCTGGACTCCCGCAATCCCAGCTCATGTTCACATTGTGTAAATGGTTTGAGGGATTCACCCTGAAACTTGTCCCTCAATTTCTCAAAAGCCTGCCCATTTCCGTTCTATAAATGCCCTGGGGTCTGGTCCTCGGGTAAATTGTGGGTTGTAGAATAAGGGTGTCAAGGGGGACGGAAATGTTGTCAGTTGGTGCCTCTTTATTACTGTATCCCAGACTTCCTCCACTTTACTAGTAATTACACCTGCATGTATATTAGTGGGTCTATCCACTTTTGGCAGCCACAAAGTGTCCCTAAAATGGGAGCCCCCCACTGCTTGTTCCATCTGTAACCATCATTTCTCCCGTCCTCCTATCGACCAATCTTTGATGACCCTTATCTGAGCTGCCTGATAATATGTCATCAGGTGTGGAAGACCTAACCCACCCTTCTCAGTGGGAGCCATTCGGTGTGTCAAAAGCTAACCTTGGGGTTTTATTTTTCCAGGTAAATGTGGAAATCAGTCTCTGTAGTTTCCGAAAAAAAATGCTCTCGGTACCCGTATCGGTAATGCCTGAAACAAGTATAAGGCTTTGGTAAGCGTGACCATTTTTATTGAATGTATCCTGCCTAGCCATGAGATAATAAGGGGGGCCCCATTTCTGTAATGTGTTTCAATTTGTTTTAATTAAGATGGGTTGTTTGCTGCGTATAGCCCCGCTAGTGTGGGAGTAATATTTACCCCATATAATTTAATCAATTCCTCTGCCCAACTAAATCGTACCCGTGATTTTACGGCCTGAATTTCGACGGGGGACAATGATGGGTTTAATATTTCAGTTTTTGTGTCATTTATATTAAGCCAGCCTATATTGAATAGATGTAGAGTATCAATAGGATATGTTACCATAATTAACATATCGTCGGCATATGCCATAATTTTATGCGGGATATCCCCGAATTCTATCCTCTTTGTTCCCTCGGTTTGTCTAGCCTTCGCTAATAAATGTTCTAAGTATAATGCGTACAGTAAAGGTGAAAGAGGACAGCCTTGCTTAGTCCCACATTGAAGGAAAATGGGGGGAGATAGTTCACCATTTATTAAAATTCTAGCACTCAGGTATTTATAATTGACTTGAACCATGTGTGGAAATTTGGGGCCAAACGCCAGTTTTGTCAATAGTATGAACAGAAATCACCATACGACCCGGTCGAATGCTTTTTCCGCATCTATGGTAACTAGGATTGCTGGTATCTGTTTTGGCTCTACCTTCTCTACAATGTGGCACATTCTACGGATATTATCATGTGTTTGCCTTTGCTTTATAAACCCTGTTGGATCTGGGTGTATCAATGTGGGCAATACATTTTCTAGCCTATTAGCCAGCCGTTTGGTGTAGAACTTGGCATCTATGTTAATTAAAGCAATAGGGCGATATGAGCCGCAATTAGTTAAGTCTTTTCCTGGTATTGGGAAGTTCACCATTTTTGCTTCTTCCATTGTGCGAGAGATAGTGCCAGAGCCCTCGAATTAATTCTATAGTATGGTTAATATGGGAGCTAAAATAGTACTATATACTTTATAAAACTTTGCTGTGTATCCGCCGAGACCCGGTGCTTTATTTAACGGGACATCCTGAATCACCCAAAGTACTTCCTCTTGCATAAAATCCATTTCAAGTTCTTGGATCTCCAGTTGTGTGAGGTGGGGCAAGGTAACCGTATCAAAATATACCTTTTTGAGGATGTACCTCTGGGTTTTGAGACTTATATAGTTTCTGAATAAAACCTATGAAATTGTGTGATGATATCCATTGTCTCTGAGACTATATTCCCAGCGGAGTCCGGATTTGCGATATTACTCTAGATGCCGCCTTTTGGCGGAGTGGGAAGCCAAAAGACGGTCCGTTTTGTTTGCCTTCATGTATTATCTGTGTTTGAGAAAGAGAAGGGATTTCTCAGCTTTTTTAGTATGCAACAGGTTAAGCCTACCAACTACAGATCTAAATGCCTTCTGTTTCTGCGAGCCCATATTTGTTTCCATTTTTGTCAGTATCCGTGTAAGATCTTCCTCTAGCTCTTTTTCTAATGCCAATTTCTGTTTGCATCTATTTGCTGCTGCCGCTATGAGACGTCCCCTCATTGCTGCTTTAAATGCATCCCATGTAGTATTCATACTGGCTGCGTCCATCGGATTAAACGCAAAGTATTCCTTAATTTGATCAGCAATATCTGATCATGCAACAACTCTGTCGGAAAATGCCAAGACCACAATCTATGCTTTGCTCCGGGAATTTTCAAGCCCAGCGTAATTGGAGCGTGATAAGATATAGTGATGGCCTGGGTCATTATCTGTGTAACCTTTCCCAATAGTGAGGCAGATATCCAAGCATAATCAGTGTGGGAGAATGATCGATGCACGTGTGAATAAAATGTGAATCCCTTATTATTTCCCCGCATAGTTAACCATACATCAACCAAGTTAAGTTGAGCAAATTTCTGTTGTAGAGCTAACAAGGGAGAAGCTTGAACACTACTTGTCCTCCTGCTCCTTCCTGTCCCTGTCAGGGTCCCATGCTATATTAAGATCACCTACCAATAGTATTTCTCCTTCTGTGAAAGTTTCCAATTGAGCCAATGTATTTTTTAAAAAACCTTCTTGACCCGTGTTCGGGGCATATATTGATGCAACAGTCAGCTTAATAGAGGCCAGGTCCAATACAATAAATACATATCTGCCTTCTTTCTGAATCTTGGTACATGTTACTTTTGGTCTAATCCCAGCTCTTATTTCTATTAAGACTCGAGCCACCTTTCCATCCGCATTAGCCTGATAGTCGAATATCGACAGATGCGGCGCTTACCCTTATCAGTTTTCCGAATGAGTTTCCTGGAGCGCCACCAGTCAGGTTGGTGATGCCTCAGAAGTAAGTCCAACATTTGGCGTTTCAGTGGAGAGTCGAGCCCACGTATATTTAAGGATAGGCATTTGAATTGAAGGTATTAATGCTGTATAGCTTTACATTTTTACTTCTCAAAATCATCTATCTGATACTGCACAATAAATTGTCATTTACACAGCAGATAAATCTACTCTTTTCCCCGCTAACGCCCCCCTTATCCCAACCCCCATCTAGCCTCCTCCTTCCCCGACCCATCCCCCCAAATGTCCCCTGGTGTGAGACACAGAACCTACTGTTCCCCAGGATGAATACCTCTGGCTGTGAATCACCTGCTATCCCAGGAATAAGTGCGGGGTAAACTAACACCCCCATATGTTACCAGAACAGATGTGTTCCAAGATGTCACACTCCGTCAACTTTTGTTATAATGTACCTGAAATCCCATTGTATGAGTTCTCTGCTATATAGTTCCAATTGCACTGTCATTTCGTTGCTTTGGAGTAAGGAACCTGAAGACGGTTCCTCCGCTACTGCCCCTGTACGTATTCTTCTATGACGTTCTAGTGGAGATCCATCTCCCAATGGAGCATTCTCAGTGGCGGTGGCTCCTCCTGTTATTGGCTCTGTAGGTAAGTCTTCCTCTATTTGAAGCAACGACATCCCTGCCTCTCTAGATGTAATTCGATGTTGTCTTCCTTCTATCGTAAAAAGCAACCCAAAAGGAAAAGTCCATCGATATCAAATTTTGCGTGCTTGCTGGGTTTTCACTACTTTGTGCATATTTCTCTGTTTTTGGAGAGTTATTTGTGAAAGCTCCTGGAATAAATTAATTATTGTACACCATTGTACATAATCGAGGCTGTGGTCCATGCTGTTCTCAATATTTGTTCCTTCCGGGGATATATTGCACAATCCACCAAAACATCTCAAGGGCGAGCTCCTGGTTCCAGTCTCTTTGGCCCCATTCTATGGACCCGGTCAATCGGTACATTTACCCCTTCCTCTTTTGTGATTAACTTCATGAATATTTTCGGAACAACTACCCGTAGCTCTGAGTCTGTAACTGTCTCAGGAAGATTTTTAGTTCATATATTAGATTGTCCAGAACGGTTCTCCAAATCTTCGTATTGAAGTTTAAGTTTTTGTGTGAACCTTAAAAGTTCTTCTATGGCAATATTGATGTGTTTGTTGTCTTCTGTTATTTCCTGTATTGCCCTTTCATTAAAGTTTACCTGATCTCCCAGCGTGGTTATTTCCTTACCAAAATCATTTAGTGATAGCCGGATTTCTGAGGTAAAGGAAGTGAACTGAGTTTAAAAAGAAGCAGAGCATTTCTCCTGGTAGTCTTGAGAGCATGCAGTGAAATCTTCCTTAGAGGCAGCCAAATCTGTTCCCTCTGATTGGGGGATCGGAAGCGGTTGTACTACGGTTGTTGAGGTTCGTTGTATTTTCCCAGGCTGTTTCACCAAAAATGTCTGCAGCGCAGTGGGTTATTTCATATATGGATGAGGTTGCTCTTTTTGAGGCTGTTTCTTCTTGCCTCTAGGCATGTGTCCAGGGATACCACTGGTTATTTAGGGCCCGATTCATGGAATCTGGCACAGAAATGGTGCAAGGGCCACACACCGAAAAGGACCCTGCGCGAGCCGTGGTGCAGAAAAATACGTGCAAGGCACGAGTATTCATGGATTTCAAGAGGCATCAGTAGCCTTTGTGCAAGTAATAGCAAGCTGCGTGAGGAACGCCCCCAACCTGCCTCCACGCACACCAAAAAGCTAGTGAAAGGCCCAACACTGTGCAAGCCTCCACACATTCCCTGGCCAGCATCCAGCACCCTACCGAAATCGCGCGACAAGACCGCGCAATCCCCGGCCGCACCCCAGCGTAATCACGCGTCAGCACCTTGCTATCCCCGGCTGCACCCCAGAAAAAACACGTGCCCTCCCATGCAAGCCCAAGCCATACACCAGCGGAATCGCATGCCCCCTTGTAAGTGTAGGCTACACACGTTTAAAAAACATGAATCCCCACACACCCTCTGAACCCAGCCTGCCCACATAACCACCCACAGCACATTAACCACTGTAGTGCACACACCATCCCTGGGTATCCTCACCTTTGACAACACCCTGCAGACGGCCCCCTCCACAAGGCACTCCACCCCTAGCCCCCTCACCTGTGACACCCCCCTGCAGGCAGCCCCCTCCACAAGTGACACCACCCCCCAACCTCTTTCATCTGTGACACCCCCTGCAGGCAGCCCCCTCTACAAGTGACACCACCCCCAGCCCATTTCACCTCTGACACCCACCTGCAGGCAGCCCCCTTCACAAGTAACACCACCCCTCAGCCCCTTTCACCTGTGACACCCCCATGCAGTCAGCCCCCTCCTCAAGGGACATCACCTGCATGCTGTACCCTAACATTGTGACACATCATCACTGCAACTATTGTGTGTTGTGCACCTGGACCGCCGTGTTGTGACATCAGCCAGAATATCCTTAGGAACATGTATCCTGCAAACCAAAATAAAAGCTTTCACCTGAGCCACATCCATGAGTGCAGCATCTGCTCACACACACTTGCTGGCCATAACCATCTCCCAACATACACATGTGACAAGTGGATGTTAAAGTGAGGCCCTGCTGCCCATGTGAAAATGTCATGTCATCAATCCCCAGGGACCAAATGTTTACCAATGACAGAAGCAAACATACCCTCAACGTGTGCCACATCAACAAACAATGGCCAGGTGTCTCACAGCCTGAGCCTCATTGAGCTGCTATTTTCAAAACAGATTCCCTAACAAACACATCACTGTTCAGGGCATGTGTGAAGGACATGGTATTCAGAGAGTTCACGACTCACAGAGACATCTGAATTGGGCAGCCACTGTGGAATATAAAGAAATGCCACTAGTGTATCCCTGTGCAAGAGGTTCACCAACAACTGAGATAATGAATACTATCGAACGATATGCTAGTGAAGAGGAATGCACTACGTGCATGCTATACAGCATTAACTAAGTCATGTGCCATTATCCTGAACATGTTACACTCCCACAGTCACCCCACCCACCTCTCTCCCAAACACAGTGAAGGCAAACACACGAGTGATGCAGCACATGTGAAAGGAAATACAATTTGACAGTGCACACCAATCCTTCTACTTCACACACCACCACCGGTAAGCCACATGTGTGTACTGCCCTCGCAAATCAACCCAGCAACAATATACCTGCATGTAAGCAACCAGGCACATGTCTACCAATGGATAGAATCAGGGCTACTAAATTGACTACCAAACAGGCACACAGCAAAAAATAACTGCTACAAACAATGACTGTCAGTAAATAAGAAATGATAATATACAGTCGTATTAATGGCATACAACTGTTAAAAAATAAAAAAGGTGTCCATGTACATTTTTCATAAAATTATTCATCTACATGTGAAGAAATATATGTTCAATTCTAAAATAAAATAAATGTCCATAAAGTCTGGTTATTGATCATTCAAAAACTCACCCTAAAAAACTATGTACAAACTAACCATGGAGGATTGTCCAATTAGTCCACTCCAAAGAAAATAAAAATGTAAAGGAAATTTACACCTACAGAACTATGTACAAGTGAAAAATTGAGTATTGTCCAAAATATCAGCTCCAAATAATAATAAAAATCAAAGGAACCATAGACCTAAAATCCTATGTACACAGGCAGTGAGCTAGTCCTCCTCATCTCCAATCTCACACAATGTCTGGACCAGGGCGTCATTGAGTTCTCCATTACCCCCCAAGCGGGCCTCCGTTGATTACTGGAAGGATGTCAGCCTGCCTCCTTGCCTGACACAGTGCAACCTCCTCCCTGGCCATTGTCACTCTCGCCTCCCAAGCCAGCTGCCTCTCTGCTCCGATATGCTGCCCGTAGCACATGAACATGGAAGCCATTCTGCTTCGCAGTTCCACATTTGCGTCCTTCCTGACACTGCATAATTGCCCCCTTGTGCTGGTACGCCCAGAGCCTGCTGCTGGCATAGCGCCCAGTGTCTTCTTCGTGTGGACACCCTCCGGGATGATGACATTCCACTAAGTGTCTGGCCCGTGCACTGCTCGTGGGTGCCTGCTCTCCCTCCATTGACAATGCTCCTGTTGTTGGCTGGATTGGCACAGTGACCACCTCAGCTGATTGATTGTCGACTCCCAACTCAGGGAGGGATGTTTGCTCCACCAGACGGGCCAGTGTGGTTGGGACTGGTTCACAGGGGCCCTGGTGGTATCTGGGCCGAAAGGCGGCCCGGAGGATTACTGGTGCACAGAGGAGGAAAACGAGGAGGGGGTTGCATTAGTGGACAGCCCAAGCAGCACAATTGATATTAGCAGAAATGCTTCTAAGCCAGTTGAGGAGACACTATTGTGATGATATGATATGATATGATAGGTTATTTATAACGCTCTTAATACCCAGAGGTTTCTAAGCGCGGACCCGGGGATCGAACCTGTATTGCTCCGTGTTGTCTTGCTTCCAAGGCGAGCATGTTGTCTCTGAGCTATCCTCTCAAGGCGATGATGCCGGACTTCATCATGTATCACGCTGGTACGCCTCCCAACACCGACCAGCAGGGATACCACTCTGTCCCGAATGGCAACAGCCGCCAGTATTGGGGTGTCGGTTTGGGTGGAAGCATCCGCCGCCTGGGGCTGGGTCCGGGTTGAGGCATGCCGGCAGGTGCATATAGCTGTAGCCGCTTGCCCAGGAACATGATGTTGCACAGGGACCTCCATAGTGACCTGCACAGCCTCATGCCCCTGGGGCAGGACTGCAGTAGTCACACCCACCTCACACCTCACCACCCGTACCTGACACCATGGGCTGGGTTACAACGGTCGCCCCTCCACCCCCGCCAACCTGGATGACTTCTGAGTGTCTTCCGCACTGGATGGCCCCTGTGTAGTCTCACCTACCCGTCCTCCCCCCCGCTGCGAGGAATCCACGTCTACCTTCGCCCTCTTGGACTTCCCATCAGCAGCTTTGACCAATGGTGCAGATGCGGCACCAGCCTCCTCGCTCCCGATGATGTTGTGTCCAGGGGGTGTGGCTGGGCCTTGCACCTCTGCCTGGTGGAGGCACCCCTGCTGCCTTGCTCCACAGCACTGTCTCCGCCCTCGTCTTCCAACGCAACTGTGGATAAGGAGACATAGAACACAAACATCAGGGTACTGGACCAATGTGTGCATGTCAACACAAACTTGCACATGAAGTACACTGGTAAAGGGAACAACCATCATCCACCTCCACAACACACATGTACATGCAATGTGCACACATGCCCATACATGCCTGCCCATCCCAACAGACAATCACATCCAGGGGACATGGCACTGTCACATCCTCTCAATTGTGCATAGTACACACATATGCATCATGTGCTCACACACATGTCATGCACACACATCACCTGACAGTCCTCAAGCAGTGCGATGAACAATCACATCAGAGTATGTCAATGGCAATCCCGCCACATAACCACGTCACACATTGAAATGCACCTGTTTCATCCAGCCATGAGTGATGGCCAGTCCCACAATCACATCTTTGACAGATACACATGAACACCATGCATGCACATGAGTTTGCCAACACCACCTCATCTGTCACACTTGTCACACGGGCACGTCTCAGACACATGTAATGAGGTTTAAGACGATTGTCCCGCATCCGAAGGTTTGCATGAACCAAAAGTTCTAAAAATGCTACCACCAAAGGTTCGAACACCAAAAATTCGAACCTTTGGTGGTAGCATTAAAAAAAATGGGGGCTGCGGGTGTGTCCCCCGCATCACCCCGCTCGCTATACTTTATGGTGTAGTGAGCGGGGGATGCGGGGGACACCCCTGCAGCCTTCTGTTTAAAAAAAAGAAACAGGGGCTGCGGGGGTGGCCCCCGCATCACCCCGCTCACTATACTTTATAGTGAGCAGGGGCTGCGGGGGACACCCCCGCAGCCTTCCGTTACAAAAAAAAAGAAAGAAAAGGACTCCGATCACGGAAGAAGGGAACTGGCACTGCAGGAACCAGCGAGAATATGAAGGTAAGTGGGGTTTGTTTATGTTGGGGGTGGGGGCGTGCTGAGGGTGTGTGTGGGGGTTGTTTAATGGGTGTGTGTGGGTGTGAGAATGTATGTGTGTTCGCATGAGAAAGGTGCAAACTTTTGCTAGTTTGCACCTTTCTCATGCGAACGATTTGCTCGCGGTACTTTCAGCCGCGGGCAAATCACTCGGATTCATGTAACAAAAGACATGCATGTTGTGAAAGGTAGCAGTGCAACACACAATGCAAATGTAATCTCATCACAATTACACATAGTTCACTGCACACATGTAGAGCAGTGTCTGAGTCATGCACACAGACATCCGTACAAGAGGCATACTTGCTGTAAGCCTAAGGTGCTCACTCCCAACGTACAGGAACATGCACATGCACTGTGAAGCTCAGCCAAACATGGACACTCACCTGACGACTGAAGACGTTGCTGCAACTCGCTGACCTGGGCGTGCAGCACCAGTTAAAACTTTTCCAGGACCCGCATGTTGGTGGTGTGGATCCGGCACCTTTGCCCCTCTACGGTGGCACTGGCCTGGAGGAAGGGCAGGACCTTCTTGTGGGTCCTGGATCTTAGGTCCTCCCAGCGCTTGTGCATGTGTCTGTAGGTGCAGGATGCCACTCCCTGCACGTTTATGGCATCCACGATCCCATCCCTGATCAGCTTTCGTCCTTCCTTGCCGACTTGCGTTGCCCCAGGACCTGCTCCACCAGGATGTCAACTAGCTTGGCAGTGAAGTTGACAGCCATCTGCCTCGCTGCTGTGGGGTTGCCACTTACCTCTGAAGATGTTGGTTGAGACATGGCAACCCTTGAGGCAGGTGTGGGTGGGCAAGGTGGTCCTGGGGCTGGGCTTTGGAACTGTGGTTTTGGAATGGCACGTTGGGAGTCTGGTGAATCAGCTGAGGTGGCCACAGGGCCAAGGACAGGAGCACTGACGATGGCTCTACAGCAGGCACTCAAAATGCAGAGCAGGTGGGCAGCAGGCACACACAGTGGGCAGATGGCTTGGTAGGAGGTAACTTAAGGCAGTAGGAGGCTGTGTCTATTTTGTGGGCAGCCGGAAACAGAGTGACGTTTACTCTGTGTGTTCGAAATTAGCGCGGACACGTGAAATCAGAGGAAAGGCCCTCAGCGTGTAACTTACGTGACATGCGTTGGTGTTCAGAGTCAGGCATAAAGACGTGCGTAGAAGCAAATCCGACCATACGTGCGATTGGGAGTGGACAGACGAGTGCATTACAGAGAATTTTGGGGTGCCACGCAATTCGTTCACTACTGTGACAGTACAAACTTCTTATTTTGGTGGGGGATTTGCCTCAGTGCACGCACACGTGTACTTTTCTTTTTTCAGAGGCTAACGATGAGTCGCATACGCATTATTCATACTCTGGGACCCCCTATGTATCGTGTGCCTCCATTATTACCATTCCAGTAGCTCTTCCGGGCTTCACGTACGTTTTGTGTTGCTGGGTGCCACAGCGTATCGCATAACGCTTTTACTTTTTACAGGAGCTACTGAGGTGTGCGTACCTTCATTTTTGATTTTTGAGGTGTCTGTGCATTACGCGTCCCATATATTTTTTCACCAGGGATAATATTGAACCTTGCTGGGCCCCAGAAGTACATTTTCCATCACATACACTTCCCCCTCCCTCCGATTTCCCAGGACAATTGGGGTAGGGGCATCCATGTAAAGCTCCTATCCCCACCACCCAGGGTCAGGGACCTGCAGCGTTAGCTGCTGTCCCCACCACCCAGGGACAGGGAGCTGCAGTGGTAGCTGCTGTCCCAGCATCAGTGGGTGATGCCATGGCTCAGGCCACTGGTGGTCCGGCATCTTGTGCTCTGAGTGGTCACAGCCACAGAGGGTCTGCACAACATGGCAAGAAGGCAAAGCATGCACAACAGGAAGAGGCTCAACCCCAATGCACGACAGAGGACACCGCCAGGTCAAGGAAGAGGAGCTTCAATGAGGAAGAACTCCAGATCCTCGTCGACTAGGTGCACAAACACCACCATGACATGTGCATGCAGCCAGGGAGCACACAGACGCCTGCTCAGCGAATGAAGCACTGGCAGTGAGTGACGGATGGCATCAACGCCTTAGGGAATGAGAGGCGCACCGTTGCTCAGGTCATGAAGCGGTGGAATGACCTCAACCGTTGCACCAAACACAAGCGGGGTGCCAACCTCGCCTCTGCTCTGAAAACTGGAGGGAGCTCACCACAGGAGCAGGAGCTCACACCACATGAAGAGGCCATGAGCATGTTAATTCATGTTGATCAGGTGCAAGGCATGGGAGGCCTGGCAAATTCCGAGAACATGTCTGGTGAGTGATCAACCGTGTGCATCCTGAATATGTGTGTGTAGATTAAACAAAGAAGTATGACTGTGTTGCACTCGTGCCTGCATTTGAATGACTGCCCTGGGTGAACCATGTCATGGTGTACTGACTCATGCACAGTGTACTGCAGAGTGGATACAACCCATGTGCCGTACATCCATTGAACATGGCTTTGTGACAGTAGTCATCACCACCCATCATACTCAAAAGACATTTTGTACATGCCACCACAACATGGCATCTGGTAAGTTGCATCAGTGATGTTAGTGGCTCTGCTATGCTAGACAAGTGTCTGAAGCATGTGTTGCGCATCATGCACTGCATGTTGTAGATAGTCCATCCACACATGTGCATAGGTGATTCCATGCTACAGATAACTTCCATGAACACTCGCAGCGGGGTTGACAGTGTGCCATGAGTGACATTTAATTTTTTCTACACTGTGCACATCCCTGCTGCAGCTATGGCACTGACCCTGTTGTCAAATATTTTTTAGGATTCATCCCTATTAACCTCTCACACTCAACACACACTCTATGGGTCCATGCACCTGTTTCTCTTGTGTGTCACTGTCCCGTATTCCTATCTCCCAGTGCATGTCATTATTCTCTCCACATCACACACCTGGGACTCCGCACTCAGGCCATGTCCACATTGTGTGCACTCCCTGTGCCAGTGCAACACTGGTGTTTCATGTAATTGTAGTGGACCTGGCTGTAATTATGTGTGCACATGTTCACATGTACTGTAATGGCATGTTGCATAGCCCCATGAGTCACATTTAGCATGTTTTGTCAACTGTTTGCTGTGCCATGGGATAGAATGTGCTTCCAGAGATCCATGTCTGTTGGCAATGTGTCCAGTGGCTACATGGTCAGGGACGTGGGATGTTGTGGCAAGTCTGCATACGCCATGATCTGAAAGCTTTTTGTACATAGTGTGTGTTAGGCAGAATTATGTGCAGTACCCTTTGAGAACACCACACACAATTAAGACTACAAGTGACAGTACAAATTCACCTTTGGTACAAGCCTGCACTACACTGTTAAAGTGGTAGCAGTAGCGGAGCAGCCAGACTTATCTCAAGAGTAAGTGAGCAGTATCAAGTAGTTAAACAAAGGACAGCAATTACTATGATTCAGGCAAACACTGACTCAAGGTTTTCAAGTAAAAGAATATACATTTATTGCACTCTTCAGTTGAATAACATTACACCATTATAAGCAGTTTAGAAATCACACTCTCAATACACCACACCACTTCCCTTAAATCCCAGACAAGTTAAGCTCACAAAATGAAGTGGAAACAAAATGGCACTCCAGCAATTTAAAAGGGAGGGAAAGACAAAGTTAATAGAAATTGGACCACACCAACAGGTAAGTACTCAGGGCAATAGAACAAGACGAACTACAATGATAGAATCAGGTAGAAAAGGCTTAGGGCCAAAGTCAATAGGACAAAAGTATTTTGCTCAAGATCACACGATTCAAGGTATTTTGCGGTAAAGTTCGTGCCACGGATTTCGGCCGAGGTTGGTTGGTAGAAAAGTTAGTCTAAAAAGAAGAGAGGGACAAGCCCTCGGATTGGAGAAAGATTTCACACACTTTCCCTGCGGCTGATCGAAACGAGCAACCGGATTTGCACATTACCTTAAAACGGAAAGGGAGCTGTAGCTGAGGCGGACGTTCCTGGTAGTTCCTACAGGCTCACGGTTCCTGAAGCGACTGTCGGACTGACACGAAGTAGGAAGACTGGAGGGTCCTGTACTACCCAGGGAAGAAACCAGCAGCAGAGCAAAGCAAAGAATAAAAGCTGTGCTCCTTAAAAACCAAGCAGGGTCTGACTTCCCTGGCTATCCATCCCACTGTAGCTCATACAGCGAATTCGACCAGGGGAGGGGTCCTGGCTTGCAGTTTGGGCAAACTGGTAGGTCCCACCAGCTCAAGGGACGACATTTCCTGGAGGATCTTCTCTGTCGGCGGATTCTGCTGATTCGGACCTGCAGCAGGGCTTCACCAGGTGGTTCAGTCATAGAAGGGGTCCTCTTCAGTCAGCTCCTCGTTGGTTCTTGCGTTCCAGTGGCGACTCTGCCTTTCCAGTCCCAGAGACCTGCTTTTTTTTTTTTATGCAATTTTCCCACATTCATACAGCCTGGCTATCAATCACACAGCAGGGTGGCTGGCCTGGCAGGGCCAATCCCCTTAGCCAATCAGACAAGAGTGCGACTTGGGTTACCAAGGGAACCCATGGCATGGGTCCGAAGACCCCTCCCTCACATCCTGCCTACCCAGACTTTCAGGCGCTTTAAGGAGGTCTTCTGTGCAGAAGCCCGCGAAAAAACAGCGAACAAAGGAATCATCCCCGGTTCGGCACGCAGAGAAGAACACGAGAAAGACTTTAACAAAACGAAATGGCGACTAAACCCAGCCGGAGCCAAAATAAAATGTATTTGGTGAAGTGGGTTTATGTTTGAGGCTAATATAATAGCATAAAACAATACCATGCTATATAATATAATCGTGGTAGAAAAGTTAGGGTAGTTACCATTGCCATCAGCCAAGTGTTAATGTAAAGGGAGTGAAACAATGCTCCAAGAGACACAGACAAAAAGGGATAGGAATTAACCCTTTCCAATACTCCATGTAAGATGGGGTTTACTGGGTCTGTAGTTTAAAGAGACTACATAAAGTTAATGGCAACTTTACATGTTTCTGGGAGACAGTAGTCAGTCCCAGAAAAATGGAGTCGGAGGGAAGTCTAAAAGACAACCCTGTGTTACTGCACTGAAGTGCTGTGTAACACACACACAAATGGTGCTCAAGGAGTAGGTGAGGCTCCAGGGCCCAATATCATACAAATGGTAAAAACACATACAGCAAAACACATGTACGAGTGGGAAAAAGGCTCACACTCTTACCAGGAGAAAAAAATCAATCCTAAAAATCCAGCAACGCTGCTGAGGGACTCATTAGGTAAGGGAAATTAGCCATTTATGAGAATTCTCCCTAACAGTGTGTGAATGCAATTCATGGCATGGTAACATGCATGGCAATGTGTTGCAGGACATCATTGTTATACCAATGTATATTGTCAATGCAATTAACATGATTCTTCATGTCTTTATATGGCCTTGTGCAGGCAATGAGGCACTAGATGCAGGGGAGGCAGTAGAGGAGGAACGGGAGTCTGAGCCGTAACAGACCCCCACTGGAGGACGTGTACTACAGTCCATCCGGGGTATAGCTCAGTATGACACCGACTCCTATGAAACTAGTAGTTCTGGTGCTGAACCGGATGTCCAGTCCTCTATGAAGTCGGAGGTGAGTGCACCAAGTGTTGTAGCTGTTGTAGCCTGTGCATCCACAGGGGGTCAAGTGCTCTCACAAGGCCAGTCAATGGTGTCTCGTCCGTCTGTGGTGGTTACGGCTGCAAGGCCATGCTCCACAGCATGTACATGATAGGGATGCAGTCCTGCATCCACAGACAGGGGCATTACATCAAAGGCCATTCTCCCTTGGGTCAGGCAGGGGTGGGATCCCGCACACGTGGTGGACATGTGCAGGCTGGCGAGACAGTGTGGGAGCAGTCCATGTTGCGTGTTGCACAACAACAGGGTGCTGCCTATGAGTTGTTGGCTCAGGGCATGGATAGGGTGGCCAATTCCACCAGAAACACAGGTAGAGCACCAGCTGCAGGCATTGCGGTCCACGTGCCGCTCACACAGGCTGCACATGGAGGTCAGCAGCAGGAGCTGGCGTGCTGATCTGAGGTCTCTGCAGGCATCCCTTATGTCCGGGCCCACAGGGAAGCCCTGAGGCAAGTGTTGTTGGCCCTCAGAGTTTCAATGGAAGTGCTATAGGCAGCCTGCAGTACACAGTACCGAGAGGAGATGCAACTATTGCGGCACACTATCTCAGTGGAAATCTGTGCATCCCGTGAGGTGTTGCATGAGGACCTCCAAAGCTTCATGTTGCAGATGCATTCCTCTGAGTACTGCCTGGTCGCTGCCACTGAGGACCAGGCCAGGGCACTATGTGGTCAACCTCCCGTACCACTACCACCTTCTGATTCTACACAGGAAGGTGGCTACAACAAAGACATGCCTCCCAATCCAAGATAGTCGAGTGGTCCATGAGCCCATGGAGGGAATAGTTTTTTTCAACATCCACCCATGTGGGAGTTGACGTGCACCCTGCCCCTCCCCATTTTTATTCTTGGTTTTATTATTTCTTTTGTTTTTTACAACCCGCTGGCCAGATGTTGGCATATCATCTTTTGTTTTGCCATTTCCAGTTTGTGTTATTTGTTCATTTTTATCTTGATTGCCCTTGAGGTGTGCCATTAACTCCTCATGGACTACACGTGTGATGTGGTGTACGTGTGGGCATGCCTAGTGAAGTCAACTAGCATGTTTGCATGGTGGTGCACAGGATGGCATGTGCAGGTAATTATAGGTTTGTTGTTCCATTGCACGTGTGTGCTGTGTCAATGGTACTTCACAATGGCTGTTTTAATATGTTCTCCCATGTTGTTCCAGTAATCTGTGATGTGGCGGTGACTGCTGTGCCGGGGAAGACTCCCTGGAGCATTTGAAGTCCACTCTCCCAATGCCCTCCATCAGGCACGGTCCTTCCTGTACCAATTAGGAAACACACTTACTGGTGAAGGTGATGTGGGATTTACACCATGCAGGCACAGTCAGCGGGTAAGGTTTTGCACTCTCTTGCATGTTGAGCATGCCTCATTGTTGTGCATGTTTTTTGCATGTGTCGGTTGTCTTATATGTCCTTTGCATGCTGACATGGCGTTAATTTGATTGGTGCTCATGTCACTGTGTAACCTACCTATGTTTATACCTCTATGGGCGCACCGACTGTGCTGTGCAGCATGTCATTGTACATCTAAGAACCAGGTTGTGTACTCCTTGAACTGTCATTTCCTTGCTATTCCATCTCTGTGACACTCTCTCTCTCTCTCTCTCCCTCTCTCTGTTGTGGTACACTGTACTCCTGAACAAATCACTATCAATAACCATTCACCATGTGGCACCCTGTGTTGCTCCTGCACTGTGTATTGTATGAATATTTTCTTTTCTTTCTGTGATCAAGTGTGATCATGTATTTGCATGTTGTTTGTGCTGTTACTCTTCATTGCATTCCATTTCGGTAAAGCCTCTCCCAATTGTGTGCATCGTATGCAAGGCAGATGAGTTCCGCAGACAGTTGAGTGCATGGCATTTGCTGAAACTTCGGTGGTGTTTGCATAGAAGTGGGACACTGTGTGTTTTCACTCTGGATTGACTTACCTTGTGCTCAATCACTATTGCTTGAGGGGGGCATGAATAACACTGGGTGATTCTAATGATGGTTATGGTCATGTTCATCAGATGGATTGCTGGGGCCACTGTTCACTGATTATGATAACTGTGCTTTCTATCTGTGTGTCCGGCTTTCATGGTTGTTTGGGAGTGTGTAGCATGGTCAACAGTTTGTGGACTGTGCCGGGTGCAGATGTTTGGGCTGAGGTGTGCCTCATTCAACTTTTATCAGGTCTTATGAGTGACACATCAGACCCCAAGCCGGGTTTGTGGGATTAGGGATGTTTCTCACATTTGGCAGGTCCAAATTATGGTTCAACTATTAGTGTGTGCTACAGCATTGTGAAGCCACAAACAAGTTGCTATGTCTGATGGTATGTGGGTTATTTAGTCTAACAGCACATCAGGTTTCGTGTTAGTGGGTTTTCTTCCATTTCTCATGCATGCAACAACATGGTGTATGCAGCTTCTAGTGCAACACGTCTGGGTGCATGGTTGTGCTGCATTGGAATAGATGCAGCATTACACCATTACTATGCAGTGACAATGAAGTCTACATTGACCATGGTCTGGTGGATAACATTGTACTTTTAGAATTATTTAATTGTTGATGAATTTATCTGTTTGCTTAGTGTTGTCGGTTTATGTCTTCAATTGCGGCTCCGTCAGTGCGCAGAAGTACTTTGTGCCATCAAGCAGGGTTCTGGCGGAGGTGCAAGAGGTGATTGGCTCAATGATTGCCAAGACATCCACTGTATATTCTCCAAGAACTCCACAGTACCTTTGGTATGCGCTCGCGGCACATGTGTCTTGCAAATACACATGACTGACTGAACCAACTAGTGACAGGCTCTTCAAACACAACCCTCCTGACCTCGGCACCCCCTGACACTCACCATCATCATTATTCATTCTCCTCATTCACTCATGTCTCCCCTAAAGTATTCAACAGACTTGACAAGTACGTGAAGGTGTCATCCCTTTGGGTGTACAGCTGCTCCTACAGAACCATCATTGCCAACATCTCCTCTCTGTCTAATGCTGTTGCTGATCTATGCAAACTCTCCTTTACTGGTGTTTAGTTTCAATCCTCCATCAGGCACTCACTTGTGCATATCATTGTTACCATGACATAAGCACACCCTTCCTGATCACCAACATACTGGGGAATAGCTTTATACACCTTCTGGGATAAACTGCTTGCCAAGTTGGTCCGCACACACATGTACTCCCACTAGGGCTTTCTTGGGGATGTACATCAACACCAGTGTGGATTGAAACCGTCCGGAGCAACAGACACTGCTCTATAGGGGTCACATGATGAAAGGTGGCATCCCTCCATTCATAATGCCCTGCTGTGCTCATCATCCTTGATGTTTCATATGCTTTTCACCCAGTGATGCATTCCATGGTCATGTTCATCAGATGGATTGCTGGGGCCACTGTTCACTGATTATGATAACTGTGCTTTCTATCTGTGTGTCCGGCTTTCATGGTTGTTTGGGAGTGTGTAGCATGGTCAACAGTTTGTGGACTGTGCCGGGTGCAGATGTTTGGGCTGAGGTGTGCCTCATTCAACTTTTATCAGGTCTTATGAGTGACACATCAGACCCCAAGCCGGGTTTGTGGGATTAGGGATGTTTCTCACATTTGGCAGGTCCAAATTATGGTTCAACTATTAGTGTGTGCTACAGCATTGTGAAGCCACAAACAAGTTGCTATGTCTGATGGTATGTGGGTTATTTAGTCTAACAGCACATCAGGTTTCGTGTTAGTGGGTTTTCTTCCATTTCTCATGCATGCAACAACATGGTGTATGCAGCTTCTAGTGCAACACGTCTGGGTGCATGGTTGTGCTGCATTGGAATAGATGCAGCATTACACCATTACTATGCAGTGACAATGAAGTCTACATTGACCATGGTCTGGTGGATAACATTGTACTTTTAGAATTATTTAATTGTTGATGAATTTATCTGTTTGCTTAGTGTTGTCGGTTTATGTCTTCAATTGCGGCTCCGTCAGTGCGCAGAAGTACTTTGTGCCATCAAGCAGGGTTCTGGCGGAGGTGCAAGAGGTGATTGGCTCAATGATTGCCAAGACATCCACTGTATATTCTCCAAGAACTCCACAGTACCTTTGGTATGCGCTCGCGGCACATGTGTCTTGCAAATACACATGACTGACTGAACCAACTAGTGACAGGCTCTTCAAACACAACCCTCCTGACCTCGGCACCCCCTGACACTCACCATCATCATTATTCATTCTCCTCATTCACTCATGTCTCCCCTAAAGTATTCAACAGACTTGACAAGTACGTGAAGGTGTCATCCCTTTGGGTGTACAGCTGCTCCTACAGAACCATCATTGCCAACATCTCCTCTCTGTCTAATGCTGTTGCTGATCTATGCAAACTCTCCTTTACTGGTGTTTAGTTTCAATCCTCCATCAGGCACTCACTTGTGCATATCATTGTTACCATGACATAAGCACACCCTTCCTGATCACCAACATACTGGGGAATAGCTTTATACACCTTCTGGGATAAACTGCTTGCCAAGTTGGTCCGCACACACATGTACTCCCACTAGGGCTTTCTTGGGGATGTACATCAACACCAGTGTGGATTGAAACCGTCCGGAGCAACAGACACTGCTCTATAGGGGTCACATGATGAAAGGTGGCATCCCTCCATTCATAATGCCCTGCTGTGCTCATCATCCTTGATGTTTCATATGCTTTTCACCCAGTGATGCATTCCATCCTCATTTTGATGCTCCATGAACGGACCGTGGACTTTCTTAGGTCATTCCAAAATATCAATTCCATAGCTACCCCATACTGTGTCCTTTCTTCTACCCTACTTCAGCCACCACTTGTGGCATCATGCAGATGTCCATTCCTTTTCCATGCATCTTTGACATATACATTTGCCTGCTGCAATGTATATTTCAACCATTGTCCAACTGATTCATGTGCTATGCTGAGGACAGACTACTCTTCAGCACTGTTCCTAGTGACACTCTGGCACCCTTATTCAGCATGACTGCCTCACAGCCATCCTGGAATGGTGTCCTCAAAATGACCTTGGCATGTGCGTCATTTATAAAATTGCATATCCCAATTGGCTCTTCTGCAGCCTACTTCTGCCATTGAGTCTGTCCTTTCTACATGTGCTCACTCCCTGCACACTCCTCCCAAAGCAGGAATGTTGGATTAATCTTCAACTACCCCCTTCCCTTACTGCCACATATTTGTGTGATTGTCAAGGAGTCCGACTTGCAGCTCTTGATGCACACTGTTTATGTACACTTCCACATCACGCAGAGGTGCAATGTTACACATGCTGTGGTACTCTGCATGCTACACTACTGCAACATCCAACTCATGAGTGTTCCTTGTTCTACCCTGCGACCCCTACAGCTTAGGCAGATTATGTATGCGTGACTCGTCATTTGACTCAGGGCCAGGGCCAACATCTATCCTGCAATATGAATGCTTCTGAGGCTCACAGACTCTGCACGTATTACATTTTGATACCGGGATATCATCCACAAGGATGTCTGGAACCCGGTACCGTCTTCAACACTTCATGTTTATAAACTACCCTTCTGTACTCCTGCATTCCTCATGCAACTACTACCTGTGTGTGAAGCACATAGGTTTTGGAAGGGATGGTGGTGGGTTAATTTGCTCTGCCGGATGCCCTCACTGTAGTAGACTCACTCTCCCCATGCACATTGAGCAAGTACTCCTTAAGGTCACATTGATCATGTATTCCTTTCTCGTCTCCACTTCCATCTCCTACTCTATTCCGAGCTATTGATGCAGTAGCGTGCATCATGTGACTTATTTGTCTTTGGTGCCCTGACCCACCACATGTATCATGCGAAGTACTGTGTATATGTTGCAGAGGGTTCAGGGATCAAGCTATGGTGTGTTTAACCTCATTTCTTTCTGCCCACCCATACCACGTGCACAACGAAAGCTTTAATTCTTCTATGGCTTTTTCTAACTGTGGCGCTAAACAGGGATGTGATCTATCCCCATGGTGATTCTACGTGTACATGTCTGACTTTGCACGTGTGATTGGCACTTTCACCTCTGGAATCAAGTGTGATGTGCATGACACATGACTTTATTTCAGGCTACCCTCAGCGCATCATCTTCATCACTCATAGCTGACTGACTGTCCACGAGTCAGTATTGGTGTGCTACAAATAACCTCTGCCTTGACGCCAGCATGACTGGGTTAATTTGCATTGTGGCACCAGAACCAGCTTTCACACTTTCTCTGTGGCCAGACTCCCTTGGCCGTACAGCCACAACAACATGTACAGATATGACTGATTGCCTCAAATGTACAACATGTACAGATTTGCCTCAAATCTCTCCTTCTCATGTCCCATTTCTGTCATCTCTTGGAAGTACCACTATCTGCTACACCTCCTCTGAAGTACTGCACCTTTTCTCATTTTTCACCAGCAGGTCACTGTCTTCACAGCCCTGATTTTAGCCAGGCTGCACTACTGCAACTGCCTCTTGCTCGACTTCCGTGCTTCCAATCCACACCCTCTGTAATTCATTCAGAACGAGACTGCAAGGATTATGCTTGACATCAAGGCCAGGGACCACATCTGTCTGCCAATGATTGTCCTCCACTGGCTAGCCGTGGCTGAAAGAGTCGATTCATAGAAAGTATGCATTGTACACAGGGCTTTGTGGGGACTGTGTACTACCTATCTGCACATATTAATTCCTCAATGTTGTCCCTCCAGAGCCATATCATCATGTTACTCCAACCTTCTTCAGGTGTGCCAGTTCTGTATGCAGATCTTTTGAGGGTGATTTTTATCGTTAGCAGGGGTCACCCACTGGGATACCCTTCACATGCACCCTTTTGGGGACTCCTATCCTTATGTTCCTGGAACTCCTCAGGAGTTTCCTCTTCTACTCTTCCTTCTGTCTCCCTCTTCCCTGCTAAGCGATCCCTCTGCTCACTCACTTTCCCCATACTTTTCTGTTTGCAGCTTGATGACTGGCTGCGTGTTGAGACTTGAATGTCTTGTAGGCAGAAGAGTCCTCTGTCCCCAAATGCCACACTGAGAGAACTCAGTCACTCCCTGTGCGACCGTTGAGGCCACAGGTGGAGATGGTCAACTCCGGAACCGCAAACCTCTGGGACCCCAATCCGCTGCAAGAAAATACTGATTAAGTACCAAGCAAATGACAGTAAATGACAGTACCAAATAATGTGAAAAGGTCTTACCAGAGGGATCAGGAGAAAGGTAATGAACCTATGAGGTAGGGGTCCGGGACTCACGTGGGCAGATAGACTGTAGTCCCAAAAATGGCGTGAGCACCACTTGATGACAAGAACGTGATTTGATACCGTGATGCTTGAAGCAAGAAGTTCCAAGGAAGGCCAGATGCAAAAAGGGAAATCCGTGTTGCAGTCCAATGAACAGTCCAAGTTCGATGCACAGGATGATCCAAAGTAACAAAGCCACCAAGATAATCCAAGCGAAGTCCAAGTAAACAGGCCGAGGTCAAAAATCCAGAAAAGTCAAGAAATCCAAAGGAACTCGTAACGCCAAACTGGTTGCAAAGAACAGCTGTGAAGCAACGAGTCCACGGAAAGCCGTGTTTAAATACTCGCGGTTCTGGCATTACTTCCCATCACATGACGTGCTGCCGCATCACGTGATTGGTTTTCTGGGTCACGTGAGTATACAGCGCTGGTCACACGACACGGAAGCTAGTAGCGTTCCGCCGATAACCTAGGCGCCAAGGAAGCTGCCAATGCCAGAAAGGACGCAACCTGGAGAGCGTTCTGTTGCGGCTGAGGCGTGCAAGTACACGCAAGTCATTAGGGGGGCCACGTGAGTGCCGAGATGTGAAGGGGAAATGAGATGGGACAGAGGGAGCGGGGCGAGCTATAGTGATTCTAGAGTTTTGGGCATGGTGAGCACGGGCAGGAGTGGCAGTATTGTTAGGTGTGTGTACAAGAGTGTGTGTGACAGAGCCCCCCCAAAGGCCCACGACCTCGTGGGCAGGAAGGATGATCCCTGTGAAAGGGAGCCACCAAGCGAGGAGGATGGACATCAAAAGCAGGAACCCAAGACCGCTCCTCCGGACCATATACAACCCAATCCACCAGGTACTGCAAGCGTCCCCGGCAGATACGAGAGTCCAAAATGCCAGAGATCTCGTAGACATCCGGGGCCGACAGGGACACCGGGGCAGCAGGGACGCAAAGACGGGAAGGATCCGGACAAGGCTTGAGGGGGGAGACGTGGAACACAGGGTGAATCCTCTAGGAGCTCAGGAGTACAAGACGGTAAGTAACAGGGTTGATCACACGAGACACTACATAAGGTCCCACAAAACGGGGCAAGAGCTTCCGGCAACCCACCAACCGCAAATGACGAGTAGAGAGCCAAACACGAGAACCCACCGAAAGAACAGGAGCCACCATACGCTTCTTGTCTGCCTGGGATTTCATGGATGCTTGAGCTTCACGGAGGTGTGCCGAGGTACGGGCGTGAATATCAGACATATCCCTGACACAAGCAGTAGCAGCCGGATTGGATGAGGCCGCGTGGTCAGGTATAGGCAGAACACGGGGATGCTGGCCATACAAGACATAAAAGGGGGAGAAACCGGTGGAGGCATGAACCGCATTGTTGTAAGCGAATTCAGCCTGACGGAGGGAATGCAACCAGGTGGATTGTTGTTGAAGTATCAGACACCGTAAGTACTGTTCCAAAGTCTGATTGACCCTTTCGGTCTGACCGTCAGTCTCTGGATGATAGGCAGAGGAATACCGGACATCGATACCCAACAGCTTGGTCAAGGCTCGCCAGAAGCTTGAGGTAAACTGAGAATCCGTGTCCGACACCAAGACAGAAGGCAGACCAAATAGGCAAACAGAGAGTCAAAGAACATTCTGGCCATGGTAGGGGCAGAAGGAATACCTTTACAGGGGATGAATCGTGCCATCTTGGAAAAGGAGTCTACTACCACCCATATGGTATCAAAACCTTGCACTTGTGGGAGATCTGTAATAAAGTCCGTGGACAAGGTATGCCAAGGCTTAGGGGCTACCGGTAGAGGAAGCAACAAACCCAGAGGACGTCCCCTACGAGGCTTACATTGAGTACATATGGAGCATGTGTTGACGTAGGAGTCCACGTCCCTTTTCATGCCCGGCCACCAGCACCAACGCTGCAAGAGGGCTAACGTGCTTTGTTGACCTGGGTGACAGTTCACAGGGGTGTCATGCGACCACTCAAGAGCCATATTCCGAGTGTCTGCAGTGGGCAGAAACAAGCGATTCAAGACAAAGGGAAGGCCATCATGAATGACCGGATTCCATTCTGACAACTCGTTAGGATGAAGCGATAGCCAATTCCTTACTGCATCCAACAAGGGCATTGATGGTGTGCACAGACAAACTACCTTGGTGTGGTCTAATAGCGTGTCAGGGTACACAGGCAAAGAAATTCCCTCAGGAGAAGGTGATAGGGCATCGGCCTTCCCATGAGCCGACCCAGAGCGATGACGTATCTGGAAGTCAAATGCCGCAAAGAATAGATGCCACCTCACTTGTCTACTATTGAGACATTTTAAGGAAGCTAGATCCTGCAGATTCTGGTGATCCGTGAAGACCGTGACCTGATGCTTGGCACCCAAGAGATGATGCCGCCAAACACGAAAAGCATCCATGACCGCCAGTAGTTCCTTCTCGGTCACGGTATAATGTGTTTCAGGGATGGTGAACTTACGGGAGTGGAAAGCGACCGGATGCAAGCGGCCTGAGGAGCGACAAGTCTGTGAAAGGACGGCACCTAAAGCAAAAGAAGAGGCATCTCCCTCAACAATAAAAGGGAGATCTGGATCAGGATGCTGAAGGACAGGAGCCGTAGTGAACGCAGTCTTCAATGTTTCGAATGTGTTTTGGTGTGTAGCTGTCCACAAAAAGGGTGTATGAGGGCTGGTCAGGGCAGTGAGAGGAGACACAATGTATGAGAAGCCCGGGATGAAACGTCTATAGAAATTTGCGAATCCCAAGAATGATTGTAGTGCCTTTAAATTCGCAGGGACGGGCCAGTCTAAAACAGCTTTCACCTTAGAGTGATCCATGGACAAGCCGGCAGGGCTGATGCAGAACCCAAGAAAATCCACACTGCTGACATGAAATTGGCATTTCTCTGGTTTGGCGTACAAAGAGTGTTTCTGTAATCGTGAAAGTACTTCACGAACATGGCGTACATGCTCATCTGGGGACTGAGAAAAGATTAGAATGTCATCAAGATATGCCACCACGAACACGTCCAAGATATCGCTTAGGATGTCATTCATGAACCTTTGGAACGTGGCAGGGGCATTGCACAGACCGAACGGCATGACTGTATTTTCAAATAAGCCATACCGGGTACAGAAAGCGGTCTTCCACTCATCGCCGGAACGGACGCGGACCAAATTGTAGGCCCCACGTAGATCCAACTTGGTGAAAATGGTAGCATGTGCAAGGTGGTCAAGTAAAGGTGTAATGAGGGGAATGGGATACCGGTTCTTTCTTGTAATAGCATTAAGTCGTCTGTAATCCACACATGGGCGTAAGTCACCCTCTTTTTTAGGGACAAAGAATATGGGACTCGCTGCAGGTGAGATGGAAGGTCGTATGTGTCCCAATTTCAGGGCCTTTTGGATATAGTCTTTTAGAGCTAACTCCTCTGATGGTGAGAGGGAATAGATCCGTCCTGTGGGTATCGTTGTATCAGGGAGTAGATCGATGGGGCAGTGGTATGGGCGATGTGGTGGTAAGACCTCAGAAGAACCACGATCAAACACATTTTCGAAATCTTGGTATTCGGGGGGTAGGCAGAAATTTTGTCCAATTTCTGATTCGAAATGAACCAAACCTAACTTCCAGTCAATGAGTGGGTTATGTTCTTGGAGCTAAGGAATTCCCAATATGAGACCAGACTGGAGCATGGCAATGAGGTCAAAACTTATAGTTTCTTTGTGTGTGGATTGGATTGTCATTAACATGTGTGCCGTTTGTTTTTTAATCGGGCCAGACACCAGAGGGGTACCATCCACTGCCTGTACGGGTTCTGGTCTAGCCTTGGTCATAAGAGGCAGATTTAAAGAGTTAGCCAAGGCAATGTCAATGTAGTTACCCGTTGCCCCTGAGTCTATTCTAATGGTGACAGGATGTGTAATAGTAGATGTGGGGTGAAGTGTGGCCTGTACTTGTACAGGCCTAATGCGGCCAAAAGCAGGAATCGGGTTCGGGGTATGGTGAGAATAGCTCCGCCCCGTCCCCGGTTCTAAGATCGAGCTGTCCGAAAACCCTGAGTCTTGGTCTTTGGACGACGTGGACACTCCTTCACAAAATGACCAACTAAACCACAATAGTAACAAGCATTATCCACCCTCCTATGTTCTCTTTCCAGAGGGGAAATCGGGCTTCTAATTCCCCCTATTTGCATGGGTTCTGATGAGGTGTCAGATGCAGAATGTGATTAGGGAGGGTGACTGAGTGAGAGAACCCAGCCTCCACTCTTCTTTCAGATCTTCGTTTATCTACCTGGAGGGCGAGGTCAACCAAATCATGGTATGCAGTAGGTAGTGAAGGGACCACTGATAAGGTGTCTTTCATGGGATTACTGAGACCTCTATAGAATACCACTGCCTTCTTGCTTTTGTGCCAGGATGTTTCAGCGGACAGTTGGTTAAACCGAGTTATATACTCAATAAGGGAACCCTTACCCTGATTCAGATCCAGGAGCTCCAAGTCTCTCGACTGAACTTTGTCTGGTGTCAAAGACCCTGGAAATTTCCGTAACAAGAAGGTCAAAATCATAGAGGGTGGGGCTACCACTTTCCAAAAGAAGGTTGGCCCATGCAGCAGCAATACCTGCTAGATGAGAAAGGACGAATGCCGCCTTGGTAGTGGAATCTGGAAAGGCAAGGGGTCGACACAAAAAATGCAACTTGCACTGATTTAGAAAGGTTCTAAATTTCCTGGGATCTCCATGGTATCTTTCAGGAGCAGCTAAAGGGAACGGGGAAGGCAATACAACAGGGACAGGATTTTGGGGCACTGGAGCTGGAGGTGGCGTGGGTTGGGAGACAGAGGGTGTATCCCCAAATTCCATGTCTGGAGGCAATGGGTGTCTATTACTTTGCATGTGGTCAAGCCGCTGGTGGATGACAGTATTAGCGGCAGCCATGTCTGCCCGTAGTACTGTGATGGCTTGGACTACAGCGGACATGGGATCTTCAGCGTTTCCCTCCATTGCCTATACGACAATATGGCTTCACAGTCTGTTGAGACTTGAATGTCGTCTAGGCAGAAGAGTCCTCTGTCCCCAAATGCCACACAGAGAGAACTCAAAGTCACTCCCTGTGCGACCGTTGAGGCCACAGGTGGAGATGCTCAACTCCGGAACCGCGAACCTCTGGGACCCCAATCCGCTGCAAGAAAATACTGATTAAGTACCAAGCAAATGACAGTAAATGACAGTACCAAATAATGTGAAAAGGTCTTACCAGAGGGATCAGGAGAAAGGTAATGAACCTATGAGGTAGGGGTTCGGGACTCACGTGGGCAGATAGACTGTAGTCCCAAAAAAAGCGTGAGCACCACTTGATGACAAGAACGTGATTTGATACCGTGAAGCTTGAAGCAAGAAGTTCCAAGGAAGGCCAGATGCAAAAAGGGAAATCCGTTTTGCAGTCCAATGAACAGTCCAAGTTCGATGCACAGGATGATCCAAAGTAACAAAGCCAGCAAAATAATCCAAGTGAAGTCCAAGTAAACAGGCTGAGGTCAAAAATCCAGAAAAGTCAAGAAATCCAAAGGAACATGTAACGCCAAACAGGTTGCAAAGAACAGCTGTGAAGCAACGAGTCCACGGAAAGCCGCTTTTAAATACTCGCGGTTCTGGCATTACTTCCCGTCACATGACGTGCTGCCGCATCACGTGATTGGTTTTCTGGGTCACGTGAGTATACAGCGCTGGTCCCTCGACGCGGAAGCATAGTAGCGTTCCGCCGATAACCTAGACGCCAAGGAAGCTGCCAATGCAAGAAAGGACGCAACCTGGAGAGCTTTCTGTTGCAGCTGAGGCGTGCAAGTACACGCGAGTCATCAGGGGGCCCACGTGAGTGCCGAGATGTGAAGGGGAAATGAGATGGGACAGAGGGAGCAGGGCGAGCTATAGTGATTCTAGAGTTTTGGGCATGGTGAGCACGGGCAGGAGTGGCAGTATTGTCAGGTGTGTGTACAAGAGTGTGTGTGACACTGCGTGATGTATCTCAGGGTCTCACAGGCCCCTGTCACCCCCAGCATCGTTTTGTGCACTTGCCTCGGGGAAGTGAACTAGTGTCATCATTGCTGCACTTGGCAAATGACCCTAGAGAGTTGCATCTCTCTGAATTTACCCCAGCCTCCACTGACTGGACACACTTCAACCACCCCTGAACTTGTTCCCACCATCCAAATGCCAGTCTCCTCTAAATGTCAGTTCACTTGCTTCTTCTGATTGCACCATGCATGTACAAAGTCTGTGTGTTCCACCCTGCCTGGGTTCCTGCATGGTGGCACATTCATGCACTTGATGAAACTGTAGCTTCATCATCAGACCTAATCACTGTTGCCACCACTGTTGATTGTATAACATGCACATAGACAGCCTGGAGTGACTATTATGTTTTTAATGATTCTATGGCACTGTATGAGTGTTCTTTTTCACCCCTTGTTCCATCCTTCGAGCTCTTTGAGGCACTTGCCTTGTGTATCAGGCATTTCCAAATATACTTTTGCATGACGTGCCATAACATGACACAGTATAATGATCATTTTACATGACAGCGGATGGGTTGAGTGACACAGAGGTGACTTAATCAAAGGTTTGGCATGTTGGTAGTAGTGTCATTGGGTTACTTGTTTTGGTTAGAGAGGCATGTCTTTTAAGTTGCAAGGGATGCACACAATTTTGCACATCCATGGGCACATGCTCATGGTGGTTTGGGGGGCACAGTTGGTTGGCCCATTGTCATTGAATGGCTCCTGGAATGTGGCATGGTCGTGTGCACTCCACAGGGATTTAGTTTAGGTGAAAGTAGCCACAAGCTGGGTACGGGCAGCCTCTCCACGTTTCCTTTGCCCAGCCATACGCAAGCAGCATGCCAGTGGGTGTGGATGTGGGGGCACCACCATGTCCACCGGTGCGCCACACTGTGTTGCAACATTGTGCAGGACACGTGCTGCCACTATGATCCTAGACACTACTGGTGGTGCATATAGCAACTCACCACCACAGTGCTCAAGGGAGCAGAAACGTGACTTGAGCACTCCGAATGTGCGCTCCACTATCGCCCGAGTTGCAATATGGGCAGTGTTGTATCTTACCTGGGCAGGTGTGGTGGGGTTCCGTATTGGCGTCATCATGTAGGTGCTCAGAGGGTAGGCACTGTCCCCTGGAGAGTAAGAATGTTTTGTCATTGGTGTCTTATTTGTCTGTGTCTAACATACATGCATGTGAGGGGCCATTTATACTCACCAATTAACCATGTGTTGCCATGCCTCCCAGGTTCCAGGGCCCGGTGTAGGGGTGACATTCTGAATATATAACTATCATGGGTGGAGCCAGGATAGTTTGCATAGACAGAAGTAATGATGCCCTTGACATCACATACAACCTGAACGTTGATGGAGGGCCAGTGTTTCCTGTTGCGATATATATGCTCCGTTGCCCTAGGTGGACGTAGAGCAACATGGGTGTAATCAATGGCACCAAGCACTTTAGGGAAATGCGCCACCCCATAAAAAATCCTGGACCACGGCCTGCCTTTCAGCAGGTGTTCTGGGCATATAGATGTGCCGGCGGACTGAGGAGCATGCAGTCATAATGGCCAACACCTGGTATAGGCAGCGTGACTAAGTGGGCTTGATTTTCCTTGATTTTCTGCGCAATATATTCCATGAATCCGGCCATTAATCTCCCCCAGTTATAGCTATCTTCCTTGATATGGGGTTGGTCTGTCACGTCACTTTATGCGGGCACGATTCCCAAGTGTGTTATCCAACAGTATATTTCCCCTTTTGGCTAATTGATGTAAGGATGTGGATCAGTCTAGTAGTATAAAGCAGTCTTCTTTTGTAAGTAGTGCTGTACACTGTTTCAGGCACATATGCCCATGCCAGCTATCCGTATCTATTGTCCGTGCCTTGTGTTAATTGCCAATATCGATTGGCCTCGCCTTAACCAGCCATGGTTCATTTGCATCACCAATACCTTAAGCGTTTAATTGCTCTCCTCTCTTTGCCAACTTTTCTCTCTAAATCTTCACTTCTTAGTTGTGGTGTTCCCCATGGTTCTGCTTTGTCCCCGATTCTTTTCAACATCTATTTCTTTCTGCTGGTTCACCTCATTCGCTCTTTCTGCATCAGGTGCTACTCGTACGCAGACGACACCCAGTTGCTGATCGGTCTAGATCTAGATCAGACCAAGGTGTCTGCGTGCCTGCATAAGTGCCTGGCTGCCGTTGGAGCGTGGATAGGTCAGAACTGGCTGAAGCTGAACAGGGACAAAACTGAAGGGTTGGTGTTGGATCCCCACCCCCCTGCCTCCTCCCGACCCCTTACTTTGGATTTTTTCTTTCTGGCCGTCTTCTTTGGGTCATCTTCCGGTACCTTGGTTCTGCTTTGTCCCCGATTCTTTTCAACATCTATATCTTTCTGCTGGTTCATCTGCCCCTCGCTCCTTCTGCATCAGGTGCTACTCGTACGCAGACGATACCCAGTTGCTGATCGGTCTAGATCTAGATCAGGCCCCCCCGACTATTCACTTTGGATTTCTTCTTTCTGGCCGTCTTCTTTGGGTCCTCTTCCGGTACCTTCTACAAAAGTAAAACATTTTTGAGTGATTATGTAGACTGATCGCTCCATGGCAGCCCAAGTCTCTTCGGTTTGCCAGCAGGGGTACTTTCCGCTTAAGATCTAAAGGAAAGTGCTCCACTTGATCCCTGCAATACTATGTCTACCTGTAGTAGCAGCTATGATTCTGAGCAGGCTGGAATACTGCAATTCTCTGTACCTGTCGCAACCCAAGGGTCAGGTTGGCAGACGACAGCGCCTCCAAAACCTGGCAACTAGGGAGGCAGTGGGTACCCCTTATGGATCCCATATATCCCCCATACTGGACTCTCTCCACTGGCTCCCTGTGGTGCTGCGTATTCAGTTTAAGGCGCTCTGTACTGTGCACCAGGCTATGCATGGTCAAGGTGCAGAGGACCACTGTGTAAAATTTGTGTCCTATGTTCCTAACCGCCTACTGCAGTCAGCTTCTGCTGGCTTGCTGTCCGTTCCCTCCTTTTGCCGTTCTCGGCTAGGGAGTCGTGCTTTCTCCTTCGCAGCGGCACAGCTATGACACAGTGGAACAGTCTTCCATCTGCTATGAAGCTACTGTCCAATCATCTGGCCTTCCGTAAAGCTTTGAAGACCCATCTCTATTAAACCTCCTGTTCTGGGTCTTTTTGTGCCTTTGTGTTCTAGTGGCTTTTTACCTCCTCAGCACCAAGATGCCTTCGGGTGACCGCGCGCTATATAAAAAGCCATAACATAACTTCCTGTGGTCCCAAAGGGCTCAGTTATAGTTAGTTGAGGGATCAGCAACGGATTGCCTGGTAGGAGGGATTTTCTCAATTTGAGATGCACAGCAGGTATTCCAAAAAAAAGTCTGCAGCTTCCTGCATTCACCCCAGGGGGGGTTTGCTCCTCCCCCACAGTATAAGTTCTTCTTATCTGTAGTTGGCCCCTCCTACCGACCTCCTTTTAGGAGCCGCTGCCTATTCAAGTGTAAATATCCGGTTAGCTGCGTCAAAGGCTCTTATGCTTTTTCGCTCATCTGGCTTTCTCCGGGTTGCCTTGCCTTCTCGCTGTCCCAAGGCCTGGTGCCCCACCTTGGATTACGGGCGGAGGCCGTTCGCTGATGCGCAGTTAAAGCATACATGCTTCTCACCCTTATGTGTTTATGGGGGGGTGCTGCTGGGCCTGCCACTCAGTATCTTGGTCTGGAAGCCTTTTCAAGGGGGTTGATTTAAAAAAAAAAAAATGACAGAGCCCTCGCCCGGTCGTCTTTATTGCGCGGAGGCCATCTTGGAATCGCCTATTTCTTTATTGTGATAAGCCACTGGCTTATGGTGGATGCCATGTTTTTGAGTGGGGGCAGCTAGAGCAAATCCGTTTCTCTCGTGGCAGTATAGTATAAATCAATTCTTATCATCTGGGAGTCCCAATGCAGGGGCCCTAGCTAAAGTACTCTTTGGGCCTCATGATGTGCCGGTCCGGAAACAAGGGTGCCCGTAAGCCTACCAGCACTGTTGTTTCCGGTCCGGCACACTACGACTCTGCGGGCGGATACCGTCCTGCCCGCAAGGGTCAGACCTTTCGGGCGACACGGCACCCGCCTGTCATGATCCATGTCCCTGACCCCCTCAGGTATAACAACCCCCTGGCAGCAGTGTGACTAAAGCCCTTCACACTGGCCCCAAGGGCCTTAAAACTCTATCAGAAACATACATGGAGTCAGTCTTGGTGCCTTCGGCACCAGGCTCATTATTTATCAGGAATAAAGCAATACCAGTTTTGGACCTTAATCCAACATGGAGGCCTAATACACAGCTCAGTTCTTTCGAACCAAGCCCTGCGGTCTAGTGTTTTGGGTGTGGCTGGGCCTGGAAATACTTGGCCTGGAACTACTTTACCTGGGCTATTTAACCCAGGCCCAAACAGAAGAACACGCGTTGCATTATTATGCACTCCTGCAGTGTAATGCTCACCGTGTCCAGCTCCTGCTCATCTGTTTCTCCGGCGCCATGATCCTAAAGCCCTAGATCTAGATTCCATTAATAACCTGGAAGAACAAGAACAGCATTAGCGAGCAAGAACACTTACCTATGAAGTAACTGGTCTTGAATCCATCCTGCGCTTTGCTTACCTCGCCCATCTCCGGAGTTCGCCGCAACCTGCAAAGGTAAAGAAACAAGGACAGCATTAATAAAAATTCTTACCAGTGCAAGCAGCGAGTCCTGGAAGCACCCTGCGCTTCTCTTACCTCGCCCATCTCCGGGTTTCACTGCAACCTGCAAGGGAGAAGGAACAAGGTCAGCATTAACAAAGCACTTACCTGGGCAAACAGCGCTTTGATCGCTTATCAGAATAAGACGGATAAGACCTTATAACTCACCTGGAAGACAGCAAGCAGAGTCAGAGTCACAGCCGGTCTGGACCCGACATAAGGGCACACGGACCAGTGAAGCAACTAGGTCCACAGAACGCCCACACCAACAACACGCTCCTGCACAAAGACCGGGGACGGAGAGTTCAACGCACAAAAACCTAAGGTGAGCAATAACCCCAAGGGAGGGGATTTGGACCAGAGGGAGGTGGGAGTCCACCCATCACAGAACCAGTATCTTAACCCTCCATTCTCCTGTTATAGGCGCTACCCAACGTCTGGCACATAACTAAGCAGAGAAGGGTCCGGGATAGCGCTTAGACCTCCATCCAGTATCGTGTGGTGCCCCTGTGGATACCAGGTGAGCGTAACAAGCCTGCAGAGTTTCACGGAAGCGACGGCACTGTTATTAATGGTGCCGGTGCTTCCGTGGTCCCCATTCCCGTGGGGTCCTTTGGGACTCCATGGGAATGGGGACTTACAGAATTACCGGTGCCTGGCTTTCCGGCCGCCGGGGTCGGAATACCCCAGTGTTACCAGGAAGTCAGGTGCCAGCAAAAGTCGCAAGTCGGGCGGCATCCTGCCGGTTTTACTGGCACGGTTACAGCTGTCCTTGTGATGAGGCCCTTTGTCTTAGTAAATGCTTCCGCTGTTTCTACTGTAATGGCTCTACTGAGTTAGCTCATGTGTACTGTTGTAAGGTCTTAATCATTTTTGTGTATCCTAGAATCCATTGACGACAATACCTCACTATCCCTAAAAATGCCCTAATAAGTGTGGCAGTTTGGGGCATTGGAATCTTGTGTACTGTCTCCTTTCGGGAAGGAATTATCAATCAGAGACCCTAAGTAATGTCATGGCCCATGTAGTGTACTCTCTACCCACATAATTGTAATTTCTGTTTGAATGCCTTTTGCCTACCAGCCAGGGAGGTATTCAGCACTTCTGTGTCCTGCTTGCACGCCTCATAGGATGGTGAGGATATCAGTAAATCGTCCACATACTGGACCAACACAGGCTTCTCGGGAAAGGTTTTAATCTAAATCCTTCTTCTTTTGTTGGGAAACGAGGGTAGGGGACCCTATATACCTCTGGGGGAACTTTGTCCAGGTTTACTGGATCCTTCTATGTGAAAATGCAAACCAATACTGACTAGCCTTATGTATGGGAGTTAAAAGGGTGGCTTTGGGAGGGATGCACAACAATATTGTACCTGGGTTTAGCACAACTGGGAAAAAAGGAATTAATACAGCATTAATGGCTCTCAGATCTTGGACAAAACAGTAGGTTGCTATCCCTGGCATTTTCACAGACAGTGCAGGAGTGTTATATGGGCTACTAGGTGGAACATTATACCTTGGTTCTGGAGTGATTCAGTGACATAAGTGATATCCTGCTCTGCTTCTGGCTTTTATGGTTACTGAGAAATGCATGCCAGTTTCTTGAAGGGATCTACCCTTATCCAGACATGTTCAAAATTAACTGTACTTCATGTTATGAACATCAGGATATATAGGGCCTGGCCATATCTAGACATGTGAAACTGAAAGTGATCACTCTGATTGGTCATTTGTATTATGCAGTGTCTTGAGGCAAGAAGAGAAAATTGGCATCTTTTTATTTGGTGGCACTCTGCTGTTATGCTCCTAAAAGTCTGTGCCAGTCTGCCATTGCGCTAAGAACTTTATAAGGAAGTTGATAAGAATTAGAAGCTAGGAACTTGAATTGGCACTGTACTGGCATGGGACTCACTTAGGTGTAGGTACACCAGCTGCACCCCATAGCATTGATGGGTCATGTGCACTATGCACTGTATAAGGTAGGAGGAGAGAACAAGCAGCTGCATCATTTTATGGTATTCTGTCCTTATGACTCCGGAAAGCATGCACGTATCTGTCATTGCACTATGCAATGCATAAGGGAGGCAAAAATAACGGACAGCTAGGAACCTTATAAGGCACTGTGCCGTCATGTGAGTGACATGCAGTACATGGTTAGGGCTCGCTGCATAAACACAACTGTATATGTTGAAAATATTGCAGTACTTGGCATAAAAGGATGGTTGGAACATTGGCAAACAATTTTACTCAGACATTATGCTTAATGCAGTGTGTGAACATCGAACTTTCTATATAAATTAACGGAAATGTAATAGGTGAACTCACCCAATGTGCTGAATCCATAACTGGGATGAGAAACTGTTGTAAAGAATGTGCATATGTATAATGCAGAGTCAAAATTGTGAAAGTACTTTGGCAGCTATGCACGATGTATAAAAATGACAGAAATGCTGAAACACAGAACTGAAACGAATGCGTAGCACTAGATTCCAAGATAGTGCTCTCCATGTATACCACTGGGGAAAGAAGACATATGGGTGAATTTTATTTAATTAATTAATTTATTTATTTCATTTGTTACACGCCTTGACCCTGGGGTATCACGGCGTGGGTATAGACAGCTTGGCATTGGTAATACATTGTGAATAGCAGAGAATACAAACATTATTTCCAAAAGTGATCAAACATTATGCTCATGGGGAAAGTTTACATGTACAGCAGGATGATATAATGCTCAAATTAGTTGAATAACGAGGTTTTTAGCCGTTTTTTAAAGACTGTGAAGGACGTCTCTTTTTTTATGTTAATAGGGAGGGAATTCCAATGCTTAGGGGCAAAGACATAGAAGCTACTGCCCCAGCTCTAGTATTTGTGTAACAGGGGATCACTACGAGTAGATTGTCATTGGATCTGAGTGATCTGGTGGGTTATTTTTCATGTATAGTGTTGTTAAGGTAAATAGGAGCTTTTTTGGCAAGACATTTGTGCGTGATGCAGAGTGCTTTGAAGATAATTCTGGCTTGAATGGGTAGCCATTGAGCATCCTTCCTGATATTGGAGATGTGATCACATTTTTGTATTCCTAGTGCAGCTCTTGGAACTTTCTTTCGAATGGATTCTGTCCTCCAATGTATTCCTCATCTTAGATGTATTCCTTCCAGCTTTAGCTGCTTCGGAAATTTTTCTCGGCAGAGGGCGCCGTGCGGCGATATCGTCGAGTCGATGGTCCCTCGAAGGCCTCCGTCGAGGGTGACATCATCGGGTATACAAGTAGCGCGCGCGGCGCCCGTTGGCCTCAGTTCCGTTTTTCTGTAGTACGTGTTTCTTCGGAGACTTGAGTAGTTCTGTGATGCAGTAAATACTGAAGAGATATTCGATATGTCCTTGTTATCGACCGCCGACTACGACCCCGCGATCGGGATTCAAAAAGTGTAAATCCTGCGGTTAGAAAATGTCCATCACGGATCTGCACCGGGAATGTCTGCGTTGTCTCTGGGAAGGCCACGACATGGAGGCCTGTACGAAGTGTCAGGCGATGACGGGGAAGGCCTTGCGAGAGAGGAAGGGAAAACTGCAGGTAGGTCGTAAACCCGACCGAAAAGCCTCTAGCGTTGAGGTCCCGTGAGGAGAAATCTCCTCGACGCGAAAGTCATTGGTCTAGGTCCCGAAGCGATTCTCATGGGTCTTCATCTTCGATGAAAAAGTCCAAGAAAAGACGCCACCTGTCCCCTTCCACCTCGTCTTCGGACAAATCCCCAAAAAGGATGAAATGCCCCACAAAACATTCTTCGTCCGAAGAGTGGGAAGCATTCAGGGTGAAAATGATGGAGGTGTTTGAAAAAGCTAAGCCTTGGTCCGTGCCTTCTTCGGAAACCGGCCCGGAGCGTTATCATTCCGACACTCGCGCGCCCCCGAGCCCGGGTGATCGAAGGAGGAAGGATCGGGAACCTTCCAGGACGCCAAGCGAAAAAGACTGCTCGAGTTGAGTCAACCGTTCCAGGTCACCGACGCTGTCTGAAACCCGACACACCTCAAAGGGCAAGTCTTCGAAGAGCGCCTCGCCGCCCTCGAAGCCAGCTCTGTCGACAACCACTATTTCGTCAATGCCAACGATGCCTTTGTCGATGTCGACCTCGAAGCCCTCAACGCCATATATTCCAAAGGCTCCAGTTCAGCCAACTCAGCCAGATGCTGTAAAAATAACAGCAAAAGAGAAGGCTACAAAGGCTGTAATGCCTTCAGGTTCCACTGATATACCTCTACCAGAAAAGGTTTTTTAAACCTCTTCCAAGGAAAGAATTTTTCAAATCCTTGACTTCAATATTTGAAGAACAGGAGAGATCTGACAAGGAGAATGTTCCTTTTGGACTGGAATATGGTACTCCAAATGTCCCAGAATGCCTGATTTCTGGGGAAAGCAGGATGAGGGACCTGGTGGAAACCTTACATATTGCAAGTGGCATTGTAATTCGCCTGAAACAGATTTTGGCAGGCCAGAACCAGGGGAACATGCCAGTCCCTCATACCGTCAACTAATGACAAAGGTGGTCGATTATTTAGGATGGGCTAGACCACCAACTCAATTCATCCAGGATGATCTGACCGATATATTGGATCATGGTCCCACCGAATATCCGAGTTTACCCTTCAATGTAGCCTTGCAAAATAGGGTGGCCAAAAATTGGCATACTCTGGATTCTATTCCTCCGGTGAATAAATCCCTTACTTCAAAATGCCACCCTTCCAGTAGCGACCCGGCTATCTGTCTAAACACCCCACTCCCGAGAGACTGGTGGTCCAGGCAGCCACAGCTTCAAATAAGGTGGCGTACCCTTCTATCCGTCCGGATAGGGACGACAAGCGTGTGGATGGTTGGGCATGCAAGGTATTTTCAGCTGGGAGTATGGCGTTAAAATCAGCCAACTCCACATGTGCCTTGGCAACATTTTCGTACACTCTGTGGAAGTGCATTGCAATGGTGGCGGAACACATACCGGAAGGGGATGAAAGGGAAGGATTCCTAGCCATTGTTAAAGATGGAAAGGAGGCCATGCAGGAATCCCTTCTGTCTCGATACGACACTGCAGATAGTGTGAGCAGGTCCATGGGCACTAGCACAGTAATGTGCAGATTTGCGTGGTTACGGAAGTCTGGTTTCACACCAGACATGCAAAACTGTCTTCTGAACAGGCCCTTTGACGGGTCTCACCTTTTTGGCAACAAGGCTGACGAGAGCCTTGAGAGGTTGCAGACATCAAAAGCAGCTGCCAAGTCTTTATGAGCTGCTATTAGACAACCTCAGCCTTTTCGTGCATCAGGACAATCTTGGAGGGGACAATCCTATCGTTATTACTCTTCATATGGAAAGGTGAGAGGAATGGCCAGTCAAAGGGGCCAGAGAAGGGCCACTCGCGGTGGATGAGGAAAACGTGCAAAGCCAGCACCAGCTGCAGCCTGTTAGGCAGAAACCTGTGCAGTTCCCTTAGGGACCACTGCAAAAGATTTAGGACTACAGGTGGTTGGCAGTAAATCCAATTGGTAGCAGTCTGTACCACCCAGATTTACCTGGTAGCTGTGGCTGAGCAGTCAGACTTCTCTCAAGATGAGTTAGGCAGTATATAGAGTATACGCAATAGGTACAGACATACAGTAGCACAAGCAAACACTGACCAGAGCTTTGGTGTAAAAGTATATAATTATTTATTTAAAGACACACTTGTAAATTACACTGGCACAAAAGAGGTAAGTAAGTTCAACACACAGTCACTATTATATATATATATACAACCCTAATTACTTATTAGGCAAGTCTTAGTGAGAAACACCACTTATTTTCAGACAGAGGTGAGCGCTTAACATAAGATGGCACTCTAATAAGTTATAGAAAAAGGGAGGGAAATGGCAAAGTTATGGAAGCATACAATTTCAATACCTTTCAAAGAACCATAGTGAGGCAGGTTAGGCAAAGTCTACTGGAGAGCAAGGAAGTTCAAATGCCGGGCCCACTCTTAGAGAGAGCAAGCAAAATGTGTCCAGGATCACACAGTGGGGTTATGCCCAAAGAGTCTTTGTAGATAGTTCATAAAAGATTGAGATCAAGTTAGGAAAAGTTAGTTAACAGGCCCCAGGCTAACCCAGGTTAGAAAGTCGAGGATTTACTGTCACCCCGAACGATCTGTCGCAAGGGAAGCCAGGCGGGACACAGTACCTGAAAATGGGAAGAACGCTCCAGCGGGGGCAGTTGTTCCTGGCAGCGCGTGCAAGTCTTGTTTCGTCCAGAGGAAGAGGATGTCTCGACATGGAGGAAAGCTGAAGGTCGTTGCACTGCCTGGGAAGAAACCAGCCGCAGAGTTTCCCGGTTACAAGGTACTACACTTTTCTTTGCGGTAGTGGTAAACCGTGGTATTCCGGTTGCCGGGGTGCTTGGCACGGGCAAGGCGGTCACGAGATGGTCCAGGAAGGCGAAAAGACAGGCAAACTGGTTATCCCCACCAGTCAAAGGAAGAAGACTCTCCGGACTGGAGATCTCCTCTGTCGTCGGGAAAAGTGGTGAGACGGTTCAGCAGGGCTCCACCGGTGGTGTCGTCGTTGCAGGTCGGCTCGGCTTCTCCCTCCTCGGATTCATTAGGTCCTGTGGCGACGTCTGAAGTCCCAGTCCTCAAAGCCCTGCTTTTATGCAGAAAACCCCCATTCATTCAGCCTAGCTGTCACTCAAACATGCTAAGTGGTGAGCCGGGCGGCTCACCACTTGGGCCAATCACACAAGAGTGCGACTTGAGTTGCCGAGGCAACTCAGTCCAGGGTGCCTAAACCCCCTGCCACACCCCCTTTGGTACCCAGACAGAGTGGCACCACTTTTGGAGGCTTCTGCGGAGAGGCCCGCCAAAAAGTGGAACAAAGGGCTCGACTTGGGTTGGAGTCACAGAAGCGAACACAAACGCCATTTTGGAACCAAGTTTCGGCAAAAAATACCAACCGGTGAATTTATATTAATTTAATAAACCGGCGGTATGTTCGAGGCTATTTTAAAAAGTGGTAGCCTCGAACAATGTGAAAATCTCATAGGAATATATTCGCGGTCGAATATAAAAAGTAGTATCCACTGCCACCAGCCAAAACTCGGTCGGGGGGGACTGGACAGTGCCCCCTCGAACAACAGACCCCGGGGCAATCGAATTGCCCCGACCAGTACGTCCACAATATGATGGTTTGTACTGGTTCTTTTCACAATTTAAGACTAGTAAAGCCAATGGTGACTTTACATGCCCTGGGAGACAGTAGTCAGTCCCAGGGTATGGAGTCTATGTTTGGGGGTCGCTACGACACCCCTGGGTTACAACACGGAGGGTGCTGTGTAACCCCCATACCAAAAACACATGAAGCCCTATGGGGTAAAGGACCCCATAGCCCATAAAACACATACAAAGTCAAAGGAACACCTCAAATCATGTCTAAGAGTGGGAGGAAAAGAGTCTCACTCTTAGCAGGAGAAAAAAATAAACCCCAAAAATCCAGCAAAGCTGCTGGGGGACTCACTAGGTTTGGGGAATTAGCCTTTACAGAGAATTCTCCCTAACACAGCCTATTTGCCATCAGCGGCCACAGCAACCGCCACAAAACCACTTTGAGGACTTGCATCACTAGACACCTGTGGGAGGCAGGCTGTCACAGAATCTGCAAGAATGGCGAGCCATTACTTCAGATGTTTGGGCTCTAGAAATAATAGCCCAAGGTTACTGCCTTCCTTTTCTAACGCAACCTCAAAGCATTCCACCAGGGAGACACCCTTTGAAGTTTTCAGACCCGCTCCGCTCCTACAGCAGGAAGTTGTAACCCTGCTGGAGAAAGGTGCTATAGAGCCAGTACCTGTAGCAGAGAGGATCAAGGAATGGTACTCCCCTCTTTTTTTGATCCCCAAAAAGGACACAGGACTGAAACCCATCTTGGACTTAAGAGGCTTGAACAAGCTCCTCAGGAAGGACAGGTTCAAGATGGTTACTCTTTCTCAGATCCTTCAGGCCCTGCAACTTCAGGATTGGTTGGTGTCATTGGACCTCCAGGATGCTTATTTACATGTGCCAATTCATCTCAAGCACAGAAAATACCTGAGGTTCGTAGTTGGCGACTCACACTATCAGTTTTGAGTTCTGCCATTCGGATTGACTTCCGCCCGATCGTCTTCACCAAGTTAATGGTAGTGGTGGCAGCGCACCTTAGAAGAGGGGGGATTCACGTCTACCCCTACCTGGACGATTGGTTGATCAGGGCACGTTCTGCCAAACAAGCACTGGATCATCTGAAAGTCACCTGTCACTTCCTCCACAGACTGGGCTTCTCCCTGAATTTCAAGAAGTCACAAATGACACCTTCCCAACAGCTCCAGTACATAGGGGCTGTATTAGACACAACCTTGGGAAAGAGCTCGCCTCCCAAGTCGAGGGCTCAAGACACTCTTCAGATGGTTTCCAAATTCCAAAATCCCCAAAATCTCCAGGCCTATGACTTCTTAAGGTTGCTCGGCCTCATGGCATCATGCATCTTTCTAGTGCCAGAGGCACGTCTGAGGATGAAATCCCTGGAATGGGCTCTAAAGACCCAATGGTCCCAGTTCTCAGGTCAAATGACAGATTTTCTTCAGATTCCGAACAAGGATTGGTAGGATCTTCTGTGGTGGACTTGCACAGAGAATATCCTAAAAGGAGAACAGTTTTGGCAAACATGGCCGGAGATTACAGTAGTGACGGAAGCCTCACTCATGGGGTGGGGACCTCATGCCACCGACGTGACAATCAGCGGTCGTTGGTCTCCATCGGAGTCCAAACTACACATCAACCTTTTAGAGCTAAGAGCAATCAGACTAGCGCTGAAGGCTTTTCTGCCATCTGTCAGGGGAAAAAATGTCCTGATAATGACGGATAACACAGTGGCCATGCATTAACTAAACAAAAGAGGAGGTGTAGGGTCACTACCTCTGTGCAGAGAGGCAATACGGCTCTGGTATTGGGCAATTCAAGAAGGAATCTCCTTAACAGCAGTTCATCTAGCCGGGGAGTAGAATATGACAGCGGACGCTCTGAGCAGGCAGAGCATGGTGTCCCACGAGTGGGAACTGGTTCAGTAAGTCATTCAAGAGAACTACGCCCTTTGGGGAACCCCTCAAGTAGACCTATTTGCGACCGGAATCAACCGGAAGTGCAAAAGGTATTGCTCAAGGGAATTTCCCCTAAGAGGAGCCGTAGGGGACGCGTTCGTGGTGGAGTGGAACTTCCCACTATATAAGTGTTCCCTCCTATTCCCGTCATTCCTCAGGTCATCAGGAGATTGAGACGGTTCGGAAACTGCATGATCCTAATTGCCCCGGATTGGGCCAGGAGAACGTGGTACCCGGACCTTCTAGACATGTCCATCTGTCCCCCATTATGTCTTCCTCAGAGAGAGGACCTTCTCTCACAAATGGAGGGCCAGGTTCTCCATCCAGAGGTCAAGATTCTCAACCTTAATGCTTGGTATCTGAAAGGCTGAGATACACGGATTGGGACCTTCCAGGTGACATCATGGAGGTGTTGTTTTCGGCACGAAGGCCAGCAATAAAATCTCTATGCCGTTGCTGTTGGAAAAAGTTTTGCAACTGGTGCTGAGAAAAGAATGTTGATCCTTTTCTATGTTATATTCCGGAAGTGTTGTCCTTCCTCTTGTCCCTAGCACATAGAGGTCTAAATGTTGGGACCATTAAAGGTTATCTTGCAGTGCTTTCCATTTCCAAGTGCTCGTCGGAAGAATGCTCCTATTTCAAAATTCCTTTAATAGTACAATTCTTAAAAGGACTCACCAATGTGTTTCCTCCTTACCCTTTCCAAGTACCAATTTGGGATCTTAATCTGGTTCTAAAATTCTTAATATGTGCCCCTTTTGAACCCTTGCACACTTGTCCATTAAGATTACTGACATGGAAAACTGCTTTCCTAGTTGCTTTAACATCTGCAGGAAGAGTGAGAGAATTGCAGGCACTGTCTTCTGGGGCAGCCTATGCTGTGTTCCATAGGGACAGAGTGGTATTAAGGGTTAAACCCTCATTTTTACCTAAAGTTGTGTCCGATTTTCATTTAAATCAGAAAATTGTTCTACCCACATTCTACCCTCCACTTCATCCTTGTAAGGAGGAGGAAAGATTGCGCAGGTTGGACCCGAGAAGAGCTCTAAGCTTTTACATTTCTAGGCTTTTCAAGCTTAGAGTGGATAATCAACTTTTCATTGGCTACGCCGGAAGGAAACTGGGTCACTCGGTGTCAAAACAAACCATATCACGTTGGATTGTGCTTTGCATTTCAGAATGCTACAGATTGGTGGAAAAAGACCCACCAGAAGGCTTAAGGGCCCATTCCACCAGAGGCATTGCCTCTTCGACAGCCCTTCAAAAAGGTGTTCCCATAAAATTCATTTGTGAAGCAGCAACTTGGTCATTGCTGCACACTTTTTCAAAATTCTATAGCCTGGATGCTTCCCAGTCTAAGGAGCCACATTTTGGTAAAGCAGTGCTATATTCCGCCATATAATGGCAACAAAAATCTACTCCCTCCTCCAGAGAATTTTCTATACTGCTTTGGGAGTCTATCTAAGATGAGGAATACGTTGGAGGAGAACAATCCATTCGAAGAACAAGTTACTTACCAACTGGTAACGTTCTTTCAATTGGATGTTCCTCCAACGTATTCCTCATCGCCCTCCCATCCTACCCCTCTGTAGATATTCTGGGTTATTTCCACTACAACCCTCGCAAGGCCAATACCTGACTACCGTCAAAATCTACACATTAGAGCAAGAGGGGGAAAAACAGAACTGAGGCAGGCGCCGCATGCGCTACTTGTATACCCGATGACGTCACCCTCGACGGAGCCCTTCGAGGGACCATCGACTCGACGACATCGGCACACGGCGCCCTCTGCCGAGAATTATTTTTCAAAGCAGCTAACGCTCGAAGGAATACATCTAAGATGAGGAATACGTTGGAGGAACATCCAATCGAAAGAACGTTAACAGTTGGTAAGTAACTTGTTCTTTGCATGAGTTGCAATTTGTTGAGATTGCAGTTCGATATGCGTAAGAGTAATACATTAAAGTAATCCAACTTGGATAAGACCAGAGCCCTAGCCAGGGTGAGGCAGTTGGTGGGTGTCAAAAATGGTCTGCTTAGTGAGATTAATGTGGATGTATATGCTGTGGAGGAGGAGAGGGTGCTTATGTGTTTGGTCATAGTGATGTTGGCATCTAGGTATACGCCTAAAGTTTTGACGTGTTTGAGTACTGGGATCAATGTGCCGTCGATGTTAATGGTGCAGTAGTCAGCATGTAGGGCTGCTATTTCAGATTGGGATCCCACAATGAGAAGTTATGTCTTCTCATTGTTGAGACAGAGACTATTCAGCGCCATCCAATTTTATATAATTGCGTATAGTTTGTTGATGGTCGATGTGTCCAGATCATAGTTACCTGAGAGAGGTATAAGGATCTGGGTGTCATCTACAAAATTAGTGTAGATGACACCCATATTGTCTAATGCTGAGAAGAGTAGCTTTGTGTAAGCATTATAAAGTGTTGGAGAGAGGCAGGATCCTTGGGGTAACCCAATGGGGACTGTGATAGGATCAGCTGCTCCTTTGCTTATGGAAACTCTGGAGGTGGTTTCGGCTAAGAAGGATTTAACCCACAAGGTGGCATCTTTGGAGAAGTTGAAGTCATTTGCTAGTGAGCTACACAGTTTATCGTGGTCCACAAGGGCGAATGCTGCGATAGGACTAACAGCAGTAGTATCCAGAGTTTCCCTGAGTTTCTGATAGTGTCCATCTGGATTTTGAGATCCAGGAGGGCAGTTTCAGTGCTATGATAAGGTCTGAAACCGGATTGTCTGGTTCCAAGGAGTTGGTTTTGTGGGAGGTGTGCCTGGATTTGTGTGTATGCAATTTTGTCAATAGTTTTAAGTAAGAATAGGACCGTTGTTATTGGGCGAAAATTAGTAGGCACTGTGGGTTCCAGTGTTGTTTTTTTTCTTTTTTCTTAGAAGTGGGGTGAATCTGGCTTCTTTGATGCTGGCTAAAACTGTGTTGATGTTGAACGAAGCGTTGACAAAGTTGGTAATGGTGGGGGGTGAGGGTGGAGGCACATGCTTTGATTAGTTTGCCTGGGACTTTATCCCCTTTGCAGTTGGAGGCATTTAGCTTAGAGATAGTATCAAGTACTAGTTCTTGAGTAACCAGGGCAAAGTCGAATGGTGCGTTGGTGTTTACGATAGGGATGGTGCTGGGGTTAGCGGTTAGGACATTTTTGTCTGCTAAGACAATTCTTTTAGTAGCTATTTTGTTTTGTAACAATGAAATTCTGGCGGCTAAGGCATCTTGAATAGTGGTGCACCATTGTTTACTGGAGTTAGCTGCTGTTGTTGCTGGGGTGGGGTTTTCTAATCCTCTAAGTATAGAGAAAAGTTCTTTAGAGTCAGATGCAGCATTGCTAATACGAGTGTTATAAGCATTGGCTTTCTGGGTGATAATAGCTGTTTTATAGATTTTGTTGGCATCCTTAAAGGCGTTGGCTGAGTCAGAAGTAGGATGTTTATTGTGGGCATGTTCGAGGGAACGTTTGGTTCTCCTTAGCGAAACTAGTTCTTCGTCAAACCAGAAATGTGTCTTTTTGTCTGCACAACGCATTTTGGTAGTAATTGGTGCTACTTTATCAATAGTAAGGCAGAGGCAATTATGGTAGTGGTCGGCGAGTGTACTAGGGTTCTTGCTGGTTATCAAATTGTTTCTAATATTTTGTTGAGAATGGGGTCAATGTTCTCTGCTGTAAGCTTTCTGGGGTTCCCGGCTTCGTAGGTATCTAGTACTTTGGCCTTGGGGGGGCTGGGTTCATCGTTCCTTGGGGTGAATTCTATGCAGTGGTGGTCTCTCCAACTGAGGGGAGTAATAGAGTCCACAGTTTGGTATTGAGTGAAAGAATCCAGTCAAGTGTTCTACCGTTGATAGGCGTGGGACCATTGACCAGTTGGATGAAATTCCTGTCTGTAAGCGCTGAATGTAGGGCTTCAGCTTTGTGGTCTTGGTCGTCATTGAAACCTAGATGCAGGTCTCCAAGGATGATACATTTAGTATTGGGTTTGATGAGAGGAGCAAGAAGCAAAGGAATATCTGCTTCGGGGTGGCTGTTGGAGCTGGGTGCTCTGTAGATCACCACAATATTGATCATAGTTTTTTCATTCATGGAGAGTTTACCTAACAGGAGTTTGCACCCTGCAATATTTTCGATAGCACAGGATCCTAGTTTTAAAATGCTCTTGGCTATGATGGCTACACCACCTCCAGTGGTGAGGGTTCTATCAGTCCTAATGATGGTGTAGTTGGGTGGGATGGCTAGAACTAATAGTGGTCCAGATGCTTGATGAAGCCAGGATTCTGTGATTACTAGTAGTTCTAGGTTTTGTTCAGTGATTAGGTCATGGATTTCAATAGCATGAGCTCCTAGTGAGTGGGCGTTGATAAGGGTGCCTTTGAAGCAAGTGAGTGGCTTGGCTTCAGTTGCAGTCTTGGGCGTCTGTGGAAGATGGGTATTGGTAGTTTCTTTTACAGTTGGCTTGTACTTTTTATTTTGCTGGAGGTCATTGGACTTTGGTAGATTGGGAGTCACGGGGTGTGACAGTGGTTTAGTTTAGTGCATGATCTTAGTCAAAGGGTCCTCTCATTCCCCTCAATAGGGCGAAAGTTGCGACTAACTGTGAAGGTGAGACTGAACGAGGGGTTTACTTTATGAATCGTGGGGGTGGACTCTCGAGAGGACCTATTGGTGTTTGGGCTGGGTCTATGGGAATGATCAGGGATGGGGGAAGGGTGAAATAGGAGGAAGGAATGGCGTGGGGCAGGGTATAAGGTAGTGTCTGGGGCATGCCAATCTGGATAGGCCATTACTAAATCCCTGGAAGTGGCTGCCTGTACATAGCGTACCATCTTGGACAAGGCTGAAAGGAAACATCATGATGAGTGTCCAGCATAGCATAGCTGTGTTCAATGTGGCTGATGGCTAGAAGGGAAGGAATAGAAGGTTGCCCTGTGGAGTAGGCTGTATAGGTCTACTGTAATTGAGTAGGCTGGTTTAAGTGTACATGGTCTTAGTGAGCTAATTATGGGTGGAGCAGCAAGGAGCAGACCGATAGAATAATGCTCATGTTATGGTGCACCATGCCTTGAAGTTCATTCTGTAGGCGGAGGGCAGATGCTGTGTATCATTAATCAGCAGTCTAGATAAGACTTATGGCAGTGAGCATATGCTATAAGCCCTTCATCATCAGAACAGTTTGTTATCAAACAGTGGGCAGATACTGAGTACAGTTGGTCATCGAGCATTGGGCAGATACTGAAAACAATTTGTTATCAAGCAGTGGCCAGATAGTGAGTACAATTGGTCATCAAACAATGGGCAGATACTAAGTACAGTTGGTCATCAAGCAGTGGACAGATACTACGTACATTTGGTCATCAAGCAGAGGGCAGATACTGAGTACAATTGGTCATCAAACAATGGGCAGATACTAAGTACAATTGGTCATCAAGCAGTGGGAAGATACTGTTACGTTCACCTGGCCTCTGAGGAGACGTTGGGGCAGCACGGTTGCAGCCCTCCCTGAACTTGCATCACCCCCTTCAGTCCTCTCCCTCAGTCGAAAAGCTGTGAACGGTGATATGTGGCCATACTGCTTCTGCATGGAGATAAGAGTGTGTGAGTGCACCAATCTGTGATTGTTGTACCTCTCGAACCCTTCACCCCAAAGTACGGTTTCTGTGAGAATATGCCGGCCCATAAAGCTCACCTGTGAATTATGGAAGATAAGCTGTCCGTCCTGCTACTTCTGGCAGGGGCGCGTGGAATAGTATCTAGTTCCTTCACTGTTCCATGATAAGGATTAGTCCAGTCCAGCTGCAACTATGCTTCTCCTTATGATTGGTAAGTCTTGTGATGCTGTTTGTTCTGTTTAATGTCTTTATATGTTGCTCGTATTCATGCCAGTAATAATGTCTCTCTTCTCTTTTCTTCCCTTACATGGAAATACGGCCTCAATGCAGCTGTGAGACGCGAGACGCGGCCGGATGGAAGATGGATTCTACCGCAATTTTCGACAGCAGGTAAGTCATGGTTTAAGGAAAGTGTAAAGTATGGCAAAGCACAACCTTAAACTGACTGTTTTTTTGATGTCTAACCTTGTCTTCTGTTTTTCTTTGCAGGCGCTGCTGTCGACGATGGAGCGTGTCGTGCTGCGGATGCCAAGATGAAGATTTTGGCGTTCCGGAAAGTGTAAAGATGAATACTTGGTTTGCCGAAGAGATGTACAGGTAAGAACAGCTTCCCCCAGTTGGTAACTATGCTGGCAGGAAGCAGGATGTCCAGGAAGCAGGATCTTCAAAGGTAAGTCTGACCTCAGGCGATAGTGAGCGTTATGCTGCTTGCAAGTGCAGAATAATGCGAAGCGTCTGTCTTGAGGATTGGGGCAGCTTATATAGCTGAGATCGTGGGCACGCCCATTAGGGCCGGCTTACCAGCTACACCCTGCCACTCCTAGAGAGTGAGCATGTGCGAAGGCAATCCATTAGCAGCCAAACCCAAGAATACACTTGGGGCTGCTTAATGGATGGAATGTTCAAGGTTAATAAATCCTGCTTAATGGATGGAATGTTCAAGGTTAATGCATCTGAAGTGCTATGTCCATCATAAAAGCTTTTTGGTGTTAAATGGGTGTTCTTGTTTACTTTTGTTCATGAGCCTGGTGCCAAAGGCGCCAGGACAGTGTCCACCCAGGTCTCCTGTGCATGCGACCCCTACATGCCTGTGCCCCCGACTTCATGACCATGACAGATACTAATACAATTGGTCATCAAGCAGAGGGCAGATACTGGGTACAATTGGTCATCAAGCAGTGGCCAAAAACTCACATTTTACTCACAAAATACACATTTTTTTACCTTCCTTGACTTGACCTATTTCCTCCCCTATGCTCATGATTTAAGTCACTGTGCTCAGAGAGGCAGTGCTTCACCTCACTGATGAGGCCCAACAAGGCTGAAACACGTGTATGGGGTTGCTGTTGGTACTGCTACCTTTTTTGTATACATCATTTAAGTCATGTTAATTTCCTTTTAAGTCTGGCTCTCAGTTCCGTGTGACCCACTCCCTCCTGGGTTGTTCACTTTGGTTGTGTTTTCTCCCCGGGTCCACGTTGTAGGGGTTGCACATCCTTGGTTCTATACAATTGGTCATCAAGCAGAGGGCAGATACTGGGTACAATTGTTCACTAAGCAGAGGGCAGATACTATGTACAATTGATCATCAAGAATAGTGCAGATACTGAGTACAATTGGTCATCAAACAATGGGCAGATACTAAGTACAAGAAATCAGGTCTAGGTACGATACAGTAGAGCGCAAGTATCCAGATGCGGTCTGCGATTACTGAATGAAGTGAACAAGGGACTATTTATGGTCTCATCTTGGAAGTGGTTTTTAACTGTGACGAAGCCCAGAAAGGGTGAAACGCGTTAGTGTGTGTATGTGTTTTTTTCCACTTTTTCCACTGGTAGCCTAATAAAGATGTTTTTTTACTTCATATAATGGACTGAGCGTAACGTTTTGCCTGGAGCGAGTGTTGCTGAAATTGTTGCACGGGGGGGACAGAACCTTTCAGTGTTTATGCACAGGTTCAGCAGTGTAAATGTATTCTACCTCATTATCATAGGTTGATAGCAAGGAAGCTGCTATGAAGTTAATTAGTGCCTTACTTACTTAGTGATTGTCCCTCAGGCTCTGCCTAGAGAGTTGCAAGAACAGCCTCTGCGTTATTATTTGGCACGTTTAAGACTTCCCTATCCGGGTGCAATATATCATGCACCTATGCTTGTACAAGAGACCTGGTCTAACAAATTAACTGGCGCCGAGGGACTCTGGAGGAAAGCATGAGTGTCTTTGATAGGTCCTAATGTGATTGTAAAGGGTTCATCAACTGTCATGATCTCTGCTTCCAAAAGGTCAGGGTTTTCCCAACTCCCTTGGAAGCAGATCCATAACCCAGGTTCCGAGTGCCAACCAGTCCCAATTGGGACCTTTTGGACCCAGTCCTGGCGCCAGTGGCACCAGGCTCATAAATATGCCCAGTCCCAGCGCTGGAAGCGCCGGGCTCATAATGCTTGGGTGGACTTACCTTCAGCAGACCATGCTGCTTACTTGCCTGCCAGTTGAGCCTCTGATCCTCTTCTGTTTGGAACTACTTTTCCTGTTGGGTGGGGCTGGAGCCACTCCCTAGATTCAGAACACTGGAACTCTTCTGGAAGGCAGGAACTCTTTTCTTACCAGGAACTCTTTTCTTACTTAGGCGTGGCTGTGGAAGGAGACACCTAAGCACTACAGGAGGCTATTTAAACCACACCCGGTGGATGAATCTTGCTTTGCGTTATTCTGCATCCTCTGCAGCAGAACGCTCATCGTGTCTTCTGCATCGGATCCTGGGCCTAAGGAAAAAGGCTTACCATCCTGAATCCAGTCTTCAGCAACACCTATAAAGACAAGAAAGAACAGGTTAGCATTCCGGCATCTGAAAGGCAAAGGCTTACCTACTCTTCGTGCGCTCCGGAGGTCTTCACACTGCATTCCGGCATCTGAAAGACAAAAGTTTACCAACTCTTCGCACGCTCCGGAGGCCTTCGGCGCTGCATCCCGCATCTGAAAGACAAAACAAGGTGCGTTTAAAGACATTGGGGAACTTTAATACTCACGTGCCATTACTCCTTTCCACATCTAATCCAGTGGGTATTCCGGCACCCTGCAGCCGCTCCGAACTCGTACCTGCAAAATAAAAAGACAGTTAGAGCGCATAGTGAAGCAGGCAACAAGCGCTTACTTACGTGCTTCCAGGCGCTTCTATTCATCACACGGGCTCCATCTTCAACTCACTTCAGCCCGTCATCCGCCATCGCCGGAACCCTGCAAAACAAGAGACATCATTACTAAAGACTTTAAAGACATTTGAATGACTCGAAACTTACCGTTCGTGCAGTAAACGACGGACAGCAGTCCTCTGAAGTCAAGAGGCCTGCGCTACCTATCCAGTGAAGAAACTGGTTACAGCACCCTGCCCCGAGGCAGATGGAGAGCTCGGCATTCACTTACCTAAGGTGAGAGCGTTAACCTTTGGGGGTCTACAGGAGAGGAGAAGAGGAAAGAGATAGGGACACCCCAATAACCCCAGTTCATTAACCCCATATTTTCTATCTGCAGACATCTTACTCTACACATCAGGCATACAGTGCACAGAGGTCCAGCCCAAAGAGCCAACCGGGTGCTACACATTACCTTTGAAGATACGGTAGTCGCCCAGTCAAGACCGGCGCCTCTGCGAGAATCAGGTGAGCGTTACAGAACGTAAAGCCTACCGCAAAACTCTCGCCCAGGCGCTATGGAAACCTCGGATACTGACCCCCTAGCCCGGTTTCTTGGGGAACTAAGGGCAGAAGTGCATGCAGCTCGTCAGGAAACGAATGCTCTAAGAAGGGAACTAATTATTTCCAAGGAGAGAACAGACAATCTTGCTCGACAAGTGCTACAGTCACAAGCCGGACAGAACCCGTTACCCGCATCAGGGGCAAATCTTCCTTCAACATCCTCTATGAATCCAGTGCAGATCAACCTACCTGGGAATGTACCTCTGGCTCCGCCCGAACGATTTTCTGGTGACCCAAAGAGGTTTGCAGTATTTATCAATCAGTGCCGGTTGCACTTCTTATGCCGGCCAGCAGCCTTTCCAACTGATCAAGCAAAAGTAGCTTTTGTACTTTCGTACCTTAGTGGCAATGCGGCAGACTGGTCGATCCCTCTAGTTAATCAAGATGATCCGGTTCTCCATGATTTTCAAGCCTTTCAGCTTAGTATGGAAAAACTGTTCGCAAGACATTCACAGGGGCAGGCCTTGGACAATGAGCTTCTTTCGTTGTGACAGGGTAATCAAGACCTTTTGGCTTATATTGCATCTTTCAATAGACTAATAGTGGAAACTCAATGGCCTGAGGACAAAAGGATTACGCTGTTTTATAGAGGTCTACGTGGAGAGCTCAAAGACGTTTTAGCCCAAGTAGTGAATCCCCCACAAGACTGTTCGGATTATATAGACTTGGTCGTTCAAATAGATCACAGGCTGCAGAACAGGAAGGCCGATCGTTCCAAATTTGATGCTCGAGTATTTTCCAAACCGCCAACTCCTTCCAAAGGAGTAGACTCCGGGGAACCCATGCAAATAGGGGGTCTGAAAGGTCCTCTAACACAAAGGGAGCGGGAAAGGAGGAAACAGTTGCAATTATGCCTATATTGCGGAAACTCAGGGCACTTTCTTCGAGACTGTCCGGTAAAACCTGCCAAGAAGGCAGTAGGAGCTGCAGTTACCAAAGTTACAAACTCTGAGCAGGGAAACGACCTCGCCCGACAAGAATAGAGGTCCTCTTGCCGAGCGTGAAAACCAGTTCCGTGACCTCGCATTTCGTGATACCTATGGTCCTCATTAGCCCTGATAATCCGGATCGATTACATGCAATTGAAGCTTACGTCGACAGCGGTGCCATCGGCAATTATGTGGATCATGAAATGATTTTGAGGATGAATCTAACTCTTTGTCCCAAGGCTGTAAAGGACGTCATTACTACGGTGGATGGTACGGAGATAGCCTCCGGGCCAGTAAGGCATACCACTCAAGAGGTGACGCTAGTAAGTCAAGATGGACACCATGAGAAGATCGTGTTCGATGTGATCAAGGCCCCTCAGTTTCAGATTATTCTAGGAATACCTTGGTTAGAGAAACACAATCCTCTGATCGATTGGCGAGCAAGAACGGTCCAGTTTCCAGAATGTGTCTCTACTTGTCACCCTCCACCTGGTGTTGCACTGGCCGCAATTTCTTCAGAGACTCCCCAGTTACCTCCCGAATACCTAGAATACCAAGATGTTTTCCGGAAGGATCAGGCTAACTCTCTACCTCCTCATAGGTCTTATGACTGCCAGATAGACCTGATACCTGGATCTACTCCTCCTTGTAGTAGAATTTATGCCCTCACCGAGCCTGAGAACCTTCACCTTCGACAATACCTGGATCAATACCTGGCAAATGGGTTTATTCGTCCTTCCAAGTCCCCTGCTTCTTCAGCTTTGTTCTTCGTTCCAAAAAAGGAAGGAGACCTTAGAACTTGTATCGATTATCGCTCCCTGAACCAGATCACCGTTAAGAATAGATATCCGTTACCTTTGATCCCTGAACTCCTGGACCAAGTCAGAAAAGCATGCATATATACAAAGCTGGATCTTAGAGGAGCTTACCACTTGGTACGAGTAAAAGAGGGCGATGAATGGAAGACGGCCTTCTGCACCAAGTATGGGCTATTTGAATATCAGGTCATGCCCTTCGGACTTTGCAATGCCCCGGCCGCCTTTCAATATTTTATGAACGATGTCCTCAGAGAGCTCATAGATGTATGTGTTGTTGTTTACATTGACGACATCCTCGTTTATTCTTCATCGGAATCTGAACATCGGAAACACGTGAAAATGGTCCTCGAAAGATTGCGTCAACACAAACTTTTCGCTAAGTTGGAAAAATGTGTTTTCAACGTGACTGAAGTTGAATTCTTGGGATTCATATTATCACCTGGCGGAGTGCGTATGGATTCAAAGAAGGTCGATGCAGTTCTCAAATGGCCATCACCATCCTCCGTAAAAGGTGTGCAAAGCATGTTAGGCTTCGCTAACTTTTACCGCAGGTTTATCCCCGAATTCTCTCGAATAGTCCAGCCCATCACTGCCTTGTTAAAGAAAAACAAACGTTTTGAATGGTCTACCGAGGCGGAACAAGCTTTCCAGGATTTGAAGACTAAATTTATCTCTGCACCAATCTTAAAACACCCTCGCCCCGAACTCCCCTACATCGTGGAAACTGATGCTTCAAGCCTTGCCATGGGGGCAGTTCTATCACAAAAGGACCCGGTAACCAATCAGTTGCATCCCGTGGCATTTTGGTCCCGCAAATTCTCGCCTCCTGAAATCAATTACACGATTACTGACAAGGAACTTCTGGCTATCAAGTCTGCCTTTAAGGCTTGGCGGCATTATCTGCTGGGGGCCCGACACACCGTTACTGTGATTACGGATCACCGAAACCTGCAATATTTGAAGACCGCAAAAGCCCAATCCTCTAGACAACTCCGTTGGGCATTATTCTTGGCCGAGTTTGACTTCATAATTACCTATCGACCTGGTACAAAGAACGGTAAAGCCGATGCCCTTTCTCGGATGGGAGTGGAAGAACACTTGGTCAACCCTAAACCTGTACCAATCATTCCCGAACAAAGAATTCTGGGTGTAATCACCACAGAATCCATAGAGGAAGTTAAGGATAAAGCCAGGCAACTTGTAACTCCAGCAGACATACAGAATTGGCATCTGCAGGGAAAGGACTTTGCAGTAAAGGACAACTTATTGTATTTCCAAGAACGATTATACCTACCCAGCACAGATTTACAGAAAAAAGTAATCTCTTGTTATCACAACTCTTTAATGGAAGGTCATCCCGGTATAGCCAAGACCTCAGAAAAGATCAAGCGCTACTTCTGGTGGCCGTCTTGGAAAAAAGATATCAGAGACTTTATAATGTCCTGTGAAGTATGCGCCCAAAACAAGAGTCAAAAGGAAAGACCAGCAGGCCTCTTACGCCCTATTGACATCCCACCTCGCCCTTGGCATACGCTTTCTATGGACTTCATCACCGATCTACCTCCATGCTCCGGATACAATACGATTCTAGTAATCGTGGACTTATTCTCCAAGATGGCGCATTTCATTCCGCTCAAAGGCTTGCCAACAGCAGCAACTCTGGCCCGAGAATTTCTCGAAAACATCGTCCGACTGCACGGTTTTCCTTCGGTTCTAATTTCGGATCGAGGTAGTCAATTTATTTCTCATTTTTGGCGAAGTTGCTGTCGGTCGGCTCAAATTGATGTGAGACTATCGACCAGTCACCACCGTCAGACCGACGGACAAACCGAGAGGACCAATCAAACTCTGGAACAGTATTTACGCTGCATGCTGCAACAAACTGAAAAAACTTGGAAAGATATCCTTTGGATAGCCGAGTATGCCTACAATAACTCTGTCCATTCGGGAACTGGGAAAACCCTGTTTTCTCTTTTGTACGGCAGTCACCCTTGAACCTCGGAGTTGGATCCCCTCCAAGATCTTGAAACACCAGCAGTAGACTACCTGCATTCTACAATCACCCAAGCCTTTAAGGAAGCTGTTTCTCACCTTCAAAGGGCTAAAGAACAATACAAGAAAGGAGCAGATCAACATCGGAAGGAAGCCCCTCACTATCAAGTAGGGGATCAAGTCTGGTTATCCACCAAATATCCATCTCTAAAAGGGCCACGCACATTCAACCCAAGATACCTTGGTCCCTATTCCATCACTACCATAGTAAACCCAGTAGCGGTCAAGTTGGACTTGCCCCCGCACATGAAGATACATCCGGTCTTCCACGTCTCTCTATTAAAACCCGTGCAACCTCAAACCCGACTAACCAAATCTCCAAAACCTATCCTAGTGGATGGAGAACTCGAGTTTGAAGTCAAAAGCATTCTGGACTCCAAGATCTCCAAATCTAAACTATTCTACCTAATTGACTGGAAAGGCTACGGGCCCCCAAGAGAGATCCTGGGAACCTGCTGAATATGTCCACGCTCCTCGCCTAATCAAAAGATTTCACCGAACATTTCCTGACAAGCCAAAACCCCTGGAGAAGCCCGGTTTGGGAAGGGCCTTGAGGGGGGGTACTGTCATGATCTCTGCTTCCAAAAGGTCAGGGTTTTCCCAACTCCCTTGGAAGCAGATCCATAACCCAGGTTCCAAGTGCCACCAGTCCCAATTGGGACCTTTTGGACCCAGTCCTGGCGCCAGTGGCACCAGGCTCATAAATATGCCCAGTCCCAGCGCTGGAAGCGCCGGGCTCATAATGCTTGGGTGGACTTACCTTCAGCAGACCATGCTGCTTACTTGCCTGCCAGTTGAGCCTCTGATCCTCTTCTGTTTGGAACTACTTTTCCTGTTGGGTGGGGCTGGAGCCACTCCCTAGATTCAGAACACTGGAACTCTTCTGGAAGGCAGGAACTCTTTTCTTACCAGGAACTCTTTTCTTACTTAGGCGTGGCTGTGGAAGGAGACACCTAAGCACTACAGGAGGCTATTTAAACCACACCCGGTGGATGAATCTTTCTTTGCGTTATTCTGCAACCTCTGCAGCAGAACGCTCATCATGTCTTCTGCATCCGGTCCTGGGCCTAAGGAAAAAGGCTTACCATCCTGAATCCAGTCTTCAGCAACACTTATAAAGACAAGAAAGAACAGGTTAGCATTCCGGCATCTGAAAGGCAAAGGCTTACCATCCTGAATCCAGTCTTCAGCAACACCTATAAAGACAAGAAAGAACAGGTTAGCATTCCGGCATCTGAAAGGCAAAGGCTTACCTACTCTTCGTGCGCTCCGGAGGTCTTCACACTGCATTCCGGCATCTGAAAGACAAAAGTTTACCAACTCTTCGCACGCTCCGGAGGCCTTCGGCGCTGCATCCCGCATCTGAAAGACAAAACAAGGTGCGTTTAAAGACATTGGGGAACTTTAATACTCACGTGCCATTACTCCTTTCCACATCTAATCCAGTGGGTATTCCGGCACCCTGCAGCCGCTCCGAACTCGTACCTGCAAAATAAAAAGACAGTTAGAGCGCATAGTGAAGCAGGCAACAAGCGCTTACTTACGTGCTTCCAGGCGCTTCTATTCATCACACGGGCTCCATCTTCAACTCACTTCAGCCCGTCATCCGCCATCGCCGGAACCCTGCAAAACAAGAGACATCATTACTAAAGACTTTAAAGACATTTGAATGACTCGAAACTTACCGTTCGTGCAGTAAACGACGGACAGCAGTCCTCTGAAGTCAAGAGGCCTGCGCTACCTATCCAGTGAAGAAACTGGTTACAGCACCCTGCCCCGAGGCAGATGGAGAGCTCGGCATTCACTTACCTAAGGTGAGAGCGTTAACCTTTGGGGGTCTACAGGAGAGGAGAAGAGGAAAGAGATAGGGACACCCCAATAACCCCAGTTCATTAACCCCATATTTTCTATCTGCAGACATCTTACTCTACACGTCAGGCATACAGTGCACAGAGGTCCAGCCCAAAGAGCCAACCGGGTGCTACACATCACCTTTGAAGATACGGTAGTCGCCCAGTCAAGACCGGCGCCTCTGCGAGAATCAGGTGAGCGTTACATCAACTGAATGCAAAACTGGGGTGTTGAACATCCCTACTGCCTAGTGTCAGCAGATACTGGTACATCTGGGAAACTTTTCATATGCAGAGCTGATTTACTCGCCACTGTGTCTATCAGATAGGGTACAGATATTCCATCTACACTACGTTTCGTATTTTCGCCGTCCTTGTCTGTTATTAAGAGATATATAGGGATCTATTTCCGTATATAATCAGAATTATTTTTATCAATTTGGGGAATGATAGGGGGTCCTGTGCTGTCTGCAATGGGCGTTATTCTCCACATGATAGTCCTGGCAGAATTTTCTCTGTGGTCTATGGGGCCACTCATTCTTCCAGTGTCCAACCTATTAACAATAGTTACACACTAACGGGTACCTGCAGTCCCCCATCGTCTTTGCTGGCCCTGTTCACCACACTGCGTGTGTTGGTCCTGTTTGCCCCACTGTCTCTGCGAGTCTGGTTGGTCATGGTAGTCAACCACCTGTGCTTTTTGTCCAGGCGATGGATCTCCTTTTCCCCTATTTCAAGGTTTACCTCCCTTTGGGGCAACATTATGTACTTCTCCCTGTAAACTCTGCATTCGGAGTGGCATGTGTTTATTCTCGAAGGTCTCTTTCTTTAGTTCCTGACATGCTACACAATGATTTGCAACTGCCACTATCTCTTAAGTATTAAGTCTGCCACTCGATGCACAAATCGTTTAACTGTGCCAAAATCTTGGGTAGCAGGCCAGCTACCATTAAGTTTGATATGGCTTCTTGTGGAGTCTGATCTGGATTAGTGATGATGGAATGTTGGGGCGAATACCACTTTGAGTCAGAATAAGTAGTCTGCAGGTGATTCTCCATTGTTTGCTTACAGATGCCTATCCTGGCTTAATCCGTTTTTCAGGGGCAGATCACAGGGGTTCCAGTAACTTTTCTTTCCCTCACTTGGATAAGGGTGTTCCCAGTACCCAGGTAATGATATGGATAGGTAGCCTGTTCTGTGAGCCGCTGTCTCACTTTGGGGGGCATAACCACCCTCATGAGCGGGTTCATGTCTGCCCATGCAGAATTATAGCATTGTATTACAGTGAGCAGCTTTTCTATGAACCGTTGCAGTTCCTCCCTAATATTTGGAAATTCTTTATCCAGGCTTTGTGATTCACTCGGTGACCATGGAACATGTATGTTTACAAAGTGGGGCTTTTATTTCGTGCCTCCTCCTTTTTCCTTGCCATGCCACCATCTGTCTCAGGGGTGCTTGGAGGACCCAAGAATCTCTTCTTTATGGCATCCCTCCCTTTGTTACCGACTGAGTGTAAATAGGAGGTTTATCAGACAACAGGGGCACAGAGGTTGCTCAAACCAGGCAGCACTGGCGCAGAGGGTTCAGTGTGTTTTGGCTGTGCAGCGATGGGGAGCTAGGCAGCTTCCGGCGCTTGCGCACCGTGCCCCATCTGTCGCTGGTATGCTCTCACTGTGACGCTCATGGTAGTAAAAAAATCTATAATGTCCTTTGCCACCTCATTGTCCTGGTCATCCTGCTCTGTCTTTGTCTTTCCCTCATTTATTTGATGCCACAGAAGCGTCAATTTTTCTGGTGACTCCATGGCCCAAAATAACTTATTCTATCCCTGTAGTCTACGATGAACCTCTCTTAGCCCTCTAATCTTCCAGTCATTTCGTCTCACTGTTGCTTTGCCTAATGCCCCCCACTGGTGGGACTTTTTACACTTCTGTTCCTCCAAGTCTCGTCTTAGTGCTCCTAATTAACCTGCATTCGAGGTCTTCTCTATCGACAACTGAGTGTGCTTACTAAGTCACATCAGGTAATAACATGAGTATAGGATGTCACAATGGGCACTGTTAAAGTTAGTAAACATAGGAGACTCAAGCGCAAATGAGGTGGGATGCCTTTAAGGCTACAATCAATGGGAAAATGATTGCAATAAAGGCCAGCAGATATAGGGAACTAAGCCTGGTAGAAAGACACTTGGAGGAAAAATTAATGAACACAGTGGCCAGGATGGGAGTGGGAGTGAGTGGGCAAATAATAAAGGAGTGTAGAGCTATAAAAGGCCAATTGGAGATTATATCGGCAAAGGTAGCAGAAAAATCACTTCAAATGGATTGTGTCCTCCAACGTCTTCCACATCTTTGACATGTAATGTCCACAGCTGTGTACTTCGGAAACTTTTTCGGCAGAGAGCGTCCTGCGTCGATGGTGTCGGGTCGATGTCCCTCGAAGGCCTCCGTCAAGGGCGACATCACCAGATGTTATAAATAGGACGCATGGCGCCCATAGCCTCAGTTCCGTTTTTTCCGCAGACGTGTTTGCTCTGGAGACTCAGAGCGCCTTGTGTATTCCTTGTGAATATGTCTTCTTATTCAACCCCTTCAACTCTGTGGTCTAGCTTCAACAATTGCCGGTACTGCAAGTCGAAAATGTCGATTACCGCCCTGCATCACATTTTTTTGTGGTGCTTGGGTGAGAGTCACAACACCGACGACTGTTCCAAATGCCAGTTGCTGACTGCTAAGGCCTTGCTGGAGTGTAAGGGGAAGCTTCAGGTAGGTAGGGGTTCTAAACCCAGTAAGTCCCGTAAATCAAAGTCCAAGGGGATGTCCAATGACAATTCGAGGGGTGGCGCTGCGCGTCGGGAGGAGTCCCGGGGTTCTCGGTCCCAGAGTGGTTCCCGCCATTCGTCGTCCTCGTCTCAGCATTCTAGGAAGCGCCGTCACCAGTCGCCTTCCCCGTCCACCTCGGAGGATTGAGCCGCGAGGAAAGTGGCTTGCTCGACAAAGTACTTGACTACGGAGGAATGGGCTGCCTTTCGAGAACAGATGTTAGCAATTTTTCAATCACAGGGCACAGTTCCGCCCGCACCTTCTGATGAAGCCGCCAAGGAACGGTCTCGTACCGTGGCTCGCATGCCTTCGGGCTCGGGTCCTCGACGCAAACCTCATCGGGAACTTTCGAGGTCCTATTCGGACAAGGCTCTGGATAGTCGCAAGAGACGTGCTTCCCGGTCTCGGTCCTCGTCTCCAGCGAGACTGCAGAAACTGGGTAAGGACTCAAGGTTGGCGTCAACTCCGTTAGCACTGTGTCCGTCTGATACCGACTTCGAAGCTTTACCTTCATTCCAGCCCCCGGCGCCGTTGTGGACGTCAATGACAAAGCAAGCGGTGCTCTCAACGCCGAAGACTTCAGCGCCCTTAATGCCTTTGGGGCTTTTTTCCCGAAATTTACCATTGGAGATCCCCGATACTGTGGATCATGCGGTGGAGTCCAGGCCCTCTTATGTCCCGAGGAAGGGCTTTTCCCCCCCTCTGGATGACGTGTCTGAGGAGGAGGAAAGGTCAGATTTTGTTATGGACCCTGTTGAGCCTGATGTGGCTCCTGTCTTTTCTGGAGACAGTCAGTTGGATGAATTGAGGCAAACTCTTCATGATGCCAGTGGTTTGGACACTTCTCCGGAAGGTGAATTTTGCAGGCTTGTGTCTGGGGCTCATGCTGAGTCATCTTACAGGAGGCTCATGGCTAGGGTCACAGAGTATCTGGGCTGGTCCAGTCCTCCTGAATATTTTGTGCAAGATGATCTAACAGACATTTTAGATCAAAGTCGGTCCTTTGACCCGGTGTTACCTTTTCATCTGACATTACAGAAAAGGGAGGCGGCTGCTTTGCAGTCACCGGAATCTCTTGTGGCTGTTAAATCGTTAACAAAAAAATACTGCCCTTCCGGTAGCGACCCCAGCTACCATTCATCTCACCCCACTCGAGCATTTGGTGGTTCTGGTAGCTATGGCCACCTCGAGGCAGGTGGCATACCCTACCATCCCTCCTGATAGGGACGACAAACGATTAGACGGTTGGGCACGCAAGGTTTTCACACACTCTGTGGAATTGTGTTTCTCTAGCGGCTGAGCATATTCCCGAAGGGGAAGAAAGGGATGGGTTCCTTGCTCTCGTGCAAGATGGCAAGGATGCCATGTGTGAATCCCTTCAGTCGGGTTTGGACACGGCCGACAGTGTTAGCCGGTCCATGGCTGTGAGCACAGTTATACGCATATTTGCGTGGTTTCGGAAGTCGGGTTTTGCTCCGGATGTGCAAAGCCGTCTTCTGAACATGCCCTTTTATGGCGCGCATTTGTTTGGCAGCAAGGCTGACGAGAGCCTTGAGAGGTTGCAGACCTCAAAAGCTACTGCTAAATCTTTGAGCGCAGCTGTGCGTCAACCTCCACCTTTTCGTCCTAGGGGACAGCAGTGGAGGGGAGGTTCTTTTCGTTACTGCTCCTCCTTTGGTAGTGCGTAAAAATACCCTATGGTGGTCAGGGAAATAGAGGTGCCAAAGCCTCTCAGGCAGCTGCCTCTTTGCTTTCAGGCGCTGCTGAAACCGCTCCTAAACAGTCATGAGGCCATGTCCCATGGTTTGCCGGTTGGGGACAGACTGTCTCAGCATCCCTAAGAGTGGCGAGCCATTACTTCGGATGCCGGGTGCTGGATACAATAGCCCACGGCTACTGCCTTCCCTTCCTAAAGCGGCCTCATGACAATCCACCAGGGAATCTCTCTTTGAAGCTTCCGGATTCGCTCCTTGTGCAGGAAATCTTGACCCTGCTAGAGAAAGGTGCTGTAGAACTGGTGCCTGTAGCGAAGAGGAACAAGGGATGGTATTCCCCTTATTTTTTTATCCCAGAGAAAGACGGGGGATTGAGACCCATCCTGGACTTGCGTTGGTTGAACAAACTTCTCAGGAAGGACAAGTTCAAGATGGTCACTCTTTCTCAAGTTCTCCAGGCCCTTCAACATCAGGATTGGTTGGTGTCTCTGGACCTACAGGATGCTTACTTCTATGTGCCGATTCATCCCAAGCACAAAAAGTACCTGTGGTTTGCGGCTGGCGACTCGCACTTTCAGTTTCGGGTCCTGCCATTCGGATTGACCTCCGCCCGAGGGTCTTCACCAAGCGAATGGTGGTGGTGGCAGCGTCTCTCAGGCGAGGGGCGATTCACGTCTACCCCTACCTGGATGACTGGCTGATGCGTGGCATTCTCCTGAGCAAGCCTTGGATCACCTCGGTCTCACCTGCCGGTACCGCCACAGGCTGGGCTTCTCCATAAATTTCAAGAAGTTGCATCTGACACCGTCCCAACAGCTCCAGTACATCGGAGCTGTGTTGGACACGTCCTTGGGGAAGTGCTCCCCTCCCAAGGTGAGGGTTCATCACATTGTGCAGATGGTGGACAAGTTTCAACATGCCCAGAGTCTCCCAGCTTTCGAATTCTTAAAGTTACTCGGCCTCATGGCTTCCTGAATTTTTCTGGTGCCAGAGGCCAGACTGAGGATGAGATCCCTGTAATGGGTCCTCAAGATGCAAAGGTCGCAGTTCTCAGGCAAGATGATGTATCCCGTTCAGATTCCACTCTCAGTCTCCCAGGATCTTCTGTAGTGGGCCAACGAAGGGAACCTGATGAAGGGGCTGGTTTTGGCAGCCTTGGCCGGATGTGACTGTAGTGACGGATGCTTCCCTCACAGGATGGGGCGCTCATGCGGACAACTTGACCGCCATCGGTCGTTGGTCTCCGTCGGAGTCCAGACTCCACATCAACCTGTTAGAGCAGAGGACCTTCAGGCTAGCCCAGAAGGCTGTTCTGCCGTCTGTGCGGGGGAAGAGTGTCCTGATCACAATGGACAACACAGTGGCCTTGCATTACCTCAAGAAAAAAGGGGGGGTAGGGTCACTCCCGTTGTGCAGAGAGGTGATGCAGCTCTGGTTCTGGGCCATCCAGCAGGGAATTTTGCTCTCGGCAGTTCATCTGTCCTGAGACGAAAATGTGGCGTTGAACGCTCTGAGCAGGCAGAGCATGATCTCTCACGAGTGGGAGTTGGCTCAGGAAGTCCTTCTGTAGATCGTCGCCCTTTGGGGAACCCCACAAGTGGATCTCTTCTCCATCAGAGCCAACCAGAAGTGCGAGAGGTTCTGCTCAAGGGAATTTCCTCTGAGAGGAGCCTTAGGAGACGCATTCCTAGTGGATTGGTCATTCCTACTGTTGTATGCGTTTCCTCCAGTCCCCGGCATTCCTCAAGTGTTACGGAGGTTCGGATCCCACATGATCCTCATTGCTCTGGATTGGGCCAGAAGAGCGTGGTACCCGGACCTTCTAGAAATGTCCATCTGCCCTCCACACCGTCTTCCCTGCCGAGAGAATCTTCTCTTGCGAGAGGGGGGTCAGGTTCTCCATCCAGAGGTCAGGACTCTGAACCTTCACGCTTGGTATCTAAAAGGTTGAGATATAAGGATTGGGACCTCCCGGATGATGTGATGGAGGTGTTGCCTTCGGCCAGAAGGCCAGCGACAAAATCCCTGTACTGCTGGTGTAAGTTTTGCAACTGGTGCGGAGGACAACATGTTGATCCTTTTCAATGTTCCATTCCTATGTTTTTGTCTTTCTTACTTTCTTTGGCCCACAGGGGCCTTCAAGTAGGTACCATTAAAGGTTACCTGGCGGCGCTGTCTATATTTAAGCGCTCGTCTGAAGAATGCTCTTACTTTAAGATTCCTTTGATTTATCAATTTCTTAAAGGACTGACTAATGTGTTCCCGCCGTCCCCTTTCCAGGTGCCGGTTTGGGATTTCAATTTGGTTTTGAAATTTCTAATGGGTGCTCCGTTTGAACCTTTGCACTCTTGTCCTTTGAGATTATTGTCCTTCAAGACAGTGTTCTTGGTTGTGGTTACTTCCACTCGCAGAGTGAGTGAATTGCAGGCACTTTGATCGAAGCCGCCCTTTACTGTGTTCCACAGAGACAGGGTTGTACTGAGGGTACGTCCTTCCTTTCTACCTAAGGTCGTTTCTGAATTTCATTTGAGCCAGAAAGTGGTTCTTCCTTCTTTCTATCTATCCTCCTCCGCATCCTGGTAAGGAAGAGGAGCGTCTCTATAGGTTGGATCCTAGAAAGGCTCTGAGCTTTTATAGTTCCAGGATGTCCAGGGTCAGAGTGGATGATCAACTCTTTGTGGGATATGCTGGACACCTATTGGGCCAGGCTGTTGCCAAACAGACCTTGTCCAGGTGGATTATCCTCACTATTACTGAATGTTACCGATTGGCGGTAAGGACCCTCCTGAAGGGTTGCAAACTCATTCCACTAGTGGCGTGGCTACTTCCACAGCCCTACAACGGGGAGTTACTATTAGGAATATTCGTGATGCAGCCTCATGGGCTTCTATCCACACCTTTGTTAAACATTATTCCCTGGATACGATCCATGGTCGAGATATGGCCTTTGGTAAGGCGGTTCTTTTTTCCGCCATCTGATTGGGTACTCTAAATTCTTTTCCCTCCTCCATTTTCTGGTACTGGTTTGGGAGTCTGTCAAAGATGTGGAATACGTTGGAGGACACAATCCATTCGAAGAACAAGTTACTTACCAACTGGTAATGTTCTTTCGATTGGAGGTTCCTCCAACGTATTCCACATCGCCCACCCAGCCTGCCCCTCTGGAGAATTTCCTATGCGAATGCAGCTTTCCGCAAGGCTATGTGCAGTCCAGCAGGCATTGGACTGGTGCCACACGTTATGGAGGAAGAAACATAAACTGAGGCTAGGGGCGCCGTGCTTCCTATTTATAACATCCGGTGTTGTCGCCCTCGATGGAGGCCTTTGAGGGACATCGACCCAACGCCATCGACGCAGGACGCCCTCTGCCGAAAAAGTTTCTGAAGTGCACAGATGTGGACATTACTTGTCAAAGATGTGGAATACGTTGGAGGAACATCCAATTGAAAGAACGTTACCAGTTGGTAAGTAACTTGGTATACTGTATTTAAGACATGAATACTACATTAAGGCCAACAAATCTGATAGACTTCTGGCTATCAGGCACATTATATGTCAAGCTAACAGACTACAAGTCTTAGATTTGAGGGACCCTTGGGCAGCTATTGATATATATTTTAAAAATGAGGGAGATTACTAATTCCACACCCCATTAACACACAATCCCTGTTCTTCTGGGTACAACAGTCCTGAATTTCGAAGGGATTGTGTCCTCCGACGTATTCCTCATCTTAGATATCTCCTTCCAGCTCTGCTGGCCTCGGAAAATTTTTTCTCTAGAGGGCGCTGCGCATCGACGTCCTCCGAGTCGATGTCCTTCGACAGCCGCCGTATCGACGTCATCCTGCCTATAAAGGCCGCGCGCAGCGTCCGTTGCTCAGTTCCGTTTTTCCGCGCTTACTCAGTGCCTCGGAATACCGTTGCTCAGTTCTTAGTCAGATTAATCCTATTTACCTCGAGTTATTCGATCCGTACTCGATGGCTTCCTCGTCGGAACCGACAACTCCTCGATCCGGCTTCAAGAAATGTCGAGATTGTGGGAAAAAGATGTCGTTGACCGATCCTCACAGAAATTGTCTGTGGTGTTTGGGAGCTGAACACCATTGTTCGGAATGCGAGGACTGTATGTCCATGACAGCTAAGGCCCTGAAGGAGCGTAGGGGGAAGCTAGAGAAAGGTAAGACTTTTAAAGCTTCTTCTTCATCGACGAAGTCGAGACATTCGTCTCCTCGTCACCATTCGCGCTCCAGGTCTCGGAGTGGGTCTCATCACTCCTCGAGATCGAAGCACTCGAAGAGGAGACGTCGAAGATCCCCTTCTCCGTCTTCCTCTTCCTCTGTTTCGCCAAAAAGAATCCCTTGCCCCACGAAACATAGTTCCCGGGCTGAATGGGAGGAATTCCGAAAGAATATGATGAGCGTCTTCGAGAAAGCGGCCTCGACCCCCTCGAAGACTGCCGAGAGCGATGCTCCGGTCGAAAAACCCGAAGGTCAAAAACGCCGCGAGTCGCAGTACCCGGCGAAAGAAACCTCTCGAGCGCGTCTCGAACCTTCGAGCAGGACTATGACCTCCAAACCTTCCTCGAAGGTTCCGTCGACGCCGTCGACGTCGAGGTCGATGTCTTCGACGCCGTTGTCGAGGGGACCTTCGACACACGGGTCTGTCGACTCGACGCCAGCCTCGACACCGGCGTCGACGCCGAGAAAAGTCACGGTTACCACACATCCAGTGACTATCCCCGGGCCCTCGACGTCGATGGCTTCGATATTGTCGAGTAGAATTCCAATCCTGTCGAGGTCCTCGAGGCCTCCACCTCTGTTTTCGACGCCACGCTCGAAGCCTTCGACGTCGGCGTCGACGACATTGACGTTTTCGAGGCCAATAATGACAAGTTCGGCACCCTCTGCCTTGGAAATGGGATTTACTCCCTTTATGAGTTCAGAACAATTGAGAACTATATCCTCAATTTTAGAAGAGGGTGATTTGTCTGAACAAGACACATTTGAGTTACAGGGACCTGTAACCCCAGTTAGAGAGGAATTTTCCTCTGAAGAGCGCAGATTAAAGGATCTTCATGATTCTTTACATGAGGCAAGTGGGTTAGACACTTCCCCTGGGGTGGAGTTTGCTAGGCCAGACCCGGGGGAGCATGCTGAAACCCCCTACAGAGCCTTAATGGCCAGGATTACAGAGTTCATGGGGTGGTCTGCACCTTCACAATCTTTCCAACAAGATGACCTCACGGATATTCTTGACAAAGGCCCACAAGAGGATCCTGTGGTGCCCTTTCATAAAGCTCTTCAGAGAAAGATCATGACAAACTGGGAAACCCCAGATGTAATACCAGCAGTAAATAAAAAACTGTCTACAAAGTACAGGGTATCTTCCACAGACCCAGAGTTTTTGTCTAAACACCCATCCCCAGAAAGTCTGGTGGTACAAGCAGCATCCTCTACCGATGTCAAGACGGCTTATCCTACAGTCCCACAGGACAGGGACGATAAAAAATATGATGCTATGGCAAAGAAAGTCTTTTCAGCATGTAGCATGGCGTTAAAGTCTGTTAATGCTACTTGCACCCTTGCTAGGTTCAGCCATGCACTTTGGGAGTGTGCTTCTACAGCGGCTGACTGCATCCCGGAGGGAGAAGAAAGGGATGCGTTCCTGAATATTATACAGGACGGTAAAGACGCTATGTGCGAATCCCTCCCGACGGGCATTGATTCGGCTGACAGTATCAGCAGAGCAATGGCGGCAAGTACATCAACCAGGAGATTCGCTTGGTTGAGAAAGTCGGGTTTTGCCCCAGATGTGCAAGCCAGGCTCTTGAACATGCCATTCGATGGCTCTTCTTTGTTCGGGAAAAAGGCGGATGACAGTTTAGAGAAACTGCAAACTTCAAAAGCAGCAGCAAAATCCCTAGGAGCTGCAATCCGTCAGACTCCTTTTCGTCCCACAGGAACCTCTGCGAGGGGAAAGTCCTTTCGCTTCTACTCCGCATTCGGAAGAGGTAGAGGACGACCGGCTCAAAGGGGTCAAAGAAGAACTACCCGAGGTGGACGGAGTAGATATTCAAAAGCCGCAGCAACAGCAGGTGCCTCTTTACCATCGGCATCTGCATCAGCCGCCCCAAAACCACTCTGAGGACTCCCCTCACAGGACACCTGTAGGAGGCAGGTTGACTCAACATCTGGCGGTATGGCAGGCTATCACGTCAGATGCTTGGGCATTGGAAACAGTTGCCCAAGGTTACTGCCTGCCTTTCCTACGTATACCTCAGAGTCATCCACCGGGGATCAGCTCTCAGAAAGCTCCAGATCCGCTCCTCTTGCAGGAAATTTTGGACCTGCTGGAGAAAGGTGCCATAGAACCGGTACCTGTAGCGGAGAGGAACAAGGGCTGGTACTCCCCTTACTTTCTCATTCCGAAGAAAGACGGAGGACTGAGACCCATCTTGGACTTGCGAGAATTGAACAAATTCCTCAGAAAAGACAAATTCAAGATGGTCACTCTTTCTCAGATCCTCCAGGCCCTTCAGTTCCAGGACTGGTTGGTATCTCTGGACCTTCAGGACGCTTATTTCCATGTGCCTATCCATCTCAAACACAGGAAATACCTGAGGTTCGCAATTGGCAACTCTCACTATCAATTTCGAGTGCTGCCATTTGGGCTGACCTCCGCCCCGAGGGTTTTCACCAAGTTAATGTCGGTAGTCGCTGCAAGTCTAAGGAGGGAAGGGATTCACGTCTACCCCTACCTAGACGATTGGCTGATCAGGGCTGTTTCTCCGGAACAAGCTCAGATCCAGCTAAGTCATGTGTGCCACTTCCTTCACAGACTGGGCTTCTCCCTCAATTTAAAGAAGTCACAAATGATACCATCGCAGAGACTCCAGTTCATAGGAGCGATCCTGGATACTTCCCTGGGAAATGCCTCGCCACCAGAGGTGAGGGCTCAAGATATTCTACAGATGGTTACCAAGTTCCAGCATGCCCAACGTCTCCCAGCCTTCGACTTTTTGAGGTTGCTAGGCCTCATGGCATTCTGCATTTTCCTAGTGCCAGAGGCTCGCCTGAGAATGGGATCCCTCCAGTGGGCACTGAGGACTCAGTGGTCACAATTCTCAGGGAGAATGACAGATCTTCTTCAGGTTCCCGGCAGGGTGGCTCGAGACCTTCAGTGGTGGGCCTGTCAGGAGAACATTCTGAAAGGAGAACAGTTTTGGCAACCCTGGCCGGAGATAACAGTAGTCACGGATGCCTCACTCACGGGGTGGGGAGCCCACGCCAACGACTTGACCATCAGCGGTCGTTGGTCTCCATCGGAGTCCAGACTACACATCAACCTGTTAGAGCTGAGAGCCATCAGACTTGCGCTGAAGGCGTTCCTGCCAGCTGTACAAGGGAAGAACGTCCTGATAATGACGGACAACACGGTGGCCATGCATTACCTCAACAAAAGAGGAGGCGTAGGATCACTACCCCTGTGCAGAGAGGCGATGCAGCTCTGGTTTTGGGCAATCCAAGAAGGAATCTCTCTATCGGCAGTTCACCTAGCCGGAGAGAAGAACTTGACAGCGGACGCTCTGAGCAGGCAGAACACAGTCTCCCACGAGTGGGAGCTAGCTCAGGAAGTCCTTCAAGAGATCTTCGCCCTTTGGGGAACCCCTCAGGTAGATCTGTTCGCCACCAGCCTAAACAGGAAATGCGGCCTGTTCTGCTCAAGGGAATTTCCCCCGAGAGGAGCTCTGGGAGACGTGTTCATAGTGGACTGGGAGTTTCCGCTTCTGTACGCGTTCCCACCGGTCCCTGTCATTCCTCAAATGATCAGGAGGTTGAGAAGATTCCGGCGAACCATGATCCTAATTGCCCCGGATTGGGCCAGGAGAACGTGGTACCCGGACCTTCTAGACTTGTCCATCTGCCCTCCAATTCGACTTCCACTCAGAGAGAACCTACTCTCACAGAAGGGAGGTCAGGTTCTCCATCCAGACATCAGAACCCTCAACCTTCACGCTTGGCTTCTGAAAGGCTGAGGTACAAGGATTGGGACCTCCCTGATGATGTTATGGAGGTGTTGCTTTCGGCAAGGAGGCCAGCAACAAAGTCTTTATACCGCTGCCGTTGGAACAGATTTTGCAGCTGGTGTAGAGAAGAGAATATCGACCCTTTTTCATGTGGTACACCAATGGTTTTGTCCTTCCTACTATATTTGGCAAATTCAGGCCTTCAAATTGGCACCATTAAGGGCTATCTCGCAGCGCTATCCATCTTTAAGCGTACTGCGGAAGAACCATCCTATTTCAAATTACCCTTGGTAATACAGTTTCTAAAGGGGTTAACCAATGTTTATCCCCCAAGACCATTCCAAGTTCCCCTATGGGATTTAAACTTAGTACTAACTTTCCTGATGGGTACACCTTTCGAACCTCTCCATTCTTGTTCGTTAAGATTCCTTACCCTTAAAACTGTTTTATTAATAGCACTTACATCTGCTAGAAGGGTGAGCGAATTACAAGCTCTTTCTTGTAAACCCCCTCATACAATCTTTCACAAAGACAAAGTTGTCCTGCAAGTGAAGCCTAATTTCCTCCCAAAGGTGGTTTCTGAATTCCATATCACTCAGAAGATTACCCTACCATCTTTCTATCCTCCTCCTCACCCGGGGAAAGAGGAAGAGAGGTTACACAGGCTAGACCCTAGGAGGGCTTTAAGTTTTTACATTAGTAGACTAGCCAGGATAAGACAGGCAGACCAGCTGTTTGTAGGTTACACAGGTCACAAGCTGGGGTTACCAATAACTAAGCAGACCATTTCCAGATGGATCATTCTAGCCATTCTGGAATGTTATAAACTGGCAGGGAAAGAGCCCCCTCAAAACCTTAGGGCTCATTCGACCAGAGGTATTGCAGCTTCATCGGCCCTCAAAAGAGGCGTGCCGGTTAAAGACATATGTGCGGCCGCGACATGGTCGTCTGTCCATACCTTTACACGTTTTTACAATCTGGATTCCTCCTCCAGTCAAGAGACTAGGTTTGGAAGGGCTGTACTGCATTCTATTCATCAATAGAAGACAGCGTGAAGTCAGTACTCCCTCCTCCGAATATAGAATACTGCTATGGGAGCCTATCTAAGATGAGGAATACGTCGGAGGACACAATCCCTTCGAAGAACAAGTTACTTCTTACCTTGTAACGTTCTTTCGACGGGATGTTCCTCCGACGTATTCCTCATCGACCCTCCCATCCATCCCCGCAGTTCTACTTCCCTTGTTGTTGCAGTTTACGCTCCTTCAGGGTGATTAGTTAGTCCAGAAAGTATTATTGTGGGCTACAAAACGGAACTGAGCAACGGACGCTGCGCGCGGCCTTTATAGGCAGGATGACGTCGACGTCGATACGGCGGCTGTCGAAGGACATCGACTCGGAGGAGGTCGACGCGCAGCGCCCTCTAGAGAAAAAATTTTCCGAGGCCAGCAGAGCTGGAAGGAGATATCTAAGATGAGGAATACGTCGGAGGAACATCCCGTCGAAAGAACGTTACAAGGTAAGAAGTAACTTGTTCTTCTATCCTACAAAGAACGTTCAGGTCCAGACACCTGATGGCCCCTGGTCCTGTTCTTTGGCAAATCCACGCCAATACCTTATTTTGTAGGGCGTCTCTTGGTTCTTTCCCACATAACTTCTCAGTGTTCGTGATAATAAAATTCCTATGGTCCATAACAAGGTCTCTAGTAGATGTATCCTTTGATGTTGTCATCTAAGATTTCCTTGTTCGAATGCTTCGGGGATAGCCGGTTTACATCTGCTATTCGAAGGCCGATGAAAGCAGACCGGAACAGCCAGGCTGTAGTCCAGCCGAGGATATAGTATTAGAGGTCTGTAGTTGGTCACTTGTTGTGGAAGATAGGAGGAATGGTTCTGCCTTTAAGGCAAACATTACCTGCAAGCTAGAATGGTCTGCCATTTCCAGCGTTGTGTGTGAGAACATGTCCACTTTCTCAGATAGTAGGTCTGTTTTACAGGAATTGTTTGTTTTATCAACATTCAGGCGTACCATGGGTGATTTCTGAGAATCAAATTGCAAACATTTGTCTGTGTGAAGTGGGCCTCGTTACGAGTGTGGCTGTCTGGAAACAAGGGTGCCGGTAAGCTTACCAACACCTTTGTTTCCGGACCACCACACTGCAAGTCTGCCTGCCAGGGGCTGCCACACCCGGCAGGTCTGACCCTGCCTGGCGCAACTGCCCCGTTAGGCAGAGTTGTCATGGAAGCACCAGCACCGTTAGCAACGGTGCCAGTGCTTCGGAGTCCCCAATTGGCATGTAGTCCTTCAGGTTCTTTTAAACAGTTCTCTGTGGACATCACTCTGCCGGGTTCACTTTTGTCAACAACACACTGTTTCTTGGGACTTCAGACTTCGCCCCGCTTTAATGACATCCCTCCCTCTGGTTCACCCTTGCCATTTCCCAATTCCTTTCTCTTGCTGTGGGACTCCCTTCCCTTGCATTTCTCAATGGTTTTCTGGCCAAAGACTTTCGACTGTATAGGGATTTTGCTAGACACCTGTATGACCAATTTGACCCTTCCTGGAGGCTCTCATACGGCCTTCTGGTATCAGTAGTTTCCTTCAAACATGGGATCGACCAGTCTCTCGAGTGAGCACTCACGCGGTGCCAGACCCCTCTGCAGCTGGTCTTCCCTAAACAGTTTATAGTTCTTTGAACTTTCCTCAATGTGACACTTTGCGACTTTCATTCAACACAGTTCGGTTTCTTTAACGGTTCTCCCCTCGACTCACAGATTGTGATGACCTGCTTGGCTTTCTTCGTATTAGGAGTCAAGGCTTGTACCAAGGTAGCAGGCGTCTCCCTCTGTCCTGCTTATCAGCCTAGGCACGCTCTGTGCACCATTGACATCTGTTGCAACACACTTGGGCTATTGTTTGCGGTCTTACAATTCCTTCTGCTGAGGTTTCACAGGCCTGCCTTGGAAAGGGCAACGTTGCTACTCTACTTGTCATTCTCTCAGTTTGCGCCGTCTTTCTCCTGCTCTTGAACTGCCGTGCTGAGTTAGCTCTCTCGTTGTGCAATCAGCCTTGTTCTTCGTGTGCTCATGGGCTCCACCTTTTATCCCTGTGTGGAAGGTAAAGGGTTGTCAGGTGTGAGTGATTCTAGCCATTTGTCTGACTTTGCCTGACCTTTGGGTTGGGACATGTCAGGTAAACAGTTTTATTATTCCGTTGTCTTTCGTGTCGGGAGAAAGGGGTTGTGTCGGAAAAGGGTGGGGGGGAGTGGCGTGAGGAATGATATTCTTCGTCCTAGGGGGTTTGTTAAATTTACAAGGGTGAGATTGGTAGGGTTATGAAACAAACGGGAATGACCAGGATTATTGTCATAAAATGACAGAGGTGAATTATGCAAATGGTAGTGTTTTGTCTGAGTATTTTGGGAGTGCAGGAAATAGTAATCAGAGGGACATGAAAAAGAATGACCAGGAGTATTTTGGCGTGCAACTTGAAAACAGTGATTCTGGGAATTGTGGTTGTTGAATATACCGAGGTTTGGGTTCCTAGGGGATGTACTAGCTATGAAGGGGTCGTTGGTTTTGGATAAGGGAAATTCTTTAGGTGGAAGGGACGTTGAGTGGGTTTGACCTATAAAAGCTTCAAGAAGCTAGTCTTCCTCATCCCTTTCTCTGGTATGATACTGCGTCTCACCTTGGATATTTGCCCAAGTACAATCCCGGGTTCCCCATCCCAGGTAATCTTTCCCCGCTTGTCTGTCTTTAGGGTTTGGATAAGAGAGGGCCACCTGAATAAGGGATTCCCGGGATCTACTTGAGACAATACCCTCAGGTTTCTCACAGAACCCTGCCAGGGCTCCCTGGGCATGCTGCTGGGCCTGGGGACAGGTGACCTACAAGGGAAACTGGCTCCCAAGGTTGGGTTCACTAGCCTTGGCTATCCTGGAGCTTTGGCCATGCAGCATTACAGCTTTTCCCTCTGTGGAGGGATGGGGCCCTGCCGGGCGCTCCCTGGAGCTGCGGCTGGACTTGGGGACGATTGACCCACATGGGATACAGGCACCCATGTGTCACGGATGGCACTCTAATACGAGTGGCACAAGACACCCAGACGAGTTTGGGTGTTGAAATAAAGTGGACAGATAGGAACACACACCGCGGAAAGGAAAGGGAGTGAAGAATAGGAAAGAGTAGCACGGGAAAAGGTATAGAGTGAATACCCTCTTGGGGTGTATGCAGAATAGGAAAAGAGTATTCCACGAACCTTGGAAATACTCTAGCCTTCTGCACAGTTTGCTATAACAGAGTCCCACGCTGTTTGCTCATAACTTGGAACAGCAGCTATGGGTGTCTGTGATATTGAAACGAGACAAGGGAAGGGGCAGAGGTTGACTGATGGGAACCAGCAGACAAGCTCTGTACAAAGGGTCTACAAACAGTACAAGAGAAGATACAACAGACAAATCCAGGAAAGGAGATGATAGCAAACTAGCAGAAGGATAGGAAGGGAAAGTCGAGTAACAGGATATGATAGCAGAGGACAGAAAGGTAGGTGGAGCGCTCAGAGGAGCAGGAAGGCAAGGAGTAAGCCCACAAGAGTGGGACGGTAAGGTAGAAATATCAGAGGAAAAGGGCTACGGCAGCCGGAGTGAGGAAGGCTGCAGAGCAGGGAGCCCAGAGGACAAGGGCAAAGGCAGCCGGAGAGAGGCAGGCTGCAGAGCAGGAAGCCCTGAGGACAAGGGCTAAGGCAGCCGGTGTGAGATAGGCTGCAAGCAGGGAGCCCAGAGGACAAGGGCAAAGGCAGCCGGAGAGAGGCAGGCTGCAGAGCAGGGAGCCCTGAGGACAAGGGCTAAGGCAGCCGGTGTGAGATAGGCTGCAAGCAGGGAGCCCAGAGGACAAGGGCAAAGGCAGCCGGAGAGAGGCAGGCTGCAGAGCAGGGAGCCCTGAGGACAAGGGCTAAGGCAGCCGGTGTGAGATAGGCTGCAAGCAGGGAGCCCAGAGGACAAGGGCAAAGGCAGCCGGAGAGAGGAGGCTGCAGAGCAGGGAGCCCAGAGGACCAGGGCAAAGGCTGGAAAGCAGCAGAGCGTGATACGCTGCAATGTGGAGAGCCCGGTAGGGCAAGGGCGAAGACTGGAAGACAGCAGAGCGTGATCCGCTGCAATGTGGAGAGCCCGGCAGGGCAAGGGCGGAGACTGGAAGGCAGCAGAGCGTGATCCGCTGCAATGTGGAGAGCCCGGCAGGGCAAGGGCGAAGGCTGGATGGCAGCAGAGCGTGATCCGCTGTAATGTGGAGAGCCCGGCAGGGCAAGGGCGGAGACTGGAAGGCAGCAGAGCGTGATCAGCTGCAGGGTGGAGAGCCCGGCAGGGCAAGGGTGGAGACTGGAAGGCAGCAGAGCGTGATCAGCTGCCGTGTGGAGAGCCCAGAGGAGCAGGGCTGAGAGGCAGGGAGCCTGGAAGGCAATGACTAGAGGCAGCAGGGTGGAGCAAGCAACAAGGCAGGAAGCCCAAAAGGCTAGGGCTGTAGGCAGCAGGGTGTAACAAGCTGTAAGGCAGGGTCCAAGCAGGAGTGAGGATAAACAGCATACAAGGATCCGAAGACACTCGCGAAAGGTGGAGGAAGGACTCTCAATGCAAGAGACTGAGCTCTCGCAGGCAGCAGCCTTTATACTGCCCAGCCCAGCACAGAGGCAGGCTAATTGGTTGCACCTGGTTCAGCACACCTGCAGACAATCGGCCACCTCCCTCTCTGTTCCTGAGCTGGTGGGAGCAGAGCAAATCCCTAGGGCTTCTGGGGATTGTAGTTCTGATAAAGAAAAATAGGAATAGCCAGGAATGGATTGTTATAGCCAAGTGCATTATGGTAAGTGTAGTTTTCTGGGAAAAATAAAAAGGCACCAAAGTCTTGCAAATGGGAAATAAAGTCCAAATAGTGAATAGCGGTAGATCCAGGAGTTTTCTGTAGATAAATGAATAACCATTTGTCCATATTGATTGCCAATGTATGCGCCCTTGGCGCAGGCATGACACCATGCCCGGGACATCACCCGACCGTCCTGGAGCTCTGGCTGCGCTGCGGGAGAGCTTTTCCCTCAGGGTAGCAATCAGGATCCTGCTGGGGCTCCCTGGGACTGCCGCTGGACTTGGGAAGCCCATGGCCGGGAACTTTACCCCAGACTGTCCTGGAGCTCTGATTGCGCTGTGTTAAAGCTTTTCCCTCCAGTGAGGGATGGGGACTGTGCCGGGGCTTCCTGGAACTGCTGCTGGACTTAGGGACGATCGACCCAAATTGGAGACCGGCGACCATTCGCCGGGGACATCACCACTGACCATCCTGGAGGTCTGGCTGAGCTGCATTAGAGCTTTTCCCTCGGGGTAGGACGATCGACCCACGTAGGAGACAGGCGCCCGTTGCCGGGAACATCACCACTGACCATCCTGGAGCTCTGGCTGGGCAGCGTTAGAGCTTTTCCCTCTAGTGAAGGATGGCGTACCTAACGAGGCATCATGGGACTTGTGCTGGACTTGGGGACGATTGACCCACATGGGATACAGGCGCCCATGGTCTGGAACATCACCCACAACTGTCCTGGATCTCTGGCTGTGCTGCGTTAGAGCTTTTCCCTCTGGGTTCGGATGGGAACTTAGCCGGGGCTCCCTGGGACCACCGCTGGACTTGAGGATGGTCGACCCATATGGGAGACAGGCCCCCATGGCTGGGGACATCACCTCTGAATGTCGTGGAGCTCTGGCTGCGCTGTGTTCGAGCTTTTCCCTCAGGATAGGAATGGGGACCCTGCCGGGGCTCCATGGGACTGCCGTTGGCCATGGGAACAATCAACCCACATGGGAGACTGGCACCCATGGCCAGGAACATCACACCTAACCGTCCTGGAGCTCTGGCTGTGCTGCGTTACAGCTTTCACCTCCAGTGAGGTATGGGGACCCTGCCAGGGCTTCTCAGGACCGCCGCTGGACTTAGGGATGATCGACCCACATGGGAGATTGGCGCCCATGGCCGGGAACATCACCCCCGGCCGTCCTGGAGCTCATACCGTGCCATGTTACAGCTTTTCCCTCTGGGGAGGGATGGTGACCCTGCCTGGGCTCCCTCCTACTGCTGCTGGGCTTGGGGATGGTCAACCCACATGGGAGACAGACGCCCAAGCCCGGCGGCCGCACCTCTGGCCGTCCTGGAACTCTGACCATGCCACATTGCAGCTTTCCCTCCTGGGAGGGACAGTAACTCTGCTGAGTTGCCCCATGGCCGCCTCTAGGCTGGGGGGCGGTCGACACATGTGCAAAGCAAATGCCCAAGGCCGTGTGCAGCATCCCTGGCCGTCCTGGAGCTCTGGCCATGCCGCGTTACAGCTTTTCCCTCCAGGAAAGGACCGGGACCCCCGCCGGGGCTCCCTGTGACTGCTGCTGGGCTTATGGACGGCCGTCCCACATGGGAGACAGGCGCCCATGGCTGTGGACATCACCCCAGAGCTCTGGTTGTGTTGCATTACAGCTTTTCCCTCTGGGTTAGGGATGCAGACATTACCAGGGCTCCCTTGGACTGCCACTGGACTTGGGGGCGGTCAGCCCTTTTTCTTTACTGCCCAGGTAAGCGCACACACGTATGTGAAGGACTGTTTTGACCAGGACACCTGTGGGGACGTGGGAAGGTAGGACATGTGTTGTTGCTGGCATCTTTCAGTGGTTTCTATTGCTCAGTGGCAAAGCGCTTGTCTTGGAAGCAAGACGACACAGAGAAACACAGGTTTGAATCCAGGGTCCGCACTAAGAAACCTCTTCTAGTGATATGTTTCCCTACATTGTGGACTTTGCTGGGAGTTGTGGGTAATAAATTCCAGGTCGATTCGCGAAAGTCAGATGTCATTGGATTCCCATGGGTGTCTTCTTTACAGAAATGCATGGGGTTCCCCGTTTTTCTTTCTGGCTGCGGCACCCCAGGCCCAAATCTGTGGTTTGTCCAAATAACCAAACACTGTACAAATGTGCTGTTCCCAAGTCCTTTGGTGCACCACTGGTTTAGCCTTTTCTCTTTGTGCCCAGGTAAGTACATCCACACATGTGAGGTACCATTTTTGACGAGTCACTTGTGGGAATGTGAGAAAGTAGGACATGTGGTGTTGCTGGCCTGTTTCAGTGGTATACCGGTAGCAAATGTCTGGAAAAAAAAATGTTCCCTACATTTTGGACTTTGCCGAGCCTTGTTGGTAATACTTTCTTGGGCGATTTGCAAAATTCAGACCTCTTTGGATTCTCACAGGTGTCTTCTTTTCAGGAATGCATGGGGTTCCCTGTTTTCCTTGGTGGCTGCGACACCCCAGGTCCAAAGCTGTGGGTTGTCTAGATGGCCAAATCCAGTATTCCAGTTTGATATTCCAGTGGTTTAGCCTTTTCCCTTTGCGTCCAGGTCAGTGCACCCACACGTGAGGTACCGTTTTTTGTTGCAACACCTGTGGGAATGTGGGAAGGTAAGACCTGTTTTATTGCTGGCGTGTTCTGTTGGTTTCCTGGTGGCAAATGTCTGTAAATTGTGTTTTTTTCCCTACATTTTGGACTTTGCCGTGCCTTGTGGGTAACCAATTCTAGGGGGATATGCGAAAGTCAGACCTTTTTGGATTCCCACAGGTGTCTTATTTTCAGAAATGCATGTGGTTCTCTGTTTTTCTTAGTGGCTGTTACACCCCGGGACCAAATCTGTGAGTTGTCCACTAAACCAAATACTCTAAAAATGTCATATTCCCAGACCCTTTGGTATACCAGTGGTTTAGCCTTTTCCCTTGGCGCCCATGTAAGTGCACCCACACATGTGAGGTACCGTTTTCGTCGGGGCACCTGTGGGAACATGGGAATGTTGAACATGTGTTGTTGCTGGCGTGTTTCGGTGGTTTCCTGGTGGCAAATGCCGGAAAACATAAAAAGGAACATCAAGGATAACATAATCACAGAAGCACCCGTAAAAAATCATACGAGCAGGCACATTATATGTCAAGCTAACTGACTACAAGTCTTAGATTCGAGGAATCCTTGGGCAGATATTGATATATGAGGGAGATTACTAATAACACACCCCACCAACACACAATCCCTGTTCTTCTGGGTACACCAGTCCTCAATTTCTATCCTACGAAGAACCTTCAGGCCTAGACTTCTGACAACCCCTGGTCCTGTTCTTTGGCAAAGCCATGCCAATACCTTATTTCGTAGGGCTTCTTTTGGTACTTTCCCACATGACTTCTCAATTTTCGTAATAATAAAATTCCTATGGCCAATAACAAGGTCTCTAGTATATTTATCCTTTGATGGTGCCATCTGAGATTTCCTTATTCGAAAGCTTCGTGAGATAGCCATTTTACATCTGATATTCGAAGGCCGGTGAAAGCTGACCAGACCAGGCTGTAGTCCAGCCGAGGATACAGAATTACTTGGTCACTTGTTGTGGAAGATGGGAGGAATGGTACTGCCTTTAAGGGAAACATTACTTGCAAGCTAGAATGGTCTGCCATTTCCAGCGTGGTGTGTGAGAACGTGTTCACTTTCTCAGATAGTAGGTCGGTTTTACAGGAATTGTTTGTTTTATCATAATTCAGGCGTACCATGGGTGATTTTTGAGAATCAAATTGCAAACATTTGTCTGTGTTAAAGTGGGCCTCATCACCGTTAGCAACAGTGCCAGTGCTTCTGAGTCTCCAATCCCATGGAGTCCTATGGGACTCCACAGGAATGGGGACTTAACGTATCCCCCGCATGACTTCCTGCTCCAAAGGGACTTGTAATGTCCCAGTGCCACCAAGTCAAGCTTCGGATTCAGTGGTTCGAGGCCGGCGGGTTACCACCAACCTTGCAATGAGGCCCACTGTTTCTTAACACGCTTATCCAACAATTCTTTTCATGAATTAAGATCAGAGAAACTGTCACATTTATTTAACTCATTCATAATAGTGATCTTAAATTGCCTCCAATTCTTAGAGGTGGTATGTTCCTGAGAGTTTGTCGTTAATCTAACAAAAACGATGGGATAGGATAAGGTGGGGGGCTGATGATTAGTGTTAATCCTTTCTTCACCCAAAGGATGTAATCTAGAGGAAGAAGGCGTCATTGAATCTTGACTATTTTCTGAGCAATTTTCTGAATTCGGGAACCCCCCCGGCTATCGAATTGTTTATCTGTTCGGCCAGTTCCTTTCCTATTTTATACATATCAGCAACATCATCAGGGGTACTACTGGTGCTGGAGGGAGTCTCAGTTCTCCCGACCCGGAGTCTCTGCCTCCTAAGTGAGCTCAGCGCCATAATAACTTCAGATAAACAATCCCTTTTAGGACTGGTGACATGGCCGTAAAGGTAGATGTCAAAGTATCATGCTCTGAGGCCAGGGCAGGCATGGCACTAGTTGCACGTTTCAAAGGTTTTTGTGGCGCGAGATCACTCAATGCGGACATATTGCATATCAGCACAACCACTTTCAAAAGAAGCACAGATTAGCGGGGTGCAACGCTCTGCTATTCAAGTCAGAAAGTGCCTACAAGCCAATTATTCAGCCCTCCAAAATACTTGCCTCACCAAGTTATGAGCATATGGGAACCTGTACACCTACACACCAGACACGGCACCAGGAACGCTGCAGCTCAGCCACTGGAGCAACACGCTTTCCCGTCCGACCGCATAGACGCACCGTGGAAGCAGATTAGAGTAGAGGACCCAGCAAAATGGACAAACACATCATGCCGCACTGCAAGGAGGCATTACAACGCGTTACAGCCGCTTCCGAAGTGACTTCCTTCCAGCCCACAGTCACAGTCAGCAGTTAGATTATGTTGCACTGAATATCTTTGTTTTGTGGGGTTTGTTTCTCCTTATGGGGTTGTGCCGATAAGGACATCTGCATTGGTTCCTACTTTCATTCACTTAGTTTGTGGTCAAGAATCCCACTCCAAGTGCCCCAACCTGGCTGCCATCGAATCCAGAGGCAATCGGTCACTCTGGTGACCATCAAACATGGGCATCAGAGGGTACTCCATGCTGTGCTATTTCACCTGTGAAATAAGATTTGATTTTTTTCTTTTAAAACAGATCCACATTAGTAGTGTAAATAAGAGAGGATTTGTTTTCTGGTTGGATCCTTTCTGTATTCCTTCCTTGATGTTCCCATTTCCTGCCATTGTTGGGGCTTTTTTCCTTTTGTTATAATAAAACGGACAGTGGTCACGGGTGAAGGCCATGCCCACTGGCCATGGCCGTAGACCATGGCTAGTGGTCTGGGAGTGATTTAAAAAATACAGTGGGCATAGCGCAGAAAATATCTATGGAATAACAAAAATCTTGAAGTTCAGTGAAAAAACTTTAGTTAATGATCAGTTAAGGTGAAAAACGTATCGCAACAAAACCCTGGAAATTTTGCTAAAGCCACCTTAACTTTGCGCCCCCTGTTGTGCAGCCTATGACAAAATGGTGACATCACAGATGACTTCACTGATGGCAACGCTGATGACATCACTGGTTAAATCACTAATACCATCATGTATAACTTCACTGATGACGTCATTGATTGTTGCGTTACATTTTTAACCTTAACTGATCATTAACTAAAGTGTTTTCATTTAATGTATACATAAGAACAATGCTCTTTTGATCACAAATAATGTACACTAGATAAGGTAATCAGATTTAATGGGAAGCAGTGATCTCCCCAGTCAGACCAGATTGTGGATGGGAGTAATTGGAGCAGTCACCAGGGACAATACATGGGTGGGCATACATAGATTAAGGACAATCAACATTAGACATTTTTAAGTACAGGTAGGCGGTACGGCCAGCTGTGTTAGGGATATGACCATGATGGATGAAGTGCTAGATTGGAGACAGAAAAAGTGAGGTACACAGGCACAGTAGTGGTGATGGAAAAATGTTAGCTTGAAGGCAGATGGATATGTAGGTTCACAGGGTAACTTGGAGGTGAGAGGGTAGGCTTTGAGTTTGGTTTTGAACAAATCGGTGTGGATTGTTCCTCGAATGTCCGGGAGAAGATGATTCAATGCAAGCGGAACAGGAAGAGAGAGCAAAAGCAATAGGAAGCACAGGTGCCACAATGGTAGTCAAGGAGACAGAGGAGATTACGAGAAGGCTTGTAGAGTTGGATAGAGGAGGATAGATACTGTGAATACTTATCATTGATAGACTTGAGAAACAGGAAAATAAATTTTAATCGGGCCCTGTTTTGCATAGTCACCCATACAGCCTGGTGACGGTAAGAGGAAGTAGCCGTGAAATGAGGGAGTTCAAAAACAGACCTGATGGCGAAGTTAATGATCTTGTTGAGTGGACAGAAAGCGTAGTTGGGGAGAGCAAAGGGGATTCTAGCACAGTAGTACAGTTTAGAGGAGACACAGTGGTTAAAAGATGCTTGGTGGTGTTGAAAGGAAAGAGGTGCCTGGTTTTACTAATATTTAGGCGGTTAAGGCGAGCCGCGATTGCAGTTTTGCAGATGAAACTAGACAAGGTGTGAGAAGGGTTATAGATGACACTGAGGTTTCTAGCTGAAGAGGAGTAGGGGAGCGTGTCAGATGGGATGGGAACTTGATAGGCAGGGGAAGAGATAAGAGAGAGCGTTTGGGAAGAAGAGCACCTCTGTTTTGGTAGAGTTTAACATCTGAGAGTGCAAAGCCAGCCAATATTTAAAGGCAGAGAGACAGGTGGGAATTTTGGTAACGAGATCAGATGAGAGTTTGGGAAAGCAGAATAAGATTTGGGTGTCATCTGCGAAGAGTTAGTGGGAGAACCCAAAGGAGGGAATAAGTGTCCAAGAGCAGAGGAGTAGAGTGTAAAGAGGAGAGGACCTAAGACAGAGGTTTACGGAACACCACCAGTTAGCGAAGTGAGTTGAGATCTGTTGTTCCTTGAGACAGAGAATTGACAAGGTGCCAGGTTAGATTCAGTCCAGGCAAGGGTTTGATCTTGAATCCCAAGAAGAGAGAGAGCGAGAGTATTAAGCAGATCAGAGTGTTCAACAGTGTCAAAGGCAGCAGGCAGGTCAAGGAGAATAAGGACAGAGGATAGGTTGAAGTGCTTAGCAGAGGCAATGAAGTTGGAGACATTCATGAAACCAGTTTCCACAGAGTGACAGGAACAGAAACGTGCATATAGGGGGTATTGAAGGGTGGGCTGTCTAAGAAATGTGTAAGACTGTTGATCATAACCCTTTCGAACACTTTAGAGTAGTGTGGAAGGAGACGCACAAGGCGAAAGTTAGCCTGTAGGTTCGGGTCAGCCCCTTGTATTTTTAGGAGAGGGATGACTGTGGCCATTTTGAAAATAGGGGGAAAGCAGGTGAGAGGCCACTAAAGAGGCAATAGGCCTCATAGCTGAGGAGCAAGAGAGTCTGATGGCGGGGTTAGCATTCATCAGTAGAGTTAGAACCTCTTCAGTATTCATGTGACCAAAGTGGGAGACAGAGGCAGAGGATGATGGTACAATAGGCAATGTAGAAAGAGTAGTGTGAGGAAGGTCAGGAGTGAGGTTCTCATTTTGGAATTGTTTGCAGCGGGATATTTAGCTATGTTATTGGCTTTGAGAGTGGAGTTGATAGTCATAGGTTTAGGAGTAGTGAGTTTAGGGTGCCCTATAGCCGGTGAGAATGATTGGACTGAGAGTCAATGAGGGTGAGCTAAAAGTCAATTTTCGCTCTATCAAGTGAGGACTTGAGAGAGTTCAGGGCAGAAAGGTAGAGTTGCAGGTCCTCATGTGAGTGGGCATAGCTTAATTGGGCAGGAACCTACGCATGTCTGCGCGGGGAGTGCGCATGAATGAGGTAACACATGATTGAAAATTATGAGACTTAAGGGGCAAAAGTTAGCAGTCGGAAGTGAGAGGAGAAAGAGACATATAGCAGGGATTGGAAGTGAAAGGGGCATCAGGTGTGAAGCAGGAGAGTGAAAACTAAGTCTGAGAGAAAGGGAGGAATGGCAGAAGGTTTACATTTCCTTTTAGTAATAGGTGAGGTATGGTTAGATGCTGGAAAGGAGATGGTGGTGGAAACAATGGAGTGATCAGATTGGATGGTGTAACAGTAGTGTTAGTGGGTGATAGAGAAGTTGAGATGAATAAGAGATAAAAAAGAATTACCCCTGTTATGGGTTTGCAGGTTATGGATAGAGTGGTCATTAAGAAAAGACTGATGTTCAGATTTCTGAGAAACGGTTGAAGGGGGAAGGTTAATTTCACCTATGAGAATGAGGTGATGTGAAGTGGAAAGAGAATCAAGGAGTTGCCCATGTTCATCAAAGAATGGTCCAGTGGGACTAGGAGGGCAACAGATGGAGATGGGAACCGAGTGAGGCAGAGCATTAGTAGAGATGGTGAATTCAAAAGAGGTAGGAAAGGACATGGCATTGCAGATTTGTGAGACATTGAGACGGGGGGGAGTAGCTGTGCAATGACTCCACTTCTGCCAGTCAGAGAGAGTGAATGAAGGATAGTTTGGAGTCATACAGGGCCACCAGGGTGGCAGTGTCAGATGGAGAAATCCAGGTGTCAGTGATAACAAGGAGATGGAGAGGAGCCGGGCTGACGTCAAAGTAGTCTGTGATAAAGGAAGTTGTGTTGCATACAAACTGAGCATTCCAGAGTGCAATATTCAGTTGATGTGGTAAGGAAGAGTAGGGAAGCTGAGTTTCAGAAGAAGAGCGACAAGGTGGAGGTGTTAGGGGAGGTATTGTTTGCTCGTCTGTTTTTTTGTTGGAAGTGAAAGGGAGATTGAGTAGTGGGAGTTTCTAGACGTGAGTTTAATGATAGGGATAGGAAAGGGGAAGTTGTAGCGTGATTCGAGAAAAGCATAGGGACAGGTGAGTAGGAGGAGCAGCAGGAGCAATGCATTATACCTGAGTACTGCGGTGTGCAGAGACAGCACAGTAATATGGTACTCAAAGGTGCAGCAGGTAGGAAGGCAAAAGCTCATAGGCAGACACTGGTCAACAGCTGGTCTTCGCCCTTTACTGTTCCGCCCTTAACTGGAACGCCCCAAGCTGAACGCCCCTAGAGAGTTAAAATGTGACATCACATGCTCTCATCACCTTATCGCCTGGTCAATCAGTGGTTGGCTTCTCTGATTTTGTGCCTGGTGTTGCTGGGATGAGTAGATTTCTTCCTTGGTATTCCAGAGGAGTCTCTTGTGGCCTTTAGCCAGAGAATGAGCCAACACAAGATGGCCACTGGAAGTGATGAGCCAAGCCACAAACCAGAAGTACCAGTGTAGATCCAGCCCTTTGTTTCTTGGTGGAGGGCTCCAGGGTTCGGAATTGAGGGGAGCTGGGAGCTATTTAGCTCCTCCTGGGGCAAACTGGTGCCTTGTAAACCTGTAAATGTGACATTAACTTTGAGCATTTGAGAATGTTAATAAAGAAGAATTATAACACATCTAATACACATTTAAACACAATGGTTCATACAAAATGGACACAAAAGTAAAGGAGCATCTCTGGTAGCTCCTGGTTCCCTTGAGGTAGCTCCTACCTACAGGGGCGATGCCAGACACCAAGGAGCTGGTTTTAGCTCCTGCGCATTGAATCTCAATTTCGAACCCTGGGCTCTGAAAGACCAATAAAGCTCTGGTGTTGCCATGTCCCTGATCCCTGTGGACTCCTCGATCAGCTGACATAAAGGTACCAACACGCAGGAGACCAGGAGCATGTCAGCCACAATCACCAGCACTTTCTTTAGTTCAGGCTGTTGGACCATGGGGAAATCTTCAGGGCTCTGCTGCACCTCTTCTCTAAAAGCAATTCACCTCTGCTCTCAGCAGCCCATGGGAAGCCTCACAAGCCATTTTGGGAAGTTTGTAGTATTTAGTGTTGAAGGGGGAATCATGAAGATTTCATGCCCCAGAAGACTTCTCTAAGCTGTTAAAGGTATGCTCTATGAAGAGGCAGTTCCCACAGTGTGGGTCAATGAGCATTACACTGCCCCTCATACAGGCATGTGAGCATGTGGTGCATGTTTCCATTCATAGACACAGCCGCATTGCCCAGCTTGGATGTAACTGTCTCTGAATGATGCTGGTACCACACACTGGTTAGCATCAAGATAGCAGTTGTGCTTGAAGATGAGCAGCCTGCATTGCTTCAGTGATGCCTTCACAAAAGCTGTTGGAGCACTACTTGCCGCTTATGATCGACCAGCTGTCAATAGTTCTACGCCGGTTGTGGAACCAGTTTCGCAAATAGTACAAGTTCTTGACTCAACTGAAAGTTACTTTTGGTTTTATGTTCTGTGTAATGGTTCTCAAAATATATACATTAAAATCATCATTTCTCCAGCATGGGGTCTGGCATGGATTCACATGCTCATGAATATTCCCCGTCGTCAGGCTGGGAATCCTCGGTAAAGAAAAAATCAGTATCAGTTTCGTTTCTGATCTGTCTTTCGTAGTAGTAACCAATCACTGATCTCTGCGTCATACTGACCACAGCCAATGACTGCCCTCTACCTAAGCCCCGCCTCTGGCAGCCATCTTCAGATTTTTACCGCACGTTCAAGTGTTGGGATCCTCGTGCTATTGCTCTCGAGCGTTAGTGCTATTTTTTCACGTTTTTTCTCAAAAAATTTCTCTTTTTTCGGTTAAAAGAGCCTCAAGCTCCACCGTTTCTTCATCCGATCAACGGGGACCCGTGTCGGATTCGTCTACGCCCCTCAAGGGTGAAGATTTCGTCAAGCCACGCTTTTGGAGGACTCCAGAAGTTTCTCAGGCCCATCTCGAACATGGCCCAGGAGAAGGGAAGCTCGACGCCCGGAAAGCTGTTCAGGGTCTGCCCTGGATGCCAGCTTCAGAATGTCTTCAAGGAGGACGAACACTCCCTTTGTCTTTACTGCCTACATGAGGACAAGACGCACGTGGAGAAGGACTGTGCGTTTTGCGGCAATATGTCGGAGCGGACCATGAAGGACCGCCATCAACGTCTCGCCAACTGGCTGGAAGGAAAGAGCCCGTCAGGCGAGAAGAAGAAGAAGAAGTCCGAGCGGTCTTCTAAGACCTTTGAGGGCGCCCCGGCGACGGGGTTCCAACAGAAGGCCAAGCACCGCGAGTCCGCTGGCACCGGGAGCGCCGAACGGTCGGGCTCTACGGGCGCCAGCAGGGCGCATCCTCCCCGGCGCCATCAACCACGAGCCAACGCTCTGGCTTGGGTAAGAGGAAGGCCGAGCACCCGGCGAAACTCCAGGAGAGACCCCGGTCATGCCCTAAGGCCCCATCGGAGGGGGAGCGAGGTGGTGACCCTCCCCCCAAGGCGGTGAGCGCACCTAAGGTGGTGAAAGCCTTGATCCATCCGGCCAAGGCCTCTATCGAGACAGTCGCGGCGGCCCTGGCTCAGCCTGTGGAGGCTACACCAGTGGTGGCGACCCCGGGGCCCAGAATCTCCCTGCCACCGCGGAGGGAGTCCTCTTTCGTGCCCATCGACAGGACTCCCGTGAAACCTCTGACGGAGAAGAAAAAGGGGGGGCAGGAGGTCGTCGTGAGGAGGAGCTGATCGAAGTCTTAGGCCACGGCTCTGGCGTGGAAGAAGGCCATCCTGTCGGGGGGGACCCCGACGTGGAAGACGACGAGGGCGTCGAGGATGCCGACGGGGCTCCTGATCGCCCGTCGGATCTCCCTCAACCAGTGCCGCAAGACAACTCGGCGGCCATTTTGATGGCTATACAGTCCTTGTGCTCGGAGATAAGGACGAGACTGCCGTTACCACCAACGGAGGAACGCTCCCGACGGGGGACCCAGAGCCAGGTCCTTCTGGGAGCCCTCCCCCTAAGAGAAGAAGGATTCACCCTCCACCTCCTTTTCAGCCATCGCGACCTGTTCAGCCCTCCTCCCTGTCCACGACACGTGGGGATGATACAGGGACTGACACGGCCGCGACGGGTACAGACGACGAGGTTTACAACGAGGATCTCCCGTCGTCACCTCCCACCCGGGCTTCCCCGCCCGACGAGATTGGATCGTTTCACTCCATGATCGCCAGGGCATCCGAGATTTTCCAGCTCTGCCCGGAAGAGAAGAAGAAGGAAGGTTTCCTTTATCAACGGCGCGAGACCAAGAGGAAGACGGTCCTCGCTGTACCTCTACTAGACGATATTTGGGATGAGGGCCTCGCCCTCCTCAAGAACCCATCCACGACGCCGGCTAGAAGGGATCGGTACGAGAAGAAGTACCGGGTCCCGGACGCGGCCCCCTTGTGCCTTCGGGCACAGCCGACCCCAGACTCGGTCGTCTCTGCGGCGGCCAGGAAGAAAGCGGGGGGGGGGGCGCGGCCTCTACATCAACCTCCCCGCCGGACGGTGAGGGAAGGAAATTAGACACGATGGGACGCAGAGTCATCTCGTCGGCAGCGACGACGATTAAGGCGGCCAACGCCTTGGCTATCACAGCCCGCTACGACAGGGAGTTGTGGTACAAACTGGCCCCCCTGCTGGACTTCCTACCAGACGACAAGAGGGCAGAAGCCCTAGAGATCTTGCAGGAAGGAGAGGTGGCTTCGGACCACGCCATTACGATTGCATGGACATCGCTGACACTGGATTTCGCCAGTTGGGCAACGGCGTGTGCCTTAGGCGGCGTGGATGGCTCAAGGCTACTGACTTCCGTCAGGACGTGCAGACCAGAGTCTTGGACATGCCATTCGACGGAAACAACCTGTTTGGGAAAACAGTGGACGATTCCCTTCAAGCCATCAAGGCGGACACGGAGACGGCCCGGGCTCTTGGGGTTCTCCAGCAACGGCGGCCGCCCTTTCGGAGCGGCGGAGGCAAACAGGGTGCCTCCAAAGGTTCCAGTGGCGGATTTTCCACCTACTGTCAAGCGGCCCATTCGTCGTCACAGGAAGCTTACAGGGGACGAGGCAAGTCAGGCGGACCCCGCCGTCGTCGCCAAGGAGGACAAGGCGGCAAAGCTTCGTCGAAGCAGGACTGAACCGGCCGTGGGGTCGGGCACCCACCGAAGCACCCCGGTGGGAGGCCGGCTGGCGAACTTCGTCAGCGTGTGGGAGTCCATCTCCACCGACCATTGGGTGCTGGACGCCCTAGCTCAGGGTCACGCGCTTGAGTTTCTAAAGAGGTGCCCGCGCGTCCCCCCCGTGGCCAGGAAAGAACATCACGTCCCTCAACTTCTCTTGGAGGTAAAGGCGATGCTCAAGAAGGGCGCCATCGAGCTCGTCCCAAAGAGGCTTCGGGGCTCCGGAGTTTACTCAAGATACTTCCTCGTGAAGAAGAAGACGGGAGAATGGCGTCCCATCCTGGACCTACGACGGCTGAACAAATTCATCAAGGCACAGAAGTTCCGGATGGTCACCCTCCAACACGTCCTGGGTCAACTGGAGGAGGGCGATTTCCTGTCATCGTTGGACGTGGAGGATGCCTACTTCCATATTCCCATCCTAAAGGGACACCGAAAGTTTCTCAGGTTCGTGGTCCAAGGGCGTCACTACCAGTTCAGAGCCCTTCCCTTCAGATTGAGGTCGGCACCCAGGGTGTTCACCAAGTGCCTCGCACCGGTGGCAGCGCAGCTGCGCCGAGAGGGGATCCACGTCTATCCCTACCTGGACGACTGGCTCATCCGAGCAAAGACGAAGGAGCTCGCCGTGGAGCACACGGCAAGGACCGTCCAACTACTCACGGACCTGGAATTCTCCATAAACTATGCCAAGTCCCACCTGGTGCCCGCGCAAGACGCACTGTTTCTGGGAGCGAAGCTCGACACAGTGTCGCTTCTGGCCTCTCTGTCGGAGGAAAGGACGAGGGCCATCTTGGGCAAGGTGCAGCGGATGCTGGTTGCGGACGCGGCCAGGGTGAGGTCCATCAAGTCCCTCCTCGGAATGATGTCTTCTTGCATTTATCTCATCCGCCTGTGCAGGCTCCGGATGCGCCCGTTGCAGGAGTTCCTGGACGCGCGCTGGATCCAGACGACGGGCAGCTTCGAGGAGAGGATCACACTCGACGAGAGTTTCCGACGAGCGATCCGGTGGTGGGGCACCCGCGCGCATCTGATGGCAGGCATGGACTTCTAGACCCCCGGCCACCAGGAGACAGTGACCACGGATGCCTCCCTGGAAGGGTGGGGAGCGCACACCGAAAATCTGCACGCGAGAAGCCTTTGGTTTCCGACGGAGAAGTCCCTCCATATCAACGTCCTGGAGCTCCGTGCAGTGTTTTGGGCCCTCAGGTCTTTTCTTCCGTCCCTCAAGGGCAAGGTGGTGAGGATCTTCACCGACAACACCACCACCATGTTCTACATCAGGAAGCAGGGCGGTACCAGATCCCCAGCCCTGTCCAAGGAGGCGCAGGATCTGTGGCATTGGGCCGTCGCCCAAGGGATGTTGCTGGTGCCGTTTCATCTGGCAGGGATAAAAAACACCATTGCCGACTCGCTCAGCAGAGAGCTGCGCTCGTGCCACGAGTGGGAACTACGACAGGATCTAGTGGACCGCTTCTTCCGACGGTGGGGCACACCCTAGATAGATCTGTTCGCGACGGCGACGAACTCCAAGTGCCGGAGGTTCGCCAGCAGGTTTCCCCAGCCGAGGAGCATGGGCGATGCTTTCTCGTTCCCCTGGGAGGGCCTGTTTCTATACGCGTTCCCTCCATTGCCATTGCTGATCCGGCTCATCAACCAGCTCAAGAGGTCACGTTGCAGGATGATCCTCATCGCACCTGCGTGGCCGAGGCAGATATGGTTCCCTGACCTTCTGGACTTGTCAGCTTCCCCGTCAATCAAGCTGCCAGTGGACGTGGATCTTCTCTCCAGGGAAGGAGGCGCCATCCTCCATCACGACCCGAAGTCGCTGAACTTGCAGGCCTGGCTCCTGCAGCGTTAGAGTTTGGAGGATACGACATACCGGCCGACTGCAGAGAGGTTCTTGCAAAGGCCAGGGCGTCCTCAACTCTTAAATGCTATGGACACAAATGGAAGAGGTTCTCTGTCTGGTGCCACACACAGAAGATTAACCCTCTACGGATTACGGCTCCCCAGGTACTGCCGTACCTTCTGACGCTGGCCAAGGCTGGACTGGCACACGTGTCCATCAAGATTCATCTTGCTGCGATCTCCCGATACACCAGAACCACGGGGCGGACGTCTTTGTGGTCTCATCGTCTGGTGAAAGAATTCATGAAGGGACTGTTCAGATCGTTCCCGCCGGTGAAGGCTCCGGCCCCGGCCGGGAGCTCAACGTGGTGCTGACCAAGCTCATGGGACCTCCGTTCGAGCCTCTGCACTCGGCTCCGTTGAAGTTCTTGTCGTGGAAAACAGCGTTTCTTGTGGCCATCACCTCCGCACGAAGAGTGGGAGAGATCCAGGCCCTTTCCTGCAAGCCCCCGTACTTGACTTTTCACGACACGAGGGTAGTGCTCAGGACGCACCCCTCCTTCATTCCCAAGATGCCGTCGGACTTCCACCTCAACAAACCCTTGGTGTTGCCTGTTTTCTTCCCGTCGCCTTCGTCGCCGGCCGAAAGGACTTTGCACTCGCTGGATGTGGCTACAGCGCTGAAGTTTTAGGTGGACCGCACAAAGTGTTTTCGGAAGACGTCACAACTTTTTGTGAACTTTGGACCTGTCAATCAGGGGAAGGCTCTCTCAAAGGCCTCCATTTCCAGATGGCTCTCCGGCTGTATCATGTACTGTCATCGGTTGGCAAACCGACCGCTGCCTGGCCGTCCGATAGCCCATTCCACCAGAGCGATCGCAGCTACCACGGCGTTCCTATCTGGTGTGCCCTTGCTGGACTTCTGCAGGGCTGCTACGTGGAGGTCGACGCACACCTTCACGAAATTTTACTGCATCGATCGGGATTCCAGGGAGGAGTCCAGGGTCGACCAAGCAGTGCTGCGCAATCTGTTCGCCTAAGGTGAGCCTGGTGAGGAGGTAAGAATTGCTTAATGTTGAGTTTGATGTAATACTTAATGTTGAGCCTTTGCCACCTCCCGTGGTTGTGCATGTGTGTACTGCTATGTATTCTTTATTCATGAGCATGTGAATCCATGCCAGACCCCATGCTGGAGAAGGAACAAGTTACTTACCTGTAACTGTTGTTCTCCAGCATGGGTCTGGCATGGATTCACATGCGAACCCTCCCGCCTACCCCTCTGCGGCTCTTCACTTGGTCATACTGCCACTTCACGTGCTACCAAATCTGAAGATGGCTGCCAGAGGCGGGGCTTAGGTAGAGGGAAGTCATTGGCTGTGGTCAGCATGACGCAGAGATCAGTGATTGGTTACTACTACGAAAGACAGATCAGAAACGAAACTGATACTGATTTTTTCTTTACCGAGGATTCCCAGCCTGACGACGGGGAATATTCATGAGCATGTGAATCCATGCCAGACCCATGCTGGAGAACAACAGTTACAGGTAAGTAACTTGTTCCTTAACACACTTTGGATGTCATGTGACACACCGTTTCCGAGGAGTTCTAATATTTTCGAGATTTGGAAAACTAAAAAGGAACATTAAAGGAGCAATAATTCAAAATAACTTGATTACATACTAAGCCAGTGTAGTCTTCCAACATGATTACTACATGTAAAATGAGAAGTCAGTTTTCAATTAACACATTTATCTTGCAGCCTAGGATGTTTATATAAATACATTTTTAGTTTTAGCTATTAGGTGGTGCTGAAAGTGCTACCATTAAAGCCGAAACTATTGTCTCTTAATACGTTTGAAGCATATGCTGAAAGTAATGGGCTATCAATTAATCCTTTGAAAACTCAGAATCTATCCTTTAGGAAAGCGAGGGTAAAAACGTCTGGCTACATCAGCAAGCTGAGTGAGATCCCCCCTGAAATTGACTAAGATAGTGCGATACTTGGGGTTTAATTTTTCAGCATACCCAGGCTCTAAGGTATTATTTGAGTCAACCTCACATGAGGCGGAATTGCTCGAAGCACAAGTGGTCAGGATTGACCGAAAGTTCAGTAGGTTTTCCTTGAAACCTGCTTTGATCTTTTATGAGAGTAAAATAGTGCCTAAATTAATCTATGGCCTGGAATTGTTACCTGAGAAAGTGAATGTGATCTTGAACCGTATAGAGGGCCGCTTTTGGAGAAGATTGCTGGGTGTGCCGAATGCGATCCCTATCTCTGCAATCGGGTTCGAGTTGGGTATTGTCTCAATGTGGGCACAGGTTCAGTGGGCCTGTGTCTCTTTGTGCTCCAAAATTAAAACAGGAGCGCCAAATACACTGTAGCATCTGATGTGTGAAAATCTGGATTTCTCGTTCACATTGATCTCTTTGAGAGATAGGTCGGAGTCAATCCTTGAGGAGATCGGAATGTCTATAGAAAGCTTGATCTCCAATCCTATGTCTGTAAAACGTGCCCTATTCGATCAAACGGTTGACAAATTTAACTCCTACCCATCCTTATCTCATTTGAATCATGAACACAGAGCCAGAGGCTCGCCCACCAGAGTCATTTTACAATTTCCAGATAGACTGTATAGAGGCATCATATTGAGAGCAAGATGTAATATCTTGCCCACTAGAGACATTCTGGTTAGGAGAATGTTAATTCCGACAGATCAAGGCAGATGTAGGTTCTGCTTGTGCAATGAGGAGTCTCTAAAGCATCTGGTTATGGAATTTGTCCCATTGCACCCGCTTAGGGTTAAATATCTGGAGCCCCTCAATGTTAATTCCATCATATATAAAGAAGAGCTGGCATGGAAACGGTGTCTGAGTATTCAAACTATTCACACGGGCTTAGCCTTATGTGGGTTTATCAAAAGTCTAACTCTGTAACAGTGAGAAAAACATTTTTTTCCTTGTGTTCAACATCATGTGCTCGGAAAGTTATACAGTGTTAGCTTGATGGCTCCAGTTAAAAAATCAGAATATCATTTTTGACCAAGTGTAAAGTTTGATTATATGGATTATTGTATTGATTATTTTTCTTTCTTTTTCTTTTCTGTACTCTTTTTTCATTGTTCACTGTATTACTGGAACAGATGATTTGGAATTTGTACTCTATTCTGTGAATTTTTTAAGAATTTTACTTGCTTTTGATTTTTTTGTAAAGGTTTGAATAAACCGAACACACAAAAAAAATGTGTCATTAAAATAAGAGATTTAACATGAGAGCTTGAAATAGGGGCTTTGTATGAAGGTTTGTAATGCTTTTCAATGCAGGTTGACATATGAGGATAGATATATGTAGTTTGCCTATGTGTCCCACCCATTTAATGCCCATTGCTAAGTGAAATCTATAGGATTTGCCTCGCATTCTCACCCATTTTCCCTCCAACCCCACCTATTTTTGCACTCTCTATCTAATTTACTACTGTGTGGTGAATTTATCAGCCATTTGTCTATTCAAAATGGCGGCCGCCATTTTTTAATATTATTAAAAAGTTATTTGACTTGCTTTAAAATATATTAACTGCACCTTTCAAGTTATGTCACACATTTTACAGTATTTTTTATTACAAATAACCAAACTAGTGTAATAGTATGTTTTGGTTTTAAAATGGCACTGAAAATGTACATCTATTGACTTGTGGGGGATTGGTCAGTGTTTTTGATGTAAGGAGCACCTGATTGGGTGTGTAGTTTCTTAGTGATGCCACTATTATGTGATTGGCTCTCGAGTATGGGCTTTCTCACCACAAGGCAGACATTTTCTTTCACCAAATTCTTATTTTTTATTTTTTTTTATCTTTGTCAAGCGTGCTATCCCAAGATGCCTTCATGGCTGATAGTTAACAGAGATATTGACACTAGGTATAATAACTGTGCCAAACTTTTAATCGAGCCGATGAAAGCTTCAGTCCCTTCAGCCAGGAGACTCTGCCAAAGCCAATCACAAGCTGGCTACATGCGAAAGATCAAGCTGTCAACACATGCCCGGTTACCCCACAGAAGGTGGTTGGTGTTAGGACTGATTTTCTATACTCTGGCCTGGTGGACAGATGTATAGAAGGCCAACCTATATTGTGACAGGAACAACTCTGGGAGGCTGTAGCCAAACCAGTTTAGGTAGCAGTGACAGGCGGTCTAGGCTAACTTCTTTAGAGGGGTTGAGCTTGTAAAGGGTCCACAATGAGGTCACACAATGGGCATCACAGATTACACTTAGACAGGATGTATGAAAATACAGTAATTTAATTATGGCCAAAACACACGATAGAAAAATGACTACAAGCAGGTAGACGTATTGCACACCACTATCAAACTAAGTACATATATCCATTCACTTGGTGATATGGCATAATACAAATGAGAAACTCCTGCAAAGGAAAGGTTAGACAAGTATTACTCACAAAAACTTCCAAAGAGAGGACCCCTTTCTAAAATTGTCCAGCCTTAAGTGTCAACCTCCTTGTCTTGTTTACTTGAAACGTCACCTTTCCCCTGCTCCTCCTCCTTTTCCTTTTTTGTTTGCTGCTTGGGTCTCACACAGGAGGAAGCAAAAGCACAGAGGCTAAGCAAAGAAAGAACAGCGTAGCGCAAGAGCGGCAGCGAGGGAACGGCTGACCGTAATGGTTGCAACGCAAGGACTGGAAGGTGGATGTGGCTAAAATAGGGCTACGTACATCCAAGCAGAGAAAAACTAGACCTCTGGATGTACGTAAAGTTCTGAAAATGACTGAAGTCAGGAAGAGTGGAAACACACTCTGGCTACAGGCGCCAATTATGAGGACGGCGCATGACACTAAGTTGCCTGGGGCCTTGTGCCCACTATTTCAGGATACAGTTCCACATAACTTAGGATGCAGGAAAAAATGCAGGTAGGGTTTCTGGGGTCCAGTGAAGGGTTCTTAGGGTTGGAGTTCAAGATAGACTAATGCCCAAAAGTAGCCCCAACAGTCAGATATCTTGCACAAACAAGCAATGGCAAAGCCCAAGGTGTTATCAATAAGCTTTATTATAAGCCCATAGGCTTATAATGAGAGTATAGGGGTCGGTTAGAAACTCATAAATTACCCCCTTCACCCCCTTTACTCCGATTCTTCCCCAGACTTGGCAGAACAAAGGAAGAGTGTCCGACGTTGCTTTTACCACAGACAGCCGCAGTCCTCGATTCACAGGGGTTGCAGGTTCGAGCTGATCTCCAGTTGGTATCTGTTACTGTTGCAAGGACTCTGGGTCAAAGAATGCAGAAAACTCAGTGCAGCACCCCTCTGAGGACTGGACTCAGGTCAGGTAAGCAATTTTTGGATGGGGGTCACTAAGCACGGCGACGCAAAATGACTCAGCAGCTGCTGTCAGACTTTACCTCCTATCTCGGGTCACTTTGATGCTAGGATGCAGAAACTTTGCAGGAGGTAGTCTTGTAGGGCCAGCTGGAAAGCAGTACGGTGACACAGGCAGCACAGTCGCCCAAAAACGAAGCTGTTCAGCCACAGTATGTTTCCAGGGCACTTCCGAAGGCTTCCTTTGGCAGGGCACCGAGCAGACATTGGAAATGGATGGTGCCTCCATTCATAGCTCTTTCGCAGGACTACTAAAGATCAAGAGCAAGACAGGGTTCCAACAGGACAGCAACAGAAGTTGGTTGCCCTCAGTCAGGTCTTAGGTTTCTTTGCGGGTCTCACAGCTGGATAGGATACTTGGCTCCTTCAGGTTTCTCCAGGATCTCCGAAGAATGGGTGCAGAGGTCCTCTTCTTATCCTAAAAGCCAGGTAAGAGCTGAAACTCCCACTAGCCAATAGCAGGACTAGCCCCCACACACACACACCCCAGCAGTGGTCTAACCAGGACCACTGGCGGGAACATTCATGCATACCACTCAGACACACCGAAACCAGTTTGTGGATTTGAGTCAGACAGACCCAGCCCGCATCCTGCCAGCAAACACACACAGCCTTCCAGTAGCCCGCCAAAAGCTTCTGCTTTCACGGGCACTGGAAGTCCTTATAAGGAGTTTCCTGGCCTCCGAGGATGGCAAAAGAATAGGCGGAAAATCTCGTGGCACGGCCATGTTTGACCAGTAGCCACAGTTAGTAGCCAAACACAGTAAACCTAAAACGAAAATCCCCAAAAAGTGGGGAAAAGTCACTTCTGTCACCAGCCTATCCTTTTAGCACATCTAGAGTAACCAAAAATCCTCTGAGTGTTAGTCTAGGGCAAAACAAAAATGCACTCCATTGTACTGCAGTGTAAGCTGCTGTGCACAATGATAAAAAGTTAACACAAGTGATACAAAAGTAACCAAAAGTAGTAACATAGTAACACAACTAAGGGAAACAAGGTTTCCCTGTACTGACAGCCTGAAGGACATATCAGTTTCCCCATAACATGAGCAAAGGCCAGTGTAGTGAAGCTTACGGCTTCACTGCACTGCACAAAGTACAGGTCAGACTCAAAAATAAAAGCAAAAGGTTTGGGGGTTTCATAAAGATGGACGGAAAGGTGCACTAAAGAGAAATCTTTCCTAACAATTGGTTGCCCGTGGTCCCTCAGAAGCAGGACAGCGGCACACGGCAGTTCCCAGCTGTCCGGCATAGCTTGACCTGAGCTCTTTCAACCTCGGCCACACCGAGCCTTGTCTTGTGTGCACCATCATGGCATACAGTGAGGAAGACGGTTCTGCCGAGGAGAAGGGGCAGACCATAAAGATGCCAATTGATACCTTCGCAACAGCATAGCTCACGCTTGACAACATCACAATGACAGCTGGGTAGGTGGCGCGCTCATCTTTAACTGTTGTGGCTCCTCCCCAAGCTGTGACACTTGAGGCACAGCACACGCAGTGCCAGGAGAGCATAACAGCAGCTGACAGGGGGGTGGAAAATGACCCGAGACAGACACACACACATACTTCCCTGAGGCAGAACATGGTGTCACTTAAGGGGTTCCGGAAACAATGGCAAGGTTTGCACCTTTCTGAAGCTATTTTAGGGACATGCGAAAATGTGAAGGGGGCCATCTGCAATGTTAAAGTATTAGATGGCCTCTTTTTAATGACCAGGAGCACATCAAGTAAAAGCGTAGGGATTGTGTGTCCAAAATCGGGCCAAGTCCAACACTACTAGCAATGCTTGGCCAGACCTGCTGCCCCTCGTTGCACTGAGCTGCCTTCACATCTTGGGCAATGCACGTGGGGTCCCCCTATCCAAGAAAGGTGCATGCTTTCTTTCTCAGGGTGGTGTCATTTTGGGGCGTTTGCTTCCTGTCTGACATGGTCTTATTACTGTGGATTACCTCATTGGCTCAACAATTAACAATTTCTAAGAGGTTTCGCAAAATTTCATTAGCATACTAAAATATATGGGTGCCTTATATCAGTATTGGTGTTGTGTGGTTGTGTATTTTATCCTGCTCTTGTGGGATTGTCAACCTTAGTGGGTGTATGGCGTTGGGCCTCAGGCTGCCCTGCTGGCCACTCATGTCCTAATACAGTGCAGGATTCCCAGCACCCTGGCCCCGGTTAAGTATAGATTCAGGCTGGTGGAATGCGTCAGTAATCGGTGGACTCAAGAGGTTGGTGACTGACCCCATCATCCCCCCATGCACCACACGAAACATTGTTTGAGTGTTGGCAATAAAAGGCAGTGGGATATTATTGCACATCATTGTGTAATAATACACCAAAACAATCATAATCATAATAATAATACATAATGTGTTCTCTTGTGCACGAGGTCCAGAGGTTACGCCCTCTGGCCCGTGCCGCTTTCTTGGTCCCACAACGATACGGGCCCCATATGTTGCCCTGTTGTCTCTTTTCCTTCTTTTTCTCCTGGGTGAGAGGGCCCTTGGGTAAAGAAAAAGTAACTGCGTATGCAGGATACTTGTTTGGTGCTCTGTATGGAGTCCCAAACTTATTGTGCTTTCTGGCTGCTCCTGCAGCTCCTTATATTGGCCAGGGACTAGCCCTGGGCTTTGTCTGCCTGTGTGGGTGCTGTGTTCAGCCCTCGGCTGGCTGGCGCAGATGGCCTTTTGTACCTTGGAGTGCCCCTTTGTCCCTACCTCAGTGTTTCCTGCTTCCCCTGCCCTTGGTGGTTCAGACTTCCTTACTGCTTTGTATAGAGGTGTTGCTTCCACCTAGTCCCTCATCCTACCTGGCTCCAGGAGTCTGAGGGATTAGGGGAGGAGAAGGGGTTATGTTTCTATTTCTATAAACCTGCAGAGGCTCTGCCAGCTACTGTCTTCCCCTCTCCCTGTTCCGCCTTCCCTGTGCCATAGAATACAGACCCCTGCTTTTCAGCTGTGGGGTGCCGCCTCTGCAGCGTTGGCTATTACCGGTGGATCCAAGAGGTTGGTGACTAACCCCATCATCCCCCCATGCACCACACAAAACATTGTTTGAGTGTTGGCAATAAAAGGCTGTGGGATTTTATTGCACATCATGTAATAATACACCAAAACAATCATAATAATAATACATAATGTGTACTTTTGGGTACAAGGTCCAGAGGTTATGCCCTCAGGCCTGTGCCGCCACACCTGGAATGATAATCAGCGTTCCCGTTTCCCCCAAAAGTTTGCTACCGACATCCCCTTGCCGCCAAATTGTCAACTATTTCCCTGTAGAAATGTTCCATTCCTTTTACTGACAGGTGTGTCCCATCCCTGTGAAAAGTTCAGGGTTTGAAATGGATATCGTGCTATGTTTTATAAAGTGGAACCCTCTGCTTGCGCAGAATTTTTCCATTCCTTTGTTCAATTTCTTCCTGGCTATATCCATGGCTTTAAAAGAATTCACCCCAGCCATGTTTTCCGGGGGAAATGGCAGAATAAAAGATTTCCTAATTTTTTCAATTGTGGGCTATGCCCGCCAGGGAAGAGCATATTTCTTCCAATAATTTCCTTCTACTCATAGAGACCAAGTCATTGCCCCCCAGATGTATAATCAGAAATTCAGGTGGGTCCCTGTAAGCTACTAGGTCTGCCAGCTTGTCATGAATGCCCAACCATATTAGCCCCCTGAACCCTCACCATGAAGTGATGGTGTTTTGAATGCTGTTCCCTCCTTTGTCTCCTCTGACCATCTCCCTGTTCTGAATACAAAGGAATGTCCTATAATCCAGGCTGACTTGAGGGGGGCGTCACAATCTGTTTGTGAAGAAAAGTTTTAGATTAGTTCCGGACTGATGTACCGTTTGTAACATTCAGATTTCCATCCCCTATTCCTTTTACTTGTTGTGCTCCCAGACCTCCTTGCCATGCAGTTGCTGCCGCGCCTATTCTGAATGAATGGGTCCCAAATTCTTCCGGGTCCCACCCAGCTTTACCTATGGCTTTCATCAGCACTGCTTTAAATTGGGAAATGCTTAGGGCGGATGCGTCCCTATGGATCAAAAACCAGCCCCCTACCAGTGGGCGCTGTAAAATGTATTTGTTGGCGATGCACACTGAGCAATTACTGGTATCATCTATACAAACAATATTTTCTCTCTCTCTCTTGCAACCTGTCTTGGATTTCTGGACTTCAATGGGGATGTAGTCAGGCCTTACCCTTATGTCCATCATCCCTAAACCATTGCTGGCTTTCGTGCTCGATGCTATGAGCTCGCTCACCCTGAATGCCCCAAAATATGCTAAGGAGAAAGCTGTTTTAAATAACAGTGCCTCAAAGGGCTGTGAGCATATCTCTTCCAACAGGCATGTTAACATTGTTAGTTTATGAAAATCTAAAGGGCGCCTTTTAGCTTTATGTGGCTCTTCCAATTTTCCCCAGCCTTTTAGGGCATATGAAATTAAAGAACTCCTGGTTGTGTCTGACCATCCCTGTATCTTAGAAAATAAGCCACAGCTGTTAAATGCCTTTTGCCCATTCCTTTTTTACTCCGTTTGTAAGCCCAAACCAAAAATGCATTAATATCTTTTGTCGTTATCAATTCAACATGTATTAACCCTGTAACATTCAGTAAAGTTTTCATCCACTTGTTCTGTGGTGTTGTCCGCCAGAGCCTCCTTGGCCAGGTCTAAAAATAACCCTGTTCCAGGGTCTGTATTTTTCTTTCTTTTTTTTAAACTTTTTTATTAATGGTCACGTATAGGCCGTCACACCACAGCACATCTGTTTAACAGTTACATCAGGGGTAGAATATCCGTTACATTTCACATAACAATATTATGAAGACAAGTCAGCATCGGCAATCATGTTACATAGATAGGATCTGAACGGGCCCCAAATGTCCTTGGGCCTGCATGCCGAGGGTCGGGTTAAAACAAACTGTTCCTCTGACTCGTTGACATGTGTCAGTTCTTGAAGAAATTGGTTTAGGGTGGGCGGGAGAGAACTTTTGCATTTCTGTAAAATACATTTTTTGGCAATAGCGCATGCAATGTTAAATAATCTTCTAATTTTCTCTGGTTGCTTGCCTATGTCCCCAAACAAGTATTTCTGAGGAGTCAAATCGGGGGGAACCTCAGTGAATTCTTCCAGGAGCTCAGCCACCCCCCTCCAGAATCCCCTCAGTACCGGGCAGTCCCAGTACATGTGAAAGGATCCAGCCTGGGGAGCGTTACATTTAGGACAGGCGTCAGAGGCATCCGGTGCAAACCTTGCGATTCTGGCCGGCGTATAATGTAGCCTGTTCAGGATTTTAAATTGAATCACCCTTAGACCAGCATTAAGCGAAACCTTCTTGGATAACGCACAATAGTTGGCCCATTTCTTTTCTTCAATGGTCCCCTGCAAATACGCTTCCCACTGATCCTTTATCTGATTTAATGTGGGGGTATGAGCTTGCACGGCTGTGAACAACCTAGCAATCCCCAGGCCATTTTTAGATGTTACCAATTGCACACATGGATGGGGTGGGGGCTCATCCGGGAAGAGAGGCCACCTCTTTTGGAATGCAGACCTCATACGGTAGTATTGCAACGTTTTTAGGGGACCACCCCCAGTGCCCTCAGCAAGAGACCCCGGTCTGCAAAAACACCATTCACAAACATGTCACCCAGTTTCATTTCCCTGTTAGGGTCCCAGGACTCCTGTATGTTAGCATCCTGCGTGGGGGGTATGCCCGGGAAGTCCCAAAGCGGCACCTCTGGATTGTACGGGACCTCCACTCCCACCCTCTCAAATATCGCCATCCATGCCCTGACTGTACAGCTAACCGGATTGTATGCACATGTGTCTTTATACTTTGGATCGAAAATAACTGACTGTATATCCGTGGGATGTGTGGTGTGTTCCTCTATCCATGCATGGGGTGTATTGTTCTCGTCATTATACCAATATTTCGCAAATTGAGCTTGGGAGACGTAATAGTAAAGTTTGAAATCGGGGGCCGCTATCCCTCCAGAGGCATAGGGCTCTGCCATTTTCTCCCAGCTAATCCTAGCAGTCTTACCGTTCCAGAGAAATGTTACCACCATGGATCTAAGCCTGGAGAAGAAGGCCGCCATATAGGAATATTAACAAATAGGTATAAAAGTTTAGGGAGGACCACCATTTTAAGAATGGCAACACGGCCGGCTAATGAAATTAGGAGCTGCCCCCAAATCTGAAGCTTGGAGCCTATTGCCTGTACGGATTCCTCATGGTTATCTGAGTAGAGTGTGAGCTTGTCCCTGGAGACCAGTATTCCCAGGTATCTAATGTGGTCTGCGGACCACTTGAGTCCCACTGTGTCTGTAGGGCATCGGGTGGCAGGTGTTATGGGGAATATTTCTGATTTCGACATATTTATGGTGTACCCGGAATAGTCTGCAAACCCCTGTATCTCAGTCATGACGGGTGCTATATTAACCTCAGGTTCCCTGACATATAGTAGTGTGTCATCCACGTAAAGCGAAATTAGTTGGGTGGAGCCCTTCATAGTGATCCCTTTGTCTGAGTGTCTAAGACGGACCGCGGCCGCCATAGGTTCAATGGTCAGTGAAAATAGTAGGGGCGAGAAAGGGCACCCTTGTCTGGTCCCCCTTTCCAGGAGGAACATCTCGGAAATGGCTTTATTGGTCAGGACACAGGCTCCAGGTTCCGTATATAGGAGTTTTACGTATCGTATAAAGGTCGTATAAAGGTGGGACCCACCCCAAACACCTCAAGCACCAAAAGGAGATAGACCCACGATACCGAGTCAAGCGCTTTTTCAGCATCAAGAGATATGGCCACTGCGCTCCTCGCTGGGTCGATCTGCGCCATGATACCAAAGAGTCGTCTGAGGTTTAGGGCTGTAGATCGAGTAGGGACAAACCCATTCTGATCGGGGTGGACTAGGGTCGGGACTGCCGGCAGAAGGCGATTTGCCAGGACTTTTGCAAAGATTTTAGCGTCTGTGTTTATGAGTGATAAGGGCCTGTAGGACGAAACGTCCTGTGGTGGTCGCCTGGGCTTGTGGAGTACCACTATTATGGCCTCTCTCATAGTTGAGGGCAATCTGCCGGATTCGAGCGCCTCCTCCCATACCTGTAGTAGTATCGGCACAAGTTCCTCACGGAACTCCTTGTAAAATTCGGCGCCTAACCCATCTGACCCCGGTGCCCTGCCTGTTGATAAATCCTTGATTGCTTCCCCAATTTCTTCCGTCGTTACCGGCTGGTCCATTGCCAGTCGCACCTCGTCCGGGAGCCTAGGGAGGGAGAGGGCCTCAAGATAGGTCTTAATTTCTGCAGATGTTTTCTTATCTTGGTTAGAGTATAACCTCTTGTAGAATTCCATAAATTCCCCATTAATGTTTTTATCCCCAAGGAGAACCCTCCCCTGTTGCGTGCGTATGCTTGTGATCTGTGTGGGTTGTTTATCATGTTTGATTAGGTTGGAGAGCGCCCTGCCAGCCTTGTTGCCCTCCCCGTGCCCGAATCGGGGCCGCAACATATCGGACCTCCCTCAAAGCAAGCTTGTCAAATTCCTGGAGATGTGTGTGTATATTAGCTAGTACTTTCTTGTCTTGCTTATTTGAATATGTTTTCTCAAGTGCATCTAACTTCCCTTCAACTGACGATAGTTCGGTCCTCACAGCCCTTAACATACCCGTAGTTCTAGACATCAACAGACCCCTCATCCAGACCTTGAATGATTCCCACACTATCGAGAGTCTGTCGACCGATCCGATATTATTGGACAGAAACTCCGAAATTTCAACATGAAGTGACTCCATCACCCCGGGGTCACATAACATTCCACCAGACATTCTCCACCTCCTGAAGGGACTCGGGGTGTTCCGGAATAGTAGTTCCAACAATACTGGGGAGTGATCGGAGAGTGTGCGGGGTAGGATTTCGCATCGCTCAACTGAGGGCGTCTTAGGCATGGAGACCAACCAGTAATCAATCCTGGACTCAGAATCATGTACCGAGGAATAAAACGTGTATCTTCTACTGCCCGGGTGAACCTCCCTCCACGCATCAACCAATGAGAGCTGTGCAATGACATGTCTAAGGTTCAATGCTGTCCTGCTTGGGGGTCTCATCACCGTAGAGGATCTATCAAGAACCGGATCAATGGCCAAGTTGAAGTCTCCCCCCCACAAGACACCTGAGACATCCAATGATATAACCATCTGATATATATCCAGGTAGAAGGCCGGGTCATCAATGTTGGGGCCGTATGTATTAACCAGGAGAAGCTGTTGATTAGCCACCTCCCCCCAGACCATGACAAATCTCCCCTGGGGATCGACCTTGTGCCCACCAACCCGAAACCCAAGGCCTGGGTGAATAAGGGTGAGAACCCCTTTGGACTGGGTAGAGTAGTCCGTGTGGTACCTCGGGGGACCCCACCCGGGCAGGATGTGAGAATTACCTGTCCCCACTGCATGGGTTTCCTGCAGCATCAGTATTTGTGGATTATGCCTGGAGACGTAGTTGGATATCTTCCTAACCTTAACTGGATTGTTCAATCCCCTCACATTCCACGTCAGCAGCTTGACCTGCAGCCCGTCCCCGGGGACCCGAGATGCAACATTAGCCATTTCCAAATCTGACAAGTTCATAGTGTTCGTGCCATGCAGACAGTGCCAGCCCAGCCGCGACCAAAACTTTACTTTTCCACCAACAGGCCGTCCCCTTCCATCCTCCTTTTAGAGGTAGCTCCGGAAGGCAGCCAAAACCCTCAACAAAATGTCCCCTTGAGTCCATCCAACAACTGAACGTAACTTCCCCTCCACCCTGTCCCACCCGTCCCCCCTCATCATCATCCCCAACTTGACGATGTAGCCCATACAACTTATGGAACATTCCACGGGTGGCCATGTTGCTTCACATGGCCGCCGATCAGGTCCAACAGCTCCACCAACCAAAGTGCCTGGTTTACCTTAATCAGTTACTCATATGGGCCCAGGGCCCACGCCGGGTCAATATGCAAGTGCTTCTCATTCCACGGGTCTGGGCCTGTTGTTTTGTGCTGGTCTGCCCCCTCTGGGAGGAAGGGGTATGGAAGTTTCAATATAATGCATGGCCTCCGCTGGGGACTCGAAGAAATGGGCCCTGTCCGCATGTTGAAGCCTCATTTTTGCCGGGAACATTAAAGCGTATGGGATCTGGCGCTCTCTTAGGAGCTTCTTGACTGGCTCATAGGACCTTCTGCTCGCTTGTACTCCAGAGGAGAAATCAGGATAGAAATGTATGTGAATTTCCTCATAGTAGAGGGTTCCCGCCTCTCTTGCTTTTCGTAGGATTGTGTCTCTGTCTCTATAGTTTAGAAGCCGAGCGATTATGGTGCGTGGTGGCTTGCCTGATTTAGGTGCAGGGGCCAGCGTAACATGTGCTCGTTCCACCAAAAAATGTCCAGAGAAGGCCTCCGGTCCAAACAGGGTTTTAAGCAGTGTCTCGGTGTGTCTCCATTTGGCCCTTTCCAAAAGATTCCGCTACGCCCACCACACGAATATTATTGCGCCTAGAGTGCGATTCTAGGTCCTCGCACTTGCTCTGTAGCTTCGTCATACTTTCCTTAATTTGGGTGATATCGCGGCTATGGTGCGCGATAACGTCTTCATTAGTGCTGATACGGGTTTCAGTTTCCGTTATGCGTAGGCTTTCCTTCTCCACTCTAGCCTTTAAGGAGCCGATGGTAGAGACTATGTCATCCAGCTTTGTGTTTATCGAGCGAAACCCGTTTTGAACTATAGCTGTTAGGTTGTCCAAATTCTCACTGGATTCAGCAGCAGGGTTCTCGGTGTCGGCCGAGTGGGCGTCGACCGACGCGGCCTGCCCCTGACCCCCCGTGTAGGCGTCCATGGGGCCCTTCCTCGGCTTCGCCGGAGTCTTGGTGCCCTTAGCCGGCCTCTGTGGTTCCCCCATGAGTAATGGCGTTCCAGGTGACGCAGCACACCGTATTCCAGTTATCAGTAGAGTTTTGGTTTCCCGTCCACTCGGAGACTGGAGCACACCGCCTCAACAAGGGTGGTTGCGGGTCCGATTTAGTTGCTGCATGGCCAAACCCGTGGCATCCCGCGGGGCCCCCTCTCCGCCCAGCCTCGTCTCCTTACCGGTCGTCCGTGTGGGTATTACTACTGCGATTCACCTCGGGTGCCTCGCCCCGCACCACCCTGTAGGGTTTGTAAAGAGTTCTATGGGGCTGAGCATCTGCGGAAACCACCACCTGGGCCGGGTCTGGCTTGAGCAGGTACGGGCCGGAGAGTCGTCCACACCGCAGCAGCCCAGAAGCCGTATCGTGTCGCCAGAAGAGTGTCAGGGCAGAGCCGGGACAAAGCTCCTCCCCTTTTGGGCCCAGCCGTTCCGGCCGCGGCTCTGTAGTAGACTGCTCTGGAGCTCGCCTCCGGATACCTGTCACTCCGCGTGCCGGTCAATCTGAATCGTGCCGTATCTCCGGCGACCCCGGACCCCGGGCCTCGGGATTTCGTCTGGTCACCCACAGGCGGCCGGGCAAGCCCCCAGCCCGTCCGAGCCAAAACAGGCAGCGCTGGACGGATACACTAGCTCAGGATTTCTCGGTGGAGTGGGAGCTCTTAGATGAGGCGGCCATTTCCAAAGTGCGCAACAGCGCCCCCCAGGGTCTGTATTTTTCATTGGCAGTGCTTGCCTGCATTCACCCGTGTTTGATGTTGATGACTGTGCATTCCGTCCCCGGCCGTACTGCGTTGATGCAGCTTTTATCAATTTGTCAGAATATCCCAGCAGTCCTTTGGGATGTTTGTCATTCATTCAGCAAGGCTGAATTGACAGTGCTCGTTGAGCACAACGTGGACAATGCGGCACTGCTGCTCAGTGCCGATCAAAGGCGCAGGACACAGCAGAGGCGCAAGGAATTATGGGCAACTGCTGCACAGAAGTGCACAGCAGTCGGCGTCCCAGTGCGCACCGTCAAAGACTGCCACAAGCACTGGAACGATCTGCGGCAACCTCATGGCAGCAGACCGGCAGCACAGCACTGGCACAGGAGGGGGACCACCCATCCAGACCTAGGAGGGAGGAGAGGTGCAGCAGTATCATGCAACAAGAGGGGATCGCGGGAGTTGACGGAGCAGTTGACACAGCTTGCGAGGCTGGTAAGTACACAGAGTGCAAGTCTATGAGTGCGAATGATGGAATTCCCCTCCCTCCCCGGCAGGGCCTAGAAGCACACAACACATCCACCAATGACCCTCCTCCCACCCTCCCCAGCAGGGCCTAGAAGCACACAACCCATCCACCAATGACCCCCCCACCCCCGGCAGGGCCTAGAAGCACACAACACATCCACCAATAAACCCCCCACCCCCAGCAGGGCCTAGAAGCTCACAACACATCCACCAATGGCCCACACCCAACACGCCCATGTGACAACACCGCCAGGACAGGCAGACGGCGTGCAACTGTGGTCAAGCCGTGATCCACACACCTGAGTGTATCACCCATTAAATGATTGTACATGCAAGTGGACCAAATATGAGGAGTGCGTTGCATGTGACTGCCCCATTCACATCACCCTGTCACACGACTAACAGCATGCCCTACATTCCCCCACAGGCACATCAACCGACAGTGACTCAGCACAACAGCCAACGCCATGGGGGACTGCACGTGGCCGTCGGACAAGGACATCCCAGGACGCCACTGCCACCACCTCCGGCACACAACCATCTGCCACGCCGACAGTGTCCATGGACACCTCAATCCCCGCAGCACCCGAAGTGCAGCATGTGGCAACTGAAAACACACCTGCTGCCACTCCCATCAGTGGCCGGACAACAACAAGCGACAATGACACAGCCAGTGTCGACAGTGCGGCGGGAGAACAGGGCACTGATGCACCAGACAATGGGAATGATGGGGGAAACATCACTCCCGAACAGGTGGGCATATCCAGCCCCATGGGACTCCACAGTCCATTGCGCTCCACCACACCATCCATCATGGAACTCAGCGCCCGCCTACTGTGCATTGAGGAGCACCAGGCAAGCCTGACACAGCTTGGGGAGCAACCGCTCCTGGAGGCGAGGCTGCAACGCGAGGAGGCCCGACTACAACGTGAAGAAGCCCGACTACAACGGGAGAGCTCTGCCACCTCTGCGCTACGCCTCGCACGTGCAATCGGGAGGTAGGCAACCACGAACATGGTGCTTTCACGGCGGGTCAGGGAGGGGAACAATATCATGTCTAATATCCCAGAAACAATGCTTGTTGCCAAACAGGCTTTCCTGGGTCTTGTACCACCCACGATCCCTGCAGTGCCATCTGCCAGCAGCACACACTCCAGTTCGGTGGCTAGTAGCCCTTGTAGGAGGTCTTCACAGCTGGCAGGACCCTCCAGAAAGGACATCCACGGGCACAAGCATGGATGGAAATAGGATGTGCATTGCTGGACTGTCGTCCAACCAGTTGTGATGGGGTCGGGGTTGGTGGGTGGGTACGTTGGGGAGGTGTGGGTGGTCCTTAGTGGGGCTAGTCAGTTGGGGCCTGGTTGGTGGGTGGGTACGTTGGGGAGGTGGGGGAGGTCCTTAGTGGGGTTAGTCAGTTGGGGCCTGGTTGGTGGGTGGGTATGTTGGGGAGGTGGGGGTGGTCCTTAGTGGGGTTAGCCAGTTGGGGCCTGGTTGGTGGGTGGTTATGTTGGGGAGGTGGGGGGGCACGTGTGTTCTTGATTTCAATCCAATTCCTGTTTCCCCTGTTAAATCAATAATACACTATTCTTAAAATGCAAATGACTAGTGTAGAATCTTAATTTCGTGTGTATACAGACCATTTAATGTGTGTCACCACATGAAGTGCTGAATGTGCATATGAAGTGTATCAACATCAATTGTGTATGAGTGCTGCACGTGCATGTTGCCATGAATGGCACCCCGGTCTGGTAGTGCACCCCTCCCATCACCATCATTATCATCCTCATCATCAGCCTTGATGTCCGGGGCAGTGGTATGTTCCTGCATATGCACAGATTGTGCAGCATCGCACATGCAACTACTATTTTCCCTGCCTTCACTGGGCTGTACTGCAGTGATCCACCTGATCGGCTTAGGCAGCAGAACCTGGCCTTCAGTAGTCCAAAGGTACGCTCTATCAGGCCACGTGTGCGTATGTGTGCCCTGTTGTAGGTCTCGTCATGCCTGTTCCGTGGCCTTCATATGGGCGTCATCAGCCATGGCGTGCGTTCATATCCAGCATTACCTGCATGGGAGTGTAAGCAAGGGCACATGCTATTGTTTGTGGTATTACTCTCTGAATCAGATGCAGCCGGATGATGCCCCGTTTGGTAATCCTTTGTGTGATACATATGTTGAGCACACTTGGATCACATTACCATGCAGGGGTCTGTGATGCTTACATTTGTTGATTGATGTTGGATAACAACATGTTGCACACGCATCAATGCACATGGGTTTAGATGTGGTGGGTGACTATGGCCTTGTGTTGTGATGGGCAGATCTGCATCAGGCAGACACAGGTCACTGCAAAGATGTGACCAATGCATACTACACGTGGGAGCAGCACAGGTACATTGGGTGAGGGAGGGACTCACATCCTTGTGTTGATATTGCATGTAGTGCCACCCCTTGGCTAGGGTGTGCATGGAGGTACTTGCGCGCTGTGGCATGGGGCAATTTCAAATTTGATGCAGTGAGCTGTGTGGATTCTGGTGCTTGTCTATTCCATTGAGCAGGGGTCATGCATTGGCAGTTGTACCCACCCAAATGCCTGGGACATTGTGGGCCTTCACTATCCCCCCCAATACACATTGGCAGTTGTACTCACCCAATAGCCATGTGCTTTGTCCCGCATAGCGTTCCATGTAGCATAGCAATGTAGAATTCCGCAAGACCATCGAGTCGTGTGTGGACCCCGGAAAACGTGCACAACAACGGGTGATCACTTGTCCGGCATAGCAGACCATCTGGACGTTCAGTGAGTGTAATTGCTTCCGATTGCGGTACACCGCCTCGATTGCATGTCCAACAGTCAACTCCACGTGCGTGAAGTATAATGCGCCTATGCAATTGGGCATGCCTACAATGGCATGGAAGGCCATTTTGGTGGCAATGACCTGGGCAGGAGTACGGGGTAGGGAAATGTACTCTGACGCATGGCACACCAGTGCATCCAGTGCCTGGACCAGTATTCTAGAAAAACAGGGTTGTGACAGCCTGTACAGCTTCCCAACAGTGTGCTGAGGAAATGCAGTACCGAGACTACTTTCAGCAGGGGGGGGGATTGCAGTCTGGATGCCAATGCGGCTGCTGATGTCCTCTTCAATCAGGGTGACGATGGATATGATTGAGGCCCGTCCAAGCCGGTATAATGTGTGTATTTGACCTGGGGTAAGGTTCCAGGGTGAAGCCATGATGCAGGGTATTGCTGGCTGCCTGCGGGGTGGTGCCTGCTGCACATTTATGTTTGTGATTTGCCTCCTGCGCCTGAGCCTCTTCCTCCTCCTCAAACGCCCCAATGCTGCCTCAATGTGCACTGCTGCTTGCAGGTTCCCTAGCCCAAATGCTGCTATTGCGGCTGACAGCATGGTTGTGTTGGAAGTTGGCCTGGGTGTGGCACTTTTGTAGGCTCCCATTGGCCTATGATGTGCAGCTGGCCTAATTTTGCACACCTGGGGCCTGATTCATCTCACCTGCCACTGTTTTACGTCATGTCCACTGTGCCGGCGGTACCGGCACGATGTTCCCAGTGTTTATGCCATTGTCGTGGCAGTGTTTCCGTGTCCGTGCTACTCGTAATGTACCCAGTGTTGCGCATTGCCAGTGACTGGGGGTGCGCCGGCGAGTCGTCGTGCTGTTTCCGCCTACGGAGCTATCTGGTGTGTTGACACCACGGGGGTCGCTTTGCGGTGATGGTGTTTCCAGGATCACGGAATGAGCCGGTCCGGTAAACAGTGCCGGTACGGTTTTACTGGCACCATTAAATCCGGACCGGCTAACTCATAATGACCCCCAATGTGTTCATAAATAGCAAATCAACAACCACAATCCATTGACATACAGGTTATATATGAGTCTGTTTGCATCTTTTTTTCACAACCATCCTCGCATCTCAATAGATTTTTTCCTTCAATGATGTTATGTTATGTTACTTGCCATTTATGTAGCGCCTTATGTCTCATTGGTATGACCTCAAAGCGCTGATAGGTTGAACGACCACAGGAACCATAGTTGAGGTCAGTAGAGAGAGAGTGTGTCGTATGGTGCGTGGGTGCACCGGATATGTGTGCAGCTGGTGTAGTTATTGGATGATAGCTGCTTCTTAGCGATAGGTGTGGTGCTGAGGAAGTCAGTTGGATGTGTTTAGTCTGGTGGGTGGACGCCCAGACTGGGTTCTGGCTGCGTTAGGCATGGGGAATGCCCATGCTAGCCGGAATGTGCTTCAGCTAGGTGTGTTTTATTAGGGTGATGAGGTGTTGGTGGGTCCGTACATGAACCGCATCATCCGTCATCTCTGCACCATCCGTCGCATCGGCACCATCCATCGCATCTGCACCATCCGCACCATCCCTAACATTGTTGATGGTGGTATGCTTCAAACAATGGAAACAAGCATTGGCAATGCCAGCAGTTTTGGATTTTGTGTAGTCACAGGAACGGCACTTGCCAGGCACAGCCGTAGTGGTATTAACTGACCATTGATGGTAGTAGGCGCAAAATAGGGCAAGCATCTGGGACATGTAAAAGCATTGAAATACACAAGCTAAAACTGTTGGCTTTGCCAATGCTTGTTAAAATGCTGTGTCGGTTTTGACAAATGTGTAACTGACAGTGCCAGGGTTTTGGCCCTGTCAAGGGGGGGAAGGCAGCCTAGCCCCCAACACGACTGCAAGGTGCAGGCTTGAGGGCAGGCCCCCTCGAACCCCTCCTTACCGTGTTTGATGGTGGCGGGAGCACCAAAGAGGATGGCATGGGGAGACACTGGCAGAAGTATCAAGGCAAGCCCCTTTGCAACCAGGCTGCCAGAGCACCAGCAGGAAGCAGAACACTGGCCACCGGAGGGCTTGGTCTAAAGGAACAGAACAGTGGGATGCGGCGACCGGGACAACACTGGTCTCCAGGGAATTATATTATTAGATGAAGGCCTTGATGAAGGCCTTGAGGAGGGCTATAAAAATCCCACTAGCCCACCTGCGATATTTGGGGCAAGATTTAGCAAGCAAGAGGGCCTGGGCCACATCAGGGTCCGGGTTAAAAATGCAGCAAGGGGCAGGAGTTACCATCCCTTTTAAGTCCTTCCTCAGCCCTTACCCTGTCACACCCCTTCAGCAAGTTAAGCTATTTGGATAAGGTAAGTGGCCAATCCTGGGATGGTGTGGGGTATATAAGTAAGTGTGCATGAGTGGTTTAGTGTGGGTTAATTGGGTGAGGCCTGCCAGACATATGAGAGACTAGAGAAGGAAAGTGCGACAGGAGTGTGGAGGCGTTGTAGAGAGGGGTCTGTAGAGTGTTTGAGCGTGGGAGTAAGGAGCAAGTGGAGTAGCAGAGTAGTGGTGGGATTGAGAGGTGGTAGTGGTAGGTGGTGGTAGTAGTGGAAGTAGTGAGCAGTAGTAAGAGGTGAGAGCAGAAAGGGGGCTTTAGTAGTAAGTGGTGGTAGAGATTATATAGGGACAGCAGTAATAGTGGTAGAGAGGTGGTACCAGTAGCAGAGCAGTAATGATGCCAAGAGAGTAGTAGAGGGGGAAGGAGGGAGTGAAGATAACACCAGAGAAAGTAGCCAGTAGTGTTAGTCATGAGTAGAGAAGTACAGAGAGTGGTAATTTATATGAGTGGAGGTAAGAAGGTGGAGTGTAAGAGGGGATGGAGAGTAGTACGGGGGCGGAGAACATCTTGGGGCACAGTGCAGAGAAGGGTCAGGTACGACTGTGTGCGCAAGAAGAGCAAGTGGAACTGGGCGAAAGGAGGCATTTTCCCTAAAATACTGAGCAGGACTAGGTTAGGGAAATTGTAGATGTTCCCTAGGGAGTCAGTTAGCCAGCACCTTAGGGATACCAGCCATAGACAAAGGCCGAGAAAGACAGATAGGTGTCCCCTGGCAGTAGAGACTAACATCCCCGTTAAGGAAGCCTGGGCTAAGGAGGGAGTGAACCGAGGGAAGTAGTGAGAGAGGGACGGCCCTAGCACCAACAATCCCAGACCTTTGTTTGGACCTAAACACTCACAAACACCAAAGCCAAACCCTCTGTATTAAGGTCATCGCAGACCCTTGGAACTGAACATGTGAGTCAGAGTGGGTATTTGTGGCAGGCTTCCCGTTGCAGTAACATTCAGTAGAATTTGGTAAGCATTGTAATAATGTAGAAGGTTGGATTGCTGGTCATACCTGCAAAGCTTATGTTGCATTACAAGATCATGGCCCCACTACTGCTATTTTTACCATTTTGCTTGTTAACATAAAGTAAATGCATACTTAATGTATGGGTGATGGATCACTAATTAGATTTGACAAATAATTTTACTGATAACATTCTGTGAATCACTACTGTATAGATTTCTGATTCTGTCGACAGTTCCAATAATGTAAATACTTTTTTGGCTGATACATTTTTGCAAACAATGTATTTATTTTTACCAAAATATCTTGTCATCTTTAAGAAATGATGTCTGAGAGAAGATCCATGAATGTTGGCGTTGCTGAGGTGAAGAATGGTCACTCTCCTGACGTTGAGTGTGAAAAGCAGATGATCCGGCAGGTATGATTAACTGTTATGTAAACCACTGCCATTTCTAGTCCATCTATACAAGACATTTACAGTATTAGTTATTTTAGTGATCATCACTAAAGTACTATTCTGCATAAGATTCATTTTTTCCCCTGATGCCGTGGGTTTACGGCACAATACAAATAAATAAATAAATACATTTCTTCAAAAATATTTTTTTTTGTTTCAATGTTATCATTTTAAAATCCGTGAGTAGGAATAGATGATGGCAGATCCTGAAAATAAGATGAACATCAAGGGGATCGTTTTATAGTTACAGAGATCATAAAAGCAAAGGGTAAAAGAAAGATGAAAGAAAACTGGATGTGTCTAAATGGCTCTAAGACTGAGCTCATGATCTTCGGATCTACACAGGCCAGAAAAAAATTGAGCCCTGCCTTTAACTCATTTACCATCAAAAACATCCAGATTCCAATATCAGCAAAAGTAAAGACCCTAGGTGTGTATCTTCAAGCCTCTCTAGGCGCTGAAGCACATACAAGCTACCTTAAAAAAACTGTCAGTACCATCAGATCCTCCTTAAAAAGATCAGGCCATTGCTAGACCAAAAGAACAGCATCATCATCGCTAGGGCCACTATATTGTCTAGATTGGACTACGGAAACTCCCTACTCTTGGGAGCCAATAGTAAGTGCTTGAAAAGATGTCAAACCATCCAAAACAACGCCATCAGAACGATCGCTGGAAAATCATGGAGAGAACACATCTCCGGAGAAAGGAAAACCCTCCATTGGTTGGCTATGGAGGAGAGAATCTCCTTCAAGTCTCTTACCACGGTACATCGCTGCCTATATGGCGCAGCCCCGGCCTACCTCAAGAAACAGTTTAAATGGTACGAGCCACCCAGGAGCCTCAGATCATCAAATACAGGCAAACTACAAACCATTATAACTAAAAAACAACATGGCCTTGGCAAGGCCTTCCCGACATTAGCCATCGGAAAATGGAATGACCTACCCACCTCATTAAAACTTGAGCCTAACTACCTCACCTTCAGGAAAAAACTGAAAACCTTACTTTTTAAGTAAATCCTGGTAACATACTGAATCAATTTGAGTTAACTTAGGCCTTCTCTTGCCTAGTCCTGTCTCTTTTTCTGTTGTCCAGTCTATATGTAAGCGTTCTGATGCCCGCGGGCTTTAATGCTATATAAACAAATAAATAAAAATAAATAAATAAATCAAAGTCGTAAGCCATTTAAACCTTTCTTTTACAGTTCAGGGGATTTGGGCAGTTGAAAGGGGAGTGTGGGAAGACAATAACATAACTGCATTTAGACCAGGCAACTTATCCTTGCTCCAGCCTTTAGCAAATGACTCTCTCCCGTGTCACTATTTACTAGCTGCATAAGTAGTTGTGTGTCAACATTGAGAGAGTGCTCGTTTTCCAATTACATGCGGGTACTTGCATGCCAATACTTAGAATGTTAAAAAAAAACTATATGTCACAACATGCAATAGGAAAGACCAGGACTAGCAAGAAGTCTCACAGATTTGAAAGAGCTACTTGGCTGCTGGCTGTGCAGTGAATAATCAACTGTTTTCTGTCACACATTTTTCTACCTAATCTTATTTGTAAAAAGACCTCTGACCGCACTATACATTGATAAGTACACAACAAGAGGTTGTCTCTCCAGGAATAAATTATGCACGGAAATGAAGTAGCACAATTTTATTGTTGGTCATATTATGAAAGGGCTGGACCAATTAAGTTAGTCCTGCTGGTACAGTCAGCGTAAGAAAGGAAAAAGGACCAATTGTAAAATTTGCATAAAAACCTGAACATCTTTTTACTTTTTTTCTTGCCTATTGCAAGCACATATTATTGAAAAAATAATTTATTTTGCTTTTGATGACTTATTACAAGCATTTTCTATTGAAAATATAATTATTTAAAGTGTCCACATAAGCATACCTGATGCAATGCTACAGACAGAATTATAAACATATTGAATGTATATACAAAATTATGAATACAGGCAAGCTTGACAGAAGGATTGTTGAGTCCTAGAGCAATGAAACAATTCCCAAAGTCACCCTAACTGTCTAGCTGATAAAACAAAACAATCAAAAAAGAGAAAACCACAGAAAAACAGTTGAGGCTCAGGGGGTCTATGAAAATGCAGTCTAAATCAGTATAACTGTAGGGCCGTGCAGAAGTATCCACTTTTGATTTCAAAGGCTACACGTTTCGGTGGATATGTGACTTAACTCACCCTTCTTCAGGATCAAAGAGAACAATCCCTGAAGAACAAAACATAATAATATATTAAAAATGTTAAAATGCCATTACACTTGTTGACTGAATAAAAGTCACAGTAACTGTTACCTATCTACAAAACTAACTCCAGCACCAGTAAAATTTCCAGTGTAAAACTTTCATCAACAGCTGCACAAACCTACAGAACAAAGTGAACACAATATTTAATTTTTTGTCTCCACCCAATTGGTGAACTGCCGCCCCAAGCAAGCAGACTCAGCCTCAACCATCTTGAAAGTTCATGTTTTTAAGGGTGATATGTACATATGGGTATCGTTCAAATACTATCTTTGATGTACATTTGCTGGATTCCTAAAGGATAACAATGGACATCAATGACGAATACTACTTCTGCCTAGTAGTATATAGGAAGGGGCAAAATATGGACTTGGACATACCAGTTGCATCAGCAACAGTAGTTGCTCTGAACAAGCTTGCCAGCCCAATTAAGTGGTTCAAAACTCGTCAATACTAGTTCTGCAGCATTCTCTGTAAACATAAAACACAAGAAAGGAGAAATGTATTCATGGATAAAGTGACCTACTTAAGTAGTCCATATTTAGCTGTTAAATGTATAAGGTCCCACTAGGGTATGTCGATTTACCTTGACTTCAGGTTCCATTGGGCAGCCCTCCAGATAAGGTGCATACTAGGCCTTTTTAAGCACAGAAATCTTGTCAATATGCTCCTTTTAATTCTTCCTTGCGTACCACTTAAACTAGCTATTTATGGCAGCACCCCCATAAATCATGAAGCGCACTGGTGACAGCCTAGCTAGCAGCAGCTTGCAAATCCACTCTTTAGTTTAGTAATCAACATAGTTCCATGAAAGAAGCAACTGGGATGAGTCCTGGTCTGTTTACCTTTTTTTTTTATACACACTCCTCTTATTTATGTTTTTATTTATTTATGTACTTATACAATCGCCGAAATACTTTCTGAGTAATGTAAAAGTGAATTTGTGTTTTGTTCACTTTGCTCAACTGCCTGCATTTTGTAGGTTACAGTGTTATTAAAGCATCTTGAATCATGAACATGCTTTTCACTTTGCTTTTGGACACAGGTAGTATTGTATAAAATGAAAATTGTCTTAAACAAGGGCTGCATTTCTGCTTAATTGGCTTTAATAGAGAAGGTGCAGTTGCAGCAGCAAGGGCATTACATACTTTGTTTTCTTTTCATCACAGAAGCACACCAATTGCATAGATGGGCATGTGGTTTGAACTTTAACTCCCTTTCTGACCACCCACTGCAAGCAGGTATAATGGATACAGGTAGAAGCAGTGTTTTATATATTTTCAGTGGCACAGATTGTACCTGTACCTCTCAACAGGACTGCTATATTCAGGCCAAGTAGCCTAATTTTTCAATGGAGCTGTTATACCGCACGCATGTCATTGCACAACGCCGAATATTCACAGCAGGGCTCATTGCATCATGCCCACATTACTTAGCAGCCTGCTATGTTTCGGGACAGTACCTGAATTTCTTAACAGAGCTGTTGTTAAGAAAGCACAAACATGTGTTGCCATTTTCTGTAGCGAGCTAAAATACAGAGCAAGAACACTGTCTGCGCTCTTCCCACCAACCTCCAACAGTGTGAGAAGATGACATTGCTGTCATATACTTCAATCCCTTCTACTTGGTCTTGCACTTTTCAAAACTTCTGCTTCTCCCATGTCCGATTACTGAGCCCCAATGCCAAAAATCTAGCACATTTCAAAGCCTCATTTTGAAACTCCTGACTAATGTAGGATAGTCCAAACAGGGTTAGAGCTTTTGACAAGCCATTTATGTCAGGCAAGCCTCACATGCAATTGTCCATGCCCTAACCCTATGTGCCTTTCAGTTTTAACAGCCTGTTGGTAAAGGAAGCTCATTGGCTCAATAACCCTGCTGCAGAGATTATTGTGTAACCTGTTAGTTCAAATCCTGTTAATAGGTGAGTTAACGAGTCTGCATCAGAGATATGCATTTAAGATGCAGGTAACATTCAATTGTAACACAGTTGACTTAACTTTCGACTCATCAAAAGGAATACTAAATGTTCAGTGATTCATAACACACACATCATCAGGGCTGCTATACCTGTAATTTCTCACAATACAACTCTTCAGGGCTGCTATGCTTATAATGGCTCAGAATACACAGCTCTTCAGGGCTGCTATACTTGTAATGGCTCAGAACACACAAACTATCAGGGCTGCTATACCTGTGATTTCTCAGAACACAACTATTCCAGGGGTTGTGCTTGTGATGGCTCAGAACACTCACCTGTCCCGGGAGGATAGCTCAGCGGCAACATGCTCGCCTTGGAAGCAAGATGACACGAAGCAACACCGGTTCGATCCCTGGGTGCGCGCTTAGAAACCTATGGGTATTAAGCACGTTATAAATAACATATCATATCATATACCTCATCAGGGCTGCTATACCTGTGATGTCTCAGAAGTAGAACATGCACATCCCAAGAGGACCCTGTACTTGTAATGGCTCAGAACAGACATTTCATTTGGGCAGCTAAACCTTTGATGGCTCAGAACACACAACTCTTCAGGGCTGCTATACCTGTAATGGCCCAGAACACACATCACATATGGGCCCTTGTACTTGTAATGGCATACAGTGTTGGTAAAGCATCTGCATTCAAGCAAGTGCTGCACCTTATCAGACAAACCTCTAACTCTATAATTCCCAGCCTAATGGCCAAATGAAGGTTTGCACACATCTAAAAAGGAGTACCCAATGGTAAAGCTGCACTAGATGTTTAAATAGAAAAAGCATTTTTACCTTTTTGGATATTTATTTGTGCTATGTTAAAAGACAAACAGAAAAACAGGGAGAGGAAGAGCAACTCTTAACCTAAGCAATACAGAAGGACAAAGGTGTGGCAGGGGGTGGGGCAAAGGGACAGAGAACATACTAAACATACTAGACAATCCAAAACAGGAAATCGAGCAACAGAAAGAGAGAGCAGGGAGCTACATGATAGGGCAACAAAGAAAGTGAGAAGGAAAACAGAGTTAATAATAGGAAAACACACAATAGGAGTGAGGGATAGAAGCAGAGCAAAAGAGCCATTTGGAGACAGTAAAATAAAATACAGATCAACAGCAGGTGGGGAGAGATGGAAATAGAAAAGCAAGACTAAAGAAGGGTAGGTCAATAACATAAGAGACAGTGCAAGAAAGATAATCAAAAGAAATAGCAACCACAACCGAGAAAATGAAAAAAAAAATATAGCTAGAGTAATGACATGAGGGAGGAAGAGGAGTTATATCAACCGATAAAGCAAGATATAGGAGGGAAAAAGCAACAATAGAATGCAGAGATGGGAGAGCCAACGTGACAGAGAAACAGACTAAATGTGGCATCACAACACTTAAAGGTGAGAGGCAGAGCGTCAGAAAGTGAGAGATAGGGGAAACAAAGTAGCAAAGGGAAGGAGAGATGGAGCAAAAACATGAAGTGGCTATCAAGCAGGTATTGCCAGGCAGCAACAGTAGGCCTGAGAGGCAGAGTAATGATGCTGGTAGAGCAGGGCTCAAGTCGAGGGTACACACGGGTAGACGGAGTCCACCCACTTTTTTCAGAGGGTGGACTCAGCCTCCCCCCCCAACCCCAGCTAAAATGAAAAACATTAAATGTCCTTTGAATTTATAAATTAAAGTCTACCTCAGGGATCGAACCACAGTCATCAGATTTGCAGGCCGGACACTTCACCACTGCACTAGATACGCTGATGAAAAATAGCAAACAACTACAGCTGAAATTTCCCATTTCGGTACTGCAAGTTCCAGGGAAAACATTTGCATTGGTTCTTGGAGATTAAAACATGTACATCTTTTAACGTTTTCAAAAACACTATTCGAAGAAAATATCCTCTCTTGGTTTTGTGTGTGTTGATTTTATGAAAATCAAATGCCATTCGTCCTTTCAATTTGGGTGGCTATTCAAAGCCAATTTAATGAAATATGAATATTTCACCTTGATAGCTAATTTCTGGCGACGTCACATCTCATTGAGTTTGTTGATGAGTCCCCCCTCTTTAATTTTTAGGACTTGACCACTGTGGTAGAGTGAGGAACTTGATTTATGAATCACCCGATGTAACTAGCTGGCATCTGTAGTAACTCTTAACAGAGTTTGTGCCCAAGTATCATGAAGATGAAGCTGGGTAGTATGCATCTACAAGGTTCTTGTGTGGGGAAAATGTTTTCCACAGGTGCAATTAATTATTTAGAACCCCTTTAAAATACAGCTGTTTTGTCACTTATGTTTTCGAACAAAGTTTTAATTTTATGCACAAATTGGATAGTTGACAGAGGGGGTCATTATAATTCTGCCGGTCCGTGAACTACGGTACTGGTAAACTTGCCAGTACCGTAGGTCCTGGACCGGCAAACTACGAGTTGTGCTCGCGGGTGCCATTACGGCCGCCAGATCTGACCTGGCGGCCGTAATGGCACCCGCAAGCAGAGAATGTCGGATGCACCAGCATCATTGTGAGTGGTGCCGGTGCATCCAACCTCCCCATTGCCATAGAGCCTTAGGGGGGGGGTCAAATGGCAATGGGGAGCATTCCATTCTGGCGCCCGCGAATGGGAAATTACCAGGTCCGGCAGGGCCATAATGACCCACTAATTGGCCATTCGCGGGTGTCGGAATTTCTAGCAAGTTTGACGGCAGCCTGCCGGTTTTACTGGCAAGGCTACTGCCAAACTTATAATGAGGCCCAGACACTTTTTACTCTATTGCAAAGGAGGAAAATCATTTTTACTCTCTTGAAATTTGATTTACTCTTAGATTCTAAAAATTGGGAGTAAAATACTCTCACTCCAAAATCCTATGTGGAGTACTGCCATCGGGGAACCAAAGAAATGAATGCTCTGCTTGCGAGTACCTGGAGCGTATTTCCTTTATCACTGTCCATTTAATGGAACATAATCACATGATGTCAGACCTGCTACGTGCAAAAACATGCACCAGAAACCTACCCCACTATATTATACATTGGCAATCAGACCTGTCTAAAGGACTATCGTTTGACCCTATCAACTGACTGGTTTCTATCTGAGATGGAACTTAAAGGATAGTTCCGGGACTTTTTTTTTATTGTCCCTACGGGTCGGCCATGTGTTTGTAAGCATAAATCGGTAGATCGTAGGAAACTTTCCTATGGACCTTACCCGACTTTTCGCCCATTATTGCACTCGAAATCAGCCTCCATTTTGTGATAATCCTATCATTCCGCCGCATCGACCTGGCTCACCTGCCTTTGCGGCACTAAATCAAATCCCCCGCCCCTGAAACAGACTTTATCAAAACATTCATATTCCCCGCCTCTATCCGTGACGTGACTGAGCTGCGTAGGCAAACGCGCCCAGGCGTCTTCTACGCGACTCCACACAGACCCCGGAAATCAACACAGATCAGCTCACAATACAGCGCACCACAATTCGGAATATGAAACTGTACTTTGAAATCAAACCGCAAGATTGTAAATGTGGTAAAGTACATTTATTTGACATCAAATGTTTAGAGAATATTCAGCGATTTGCATTTTTATTTGCTCATGTTCCAAAAAGTTCGTATTGAGGAACGCGATGGTCCTTTGCTGTACACAGGGTCTTAGAGCATCTCACAATACAGCACCACAATTCGGAATGTGAAACCGTGGTTTAAAAGCAAACGGCAAGATTGTACATTTGGCAAAGTACGTTTATTGGACATCAAATGTTTAGAGAATATTCAGCGATTTGCATTTTTCTTTGCTCTCGATCCAAATTAGTTCGTCTTGAGGCAAGCGATGTTCGTGTGCAGTACACAGGGTGTTGGTTTACGATAAAAATAAGCTCTTCTGTCGCACTGATAATCGCATGGCTGTTCCAACAACGAGGCACTAGGCCACCACAACGGTAGGTATGTTGCATCTAACCGTTAGTACCGCGTAAGGGCATACTTGTACTTGGCGATCGTCCCATAAAATGGTCAGGGTGGTAACGTTGTTCACGCGGAGAAGCAACTGGCGGCTGTAGAAGCCGTCCGCCGGTGTCTGGTACTCGTGACACAGACAGTAGTGAATGATGTACCTAAAAACATAAAAAATGAAATTAGTCTCACCATCAGATCCTTATTCAAATTATTCATTTCATAGCGAGGACAGCGCTACTGGGTGTACACAAGTGTTTAAAGGCGTGGCGAGGCATGGAGGGGGGGGGAGTGGAGTACAAGGTAAGTAGCATAAAATAATAAATAAATAGGGCCAGCTGGTGGCAAGTGCAAGGTAAGTGCAGAACAAGTGCTGGGAAGGGGGGGCTGTAGGATACTGAGACAGTCCCCCAGTGCAGGGGTTGACAGGGAGGCAGTGCAGGTGGAGAGTGGAAGGGCCCAGGACCGAGGTCGCAGACAGTGGACCAGTTGTAGCAGGGGAGAGGGAGAGAGAAAGCAGAAGCAAAGAGGAAGGTTTTGAGGTGCTTCAGTAAAAGCAGATGTTTCTCCTCCAGATAGTGCGCGGTAGAAAACACTATGCCACATAGAACGAACAAGTACAACTGAACCCGTCTTTAAAGCCACTGTATAGTAATGAAATTGCGGTATAAACTCATCAAAAGTTACTTACATTATATTTGCATTTTCCATTATGTCTCTGTGTAGGGCAGACCCGAAACACCACTCCTTCTTTGCCGACGTTACTTCTTCTAATGAACGTGGCTCATCGTTTCGTTTCTGAAATTTTATTCATTATCTTTTCTTAGTCTTTCAGGATGGTCCCGGCCTGTCAAGGTCAAATCACAATAGAACCTTATATTGGGTCGTGGGCCGTTCCGCCACCCGAGCAAAACATCAAAGCAGCTGACCTTCACTTTGAGCGAGCACACATTTCTAGTTAGCTCCAGTTAGTGTAAGGGCATCTTGTCTGCGTGCCTTTTTTTTTATTGTCCCTATGGGTCGGCCATGTGTTTGTAATACGGAAACATTCTATAATTTTTGTAAAAATGATTTATATTACTGTTTGGTTTAATTGCAATGGGCCTGCAACATGAGGAGACTCGAGAGAACAGACAATCGAATTACAATCATTTAAACCGTGATGTGTATTTCTCAATGAGCTCTGCTTTAGGTGGACATGGAACAGAGGCAATGTTGGGTGGCAATGCAGTTGTCCCCTGCATAGGTTCGTTCACCACTCCATGTATGTGCCTATCGAGGACATCTACGATAAGTCTCTCAATAAACTCATATTGCATATCCTCAAACACTGGTTTGATCACCCATTGTTTACTTCTTTTAGTGAAGGCCTTATTGTAGCGAAGCGTCCCTAAAGTTCCGGTCGTCCTACTTTGTTGACGGCCAACATTATGGTTATGTGCCAAGACCGCTAGAAGAGTCCGATTTATCATGCCTTCCATGCCAAAATGCAATCTTTTGGGCCTGTACTTGAGGCACATATTGTGGAACACCTCCAAATCTCCTGTGTGGCAGAATTCCGTGAGTCCCCTCAAAGCTTTTGTTATAGTTTTATCAAATACAATCTTTTCAATGGCCTTGTGAGTGGGTGATGAAGGAATCAACCACTTCTTCTTCCGTGCCTCCTCTGTGGACAAATGGCCATGTTCACATTTGTGGAAATGCTCATTTGTCGACCATCGATGTACGTTGCTACAGTGCAACATTACTGACCGCCATTTTTCCAGTAGAATTTCCAACGACCCTTCACATGTTTTTGAGCTCCACCAAAGATGGTTGCTGATTGACTTGGACCACTGTGAAATACCTTGCATATCTTTTTTTTTTCCTGCAGCCGACAATTTTTTATTGATTGATTTTGCAAGATGCCAAACGTCAAATTGGTGATTTATATTTTTGTACTGTTCTCTCATTGTCTTGGCAATTGAAACGTGTCTGTCCGTGGCTATCAGGTCGATCACCATTCCCCGCGATTGTAGTTCTTGCAATGATGCTACAAAGCCAAATTTCTCCATGGCCACTGAGGATGTACTTTGTGACACCTGCACGACCACCGAACTCACAATTTTCTTACTTTCCATGTCCTGAAAGTGGTAGGTGCAGTACTTGGCTGAAAATCCTGGACTGTCGCATTGTCCATCACCGGCTAGCCTGAAGCGTTTGCCCGCGAATGTACTTTCCATTGACATTTTTTCCATTCTCCAAGCTTCGCTGATGGCTGGAAATAGATAATCGGTTTGGTATTTGTAGAACTGACTTTTCGCAATGAAATGGATTCCCACAAACTGAAAGAAATACTGTAACTTTTTAAAACTTGAACCACTAAAAAGTGCGGCCGCTGCACAAAGTAGATTGCCTGCTGGCAGTTGCCCCAGCATGGGTTGTGCAGACCATGCGAACGGATGATATTGTGTACAGGTGGCATGTATTTTAAGGTTAGTGCCTCGAATTGCACGAGTCACATTAATCAATGGCTCCCCACATACTTCCCCACCAACCCAATGCCCACATTTCATCATCATAATAATATCCATCAAACAGCTATCGAATACAATGAATTTGGCCTCTTTCCTTATACTGTCACTCTGCATCCCAGCTGGTTCGGCCTGTAACGTTGAGGACATGTCACTCGCATGAAAGGTACAATCTCTGATATCGTCTTCCGCTATGCTGAGTGATATTGATGGTGTTTCATTGTCGTCCACTTCATTCTCTTCCATTGCAACATCTGTTCCTTGTCCGGAGATGGGAGAAAAAAACAATGTCTTCAACTTTCGCGTGCTCTTATTTTTTGCGGGTGTGGATTCTGTGAATTGATCTACGACTGCATCCAAACTACCAGGAGGACATTCACTATCAATGGCTGGTGGTGGTATAGCTCCGTTGTCAATCACTTCATATTCTTCCCATTGGCACGATGCATCTCCAGTCTCAAGTCCCTGCCAAAAGGTTTGACAAGCAACATCTCTCGTTCGCTTCACTGTCTGTGTAGATCTAGTTCTTACACCCACTCGCAACTAGAGGACAGATTAGAAAAGGGATGTTCAGTTTAAACACAACTTACAGTATTGAACTATTGACCGTGAAAGACAACATAATATAGTGAACAGGACACTAACCTTCTTTTGCTTTCTTTTCTTTGAAACTTTCTTTCCTCGAACTTCAACATCAGGACGCTGTTGCTCCGACTCGTGTGTGCATGTCTCCACTTCCTCTCGCGCTGCAACGACTATACTTTCATGATAAGCACATCCATCACTCACTGAGGCTCCATCGACTCGCTGAAACATAGAACTTTCATTAGTATGTATAATAATATTGAAAACACAAAATGTACTTGGGGACCAATACCCATACGTACATCTCAATAGCAAAACACGAATGAACGCATTGTGTAGAACATTCAAACGACAATAGTTCACGCATTGTTGATCTAGTTAGATTGAACTGTCAAGATCCATACCTCGGGCTCCGCATAGACTTCCATTGATGATATTATTGAAGATGAGGCTTCAGCAACTCCCTGAAACACAGTAATTGCATTAGTATGGTTTTGTATTTTGTTTAAAAGAACATAAACTTTCTGCAGGCGTCAACGGCTCATCTAAATAGACCTGCACAAATGATCAGTTGTCTAAAATAAATAATGGATATCTAAATATGATTCGATTTGCTCCATCGTTGGAAGTGTCACCACCCAGAGATCTGCATCAACTATTAGGGGTGATGTTCTTGTTGAAGAAGCTCCGTCAGCTCCCTGAAACATAGTACTTGCGTTAATAAAGAAGGAAGTATAGCGGATGTAATCACGTCATTTGATCTCGCATGATTGATCTGTCAGTATCCATACCTCGAAATGCATAAGAACATCAAGGGACGCTGTAACTGCGGTGCACACTTCTGCAAGCTGTTGCGCCGACCCGTAACTGCACGCTCCCCCTTCCTCTTGGACTAATGCTCCATCGACTCCCTGAAACATAGGACTTTCATTAGTAATGAACACAATATTGAAAAAAGAAGACACATAGGAGGGCGACGACAGAAGGACATACCAATGGCTAAAAACGAAAGAAACATTGTGTGTAACAATCACGCTACAAGAATGCAAGATCTGATGATCTCCATCGATGGAACTGTCCGGAAACGTACCTCGAGCATCTGAGTGACATCTACGGTTGTCGTCAATGCGTTGGACTCCTCAGCATCTCCCTGAAAGACAGTACTTGCATTATTTTGGATAACAATAATTATAACTGAAAACAAAGACTAGAGGACGAGTACTGTGGTGTACCATTAGGTAAAATAATTACACGATCAATTAAAACTATTGATTTACATGCCTAAAACAAGTCAGTGTCAGAATAGCTAAGTAAGATTACCCGATAGGCGCTTGAAGTGGCTGATGACTGCAATAACGACACGGATGGAGAATCTTCAGCCTTCATATTGAGTGGATACATAAATGGGGAAATTATTGTTAGCTAATGCTACACACTACCGCAATGCCGAGAGATAAATACGTAAACTTGACTCACCAGTGGAGGGATGTGGACGAATAGAGTGGGAATAGCGGTTGAGAGCAATTTTCGCCTCGCTCGCGGTGTTTTCGTCCTTATTAGCAATGATGTGGAGTACATGTCTGGGCTAAAGTGCCTGCTGCAGATGCGGTATCGATCACCCCTCTTGTCCGCAAAGACTTCTAGGACTCTACTTTCTATCTCAGAGGCTGGATATCCGCAATATCGGACCCATTCTCTTATCTGATCTATTGTCTTAGGGAAAACATGCATTATAGTACCTTCAGATTTGTTATGGGTCTTCGAAGGGCAACCGCCAATGGAACAGGCAGGCATTATGGAAAGTTCTGAAAAGTAAAGATCAACAATTCTCTATGAATACCAATGTGTTAAAACATTAAATGACACATAAAAGGTTCAATGCAAGGTCCGTTTTGGTTCTTGGAACTATACATGTTATTCACATGCGGATAAGTATTTCAATAACTTTCAAAAAATAGAAAAAGTAATTTGACTAAACTCAGAACATGTGACTAGTTCCTTGCATGTACTGTCGTGAACGAAAAGAAAACATGGATGCAATTTGATGACTACTAGCAAATAGATATAAATTAAAAAATTGGACGCAAAATGATTATGGTACATGGACTTACCTTGACGAACAAACAGTTAGATGCAGGGATCAGAGTAGTTTCTTGTCGTAGAACAGGGAGCTGTTCACAGGTTGCAAACTGACGAGTTTGCTCAAAGTGGTCACGGAAGTTCACAGAGACGAAGAGCAGATAACCAGCACCTTCACGGGTTGACTAGCAAAGCGCAAAGAAGTTCTCATTAGAAATATGAAGTGGGTTATAAAGAATTCGAAACAGGGGTGTGTTTGTGAATGAATGACGTGTATATGTCGTGGCATTATGCGGTCTGCAGGGGGCCGTCCAGCGTGAGGGGGGATGCTTGGCAGGAGACACGGGGTCTGGAGGTAGACATGGGAACAACAACCCATGCTCTATAGACCACTTTGAAGTGTACATGGTCTTTGGCACCTCTTGGCCTTTATCGCTCCCTGACAGCTCCACTTGCCAGCACAAGTACCCCGGTGCGAACTGCCTTTGATAGGGCGGGGGGTGGATCGGGGCGGTGGTCGTGCAGACAAGACACAGGAAGACTCGTGAATGGAGACACACTTATGTGGATTGCAGGGGGCCGTCCAGCGTGAGGGGGGATGCTTGGCAGGAGACACGGGGTCTGGAGGTAGACATGGGAACAACAACCCATGCTCTATAGACCACTTTGAAGTGTACATGGTCTTTGGCACCTCTTGGCCTTTATCGCTCCCTGACAGCTCCACTTGCCAGCACAAGTACCCCGGTGCGAACTGCCTTTGATAGGGCGGGGGGTGGATCGGGGCGGTGGTCGTGCAGACAAGACACAGGAAGACTCGTGAATGGAGACACACTTATGTGGATTGCAGGGGGCCGTCCAGCGTGAGGGGGGATGCTTGGCAGGAGACACGGGGTCTGGAGGTAGACATGGGAACAACAACCCATGCTCTATAGACCACTTTGAAGTGTACATGGTCTTTGGCACCTCTTGGCCTTTATCGCTCCCTGACAGCTCCACTTGCCAGCACAAGTACCCCGGTGCGAACTGCCTTTGATAGGGCGGGGGGTGGATCGGGGCGGTGGTCGTGCAGACAAGACACAGGAAGACTCGTGAATGGAGACACACTTATGTGGATTGCAGGGGGCCGTCCAGCGTGAGGGGGGATGCTTGGCAGGAGACACGGGGTCTGGAGGTAGACATGGGAACAACAACCCATGCTCTATAGACCACTTTGAAGTGTACATGGTCTTTGGCACCTCTTGGCCTTTATCGCTCCCTGACAGCTCCACTTGCCAGCACAAGTACCCCGGTGCGAACTGCCTTTGATAGGGCGGGGGGTGGATCGGGGCGGTGGTCGTGCAGACAAGACACAGGAAGACTCGTGAATGGAGACACACTTATGTGGATTGCAGGGGGCCGTCCAGCGTGAGGGGGGATGCTTGGCAGGAGACACGGGGTCTGGAGGTAGACATGGGAACAACAACCCATGCTCTATAGACCACTTTGAAGTGTACATGGTCTTTGGCACCTCTTGGCCTTTATCGCTCCCTGACAGCTCCACTTGCCAGCACAAGTACCCCGGTGCGAACTGCCTTTGATAGGGCGGGGGTGGATCGGGGCGGTGGTCGTGCAGACAAGACACAGGAAGACTCGTGAATGGAGACACACTTATGTGGATTGCAGGGGGCCGTCCAGCGTGAGGGGGGATGCTTGGCAGGAGACACGGGGTCTGGAGGTAGACATGGGAACAACAACCCATGCTCTATAGACCACTTTGAAGTGTACATGGTCTTTGGCACCTCTTGGCCTTTATCGCTCCCTGACAGCTCCACTTGCCAGCACAAGTACCCCGGTGCGAACTGCCTTTGATAGGGCGGGGGGTGGATCGGGGCGGTGGTCGTGCAGACAAGACACAGGAAGACTCGTGAATGGAGACACACTTATGTGGATTGCAGGGGGCCGTCCAGCGTGAGGGGGGATGCTTGGCAGGAGACACGGGGTCTGGAGGTAGACATGGGAACAACAACCCATGCTCTATAGACCACTTTGAAGTGTACATGGTCTTTGGCACCTCTTGGCCTTTATCGCTCCCTGACAGCTCCACTTGCCAGCACAAGTACCCCGGTGCGAACTGCCTTTGATAGGGCGGGGGGTGGATCGGGGCGGTGGTCGTGCAGACAAGACACAGGAAGACTCGTGAATGGAGACACACTTATGTGGATTGCAGGGGGCCGTCCAGCGTGAGGGGGGATGCTTGGCAGGAGACACGGGGTCTGGAGGTAGACATGGGAACAACAACCCATGCTCTATAGACCACTTTGAAGTGTACATGGTCTTTGGCACCTCTTGGCCTTTATCGCTCCCTGACAGCTCCACTTGCCAGCACAAGTACCCCGGTGCGAACTGCCTTTGATAGGGCGGGGGGTGGATCGGGGCGGTGGTCGTGCAGACAAGACCCGTTTGCCGCAGGGCCTCACCAAGGAGAGGCCATCTAACTGAATGTAAGAGGATGGCTGCAGGATCTACTACAGACCAACCACTTTTTTTCAAGATCAGGAATCCCAAGAAAAAGATACAGGACTACGTATACCATCATCCTTTAACCCTGTGGACAACCAAGTCCCTAAGGACACACTTCTTTTCGAAAGTTGTGTCCTTAAAGACCTCAAAAATTTGAGACTCAAAAAACAAGTTAAGCATGATTCATCAAACTCAGAAATTGAGGCACTTCAAACCCTGAAAGCCGATCCAAGATTAGATTGGTTATTAAACCTCCGGATAAGGTGGGAGGAGTGGTCATCTTTAATAATCTACAGCACAATGATATGGTCTTGGATGGTTACCAGTCATTTGGTCGAAAAAAAAGGTTGACAGGACAAATGGTCGACACCATTTGGCCGAAAGACAAATGGTCGAATTTTTTTTTTTTTGTATTTTCACTTTTTTTTTTTTTTTTTTGGGGGGTCCCCCCCAACCTCCTTTTTTTCTAAAAAAAACCCTTTTTTTCCCTAAACGAAAACCTAAAAATATATATATATATATAAAAAAAAAATTCGACCATTTGGCTTTCGACCAAATTCTGTCGACCATTTGGCTTTCGACCAAATGTCTTTCGACCAAATGACTGGACAGCGTCTTTTGGATCTGTTGCAAGATAATGCGAGTTACCAGTTCGTTCAGAGCAACTACTTTTGCTGATGCAACTGGTATGTCTGAAATATTGTGTTCACTTTGTTCTGTTGGTTTGTGCACCTTTTGGTTAAGGTTTTGCACTCTGTGTTTTTACTGGTGCTGAAGTTAATTTTTGTAGATAGGTAACAGTCACTGTGATTTCTATTCAGTTAGCAAGTGGCATGGCTTTTTAACATTTAAAAAACATAATATTATGTTTTGGTCTATAGGGGTTGTTCGAGGGGATAGGTCCTCCGATGTATTCCATATCTATGACAGTAATCACCACAGCTGTGCTGCTTCGGAAAATCTTCGGCGTCTGCGTCCTGCGTCGATGACGTCGATACGCCGCCCTCGAGGACCTCCTCCGACTGCCGACGTCACTGGATGTTATAAGTAGGATGCACGACGCCCGTAGCCTCAGTTCCGTTTTTTCGCTTCGGGAATCTCGGCGCGCCTCGACTCTCTGGAGTTTTCTGTTGTTTCTTGGTTCTTCGAACCTGTTTGGTGTTTGTGAAGTATTTCTTCGTGAAGATGTCTACCTCGTCTTCCACACCGCGTCCGGGCTTTAAGCAGTGTGGGGACTGTGGGTCCAAGATGACGGTTACGGACTCGCACAACGCCTGCCTCTGGTGCCTCGGGGAGGCCCATGACACGGATGACTGTGTCGACTGCCAGTCGCTCATGTCGAAAACCTTGCGGGAGCGCAAGAATAAGTTATCGGTAGGTAAGGTTTCCTAGCCCTCGAAGTCGAGGTCTGCTGGGCTTTCGACGGACGACTCGAGGGGCGACTCTCTGCATCGTCGTTGGAAGTCCAGTGGGTCTCGGTCCCGGAGTCAGTCTCGCCACTCCTCTGCCTCTTCGAGGCACTTCCGGAAGCGCCGTCATCGGTCGCCTTCCCCGTCCTTATCCGAGGACTCCGCCCGTCGGCGGGTCGCTTACCCCACCAAGCATGCGACACCGGAGGAATGGGCTTCCTTCGGGAAGAAAATGTTGGCGATTCTCGAATCGCAGGGCACTGGTCCGTCCGCGCCTCAGAGTGGGGTCAGTCGTGAGGAGCCGAGAGACACCGCTCGCACGCCATCGGGCTCGGGTGGTCGTCACGATTCACGGGAAAGGTCCCGCTCGGACAAGGGGAATCGTTCTCGGCATGCCCGGTCCAGGTCCCGGTCCTCGATGCGCTCGAGACCGTGTGAACCTGCAGTGTCTTCACGGAAGACGTTGACGCCGGTGGCGCCGAGGTCGTCGACGACTCTTTTGAGGGCTTGCCTTCGAAGAAGTCGTCGACGCCATCGGCGTCGCGGCCGTCGAGGGACACACTCGGGGCCCCGGCCTCGAGGACTGTGTCGGCGCCGTCGTAGCTGTCGACGCCGCGCTCGGCGTCAACGCCGATTCACTCGACTCCCTAAACGTCTTTCGAGGTTGTGTCGACGGGGGTACCCCGTGGCTCAGGGGAACCACCTAGAAAGGCTCTGGCCAAGGTCAAGCATGGCTTTGGTTCAAGTTCTGTGCCTTCTTACCGCCATCTGGAGTTTATTTCAGAGGTGGATGAGGGCTCTGATGATGGCATGGTGCCTGACACGGTACCAGACAAGATTCTCTCGGGCCATAGCCAGTTTGAGGACCTGAGGCAGTCCCTGCATTATGCTAGTGGGCTGGACACCTCTCCGGAGGTGGAGTTTTGTAGGCCTGAGCCTGGCACTCATGCCGATTCTTCGTACCGGCGCCTTATGTCAAGGGTCACCGAGTACTTAGGATGGTCTGCTCCCCCGGGGGAGTTTGTTCAGGATGACCTTACGGATACCCTCGACATTGGTCCACCAACTGACCCGGTACTGCCGTTTCATATGGCTCTACAGAGGAGGGTGGCAGCGGCTTGGACTGCTCCGGAGAGTCTCCCGGCAGTGGGCAAGTCTTTGCTGCGAAAATACCGCCCAGCCAGTAGTGACCCCTGCTACTTGCCCAAGCACCCTACTCTGGAGAGTTTGGTGGTGCAGGCGGCTACGCCCCAGCAATGCAGGCATCGTACCCTACCATCCCTCCTGATAGGGACGACAAGCGTTTTGACTGCTGGGCGAAGAAAGTGATTTCTGCAGGGGGTATGGCACTTCAGGCGGCCAACTCCATATGTGCCTTGTCACGTTTCACGCACACTCTGTGGAACTGTGTTTCCTTGGCGGCTGAACATATTCCCGAAGGGGACGAACGGGATGGTTTCCTTGCCATGGTTCAGGATGGCAAGGATGCCATGTGTGAGAACGTTCAGTTGGGTTTGGACATGGCTGATTGCGTCAGCCGGTCCATGGCGGCGAGCACCGTTATACGCATGTTTGCGTGGTTGCGGAAGTCTGGATTTGCTCCTGATGTGCAGGCCCGGCTCCTCAACATGCCCTTTGACAGGGAACATCTTTTTGGCAGCAAGGCTGACGAGAGCCTTGAGAGGTTGGTTGCAGACCTCAAAAGCTGCAGCGAAGTCGTTGGGCACTGCAGTTCGACAACCTCTGCCTTTTCGTCCTAGGGGACAGCAATGGAGGGGAGGTTCCTTTCGTTATTACTCATCCTTTGGTAAAGCGAGAGGAGCTGCCAGTCAAAGGGGCCACCGTAGGAGTGCCAGAGGTGGAAAACAAGGTACTCGAGGTGCCAAGGCCGCTCAGGCTGTTGCCTCTTTGCCCTCAGGCAACGCTGCAGCCGCTTCAGCTCAGTCATGAGGCCATGCCCCATGGTTCGCCGGTTGGGGGAAGGCTGCCACTTACAGAGTGGCAGGCCATTACTTCAGATGTGTGGGTTCTGGAGATCATAACCCACGGGTACTGTCTTCCTTTCCGGCAGAGGCCTCAAGACAATCCACCGTGGAATCTCTCTTTGAAGAGTTCGGATCCGCTCCTTGCGCAGGAAATTCAATCCCTGCTGGAGAAAGGCGCCATAGAACTGGTGCCTGTAGCGGAGAGGAACAAGGGATGGTATTCCCCTTATTTTTTGATTTACAATTAAGACGGGGGATTGAGACCCATCATGGACTTGCGCGGTTTGAACAAACTCCTCAGGAAGGACAAGTTCAAGATGGTTACTCTCTCTCAAGTCCTCCAGGCCCTTCAACTTCAGGACTGGTTGGTGTCTCTCGACCTCAAGGACGCTTATTTTCATATGCCGATCCATCCAAAGCACAAGAAGTACCTGAGGTTCGCGGTTGGCGACTCGCACTTTCAGTTTCGGGTCCTGCCGTTCGGATTGACCTCCGCCCCGAGGGTCTTCACCAAGCTCATGGTAGTGGTGGCAGTGCACCTCAGGAAAGGGGGGATTCACGTCTACCCCTACCTGGACGACTGGTTGATCAGGGCGCGCTCTCCCGAGCAAGTCTTGGATCATCTGTCAGTCACCTGCCACTCCCTCCACAAGCTGGGCTTCTCCCTCAACTTAAAGAAGTCCCATTTGACACCAACTCAGAGGCTCCAGTACATCGGAGCAGTGCTCGACACGTCCCTAGGGCAGTGTTTTCCTTCCCCAGGTGAGGGCTCATCACATTCAGCAGATGGTGCACAAGTTTCAGCTTGCCCAGACTCTCCCAGCATTCGAGTTCTTGAGACTGCTTGGCCTCATGGCATCCTACATTCTTCTGGTGCCAGAGGCCAGGTTGCGGTTGAGATCTTTGCAATGGGCACTCAAGCTCCAGTGGTCTCAGTCCTCCGGTAGGATGTCGGACCCTGTTCAGGTGCCGTCTTCGGTCGCCCAGGACCTTCTGTGGTGGGCCGACGAAGGCAACTGATGAGGGGGGCTCCATTTTGGCTGCCCTGGCCGGAGGTGACGATCGTGATGGACGTATCCCTCATGGGATGGGGAGCTCATGCCAACGAGTTGACAGTCAGCGGTAGTTGGTCTCCGTCGGAGTCCAGACTCCATATCAATCTGTTGGAGCTGATGGCCGTCAGGCTAGCCCTGAAGGCTTTTCTGCTGACTGTGCGAGGAAAGAATGTCCTGATCCTGGCGGACAACACGGTGGCCATGCACTACCTCAACAAAAAGGGGGGACAGGGTCACTTCCTCTGTGCAGGGAGGCGATGCAGCTCTGGTTCTGGGCAATCCAGCAGGAAGTTTCGATCTCGGCAGTTCATCTGGCAGGAGACGAAAACGAGACAGCGGATGCTCTGAGCAGGCAGAGCGCGACCTCTCACGAGTGGGAGTTGGCTCAGGAGATTTTCCTGGAGATCTTCGCCCTTTGGGGGACCCCTCAAGTGGATCTCTTCGCCTCCAGTGTCAACCGGAAGTGCGAGAGGTTCTGCTCGCGGGAATTTCCTCCAAACGGAGCCTTAGGAGACGCGTTCGTGGTGGAGTGGTCATTCCCACTGCTGTACGCGTATCCTCCAGTCCCCGTCATCCTGCAGGTACTGCGGAGGTTACGGCGGTTCGGTTCCCGGATGATCCTCATTGGTCCGGCGTGGGCCCGGAGGATGTGGTACCCGGACCTTCTCGACTTGTCCATCTGCTCTCCACGCCGTCCTCCCTACCAAGACGGTCTGCTCTCATGGGAGGGGGGTCAGGTTCTCCATCCAGAGGTCTGGTCCCTCGACCTTCATGCTTGGTTTCTGAAAGGTTGAGGTATAAGGATTGGGACCTCCCTGAAGACGTGATGGAGGTGTTGCTTTCGGCCAGAAGGCCCGCAACAAAGTCCCTGTACCGTTGGAGAAAGTTCTGCGGCTGGTGCAGGGTTAAGAATGTGGATCCTTTTGCATGTGAAATTCCCATGTTTCTGTCTTTTTTGCTTTCTTTGGCCCACAGGGGCCTTCAAGTGGGTACCATTAAAGGTTACCTGGCGGCGCTGTCCATATTTAAGCTCGTCTGAAGAGTGGTCCTATTTTAAAATTCCTTTAATTTCTCAGTTTCTGAAAGGGCTCACTGATGTGTTCCCTCCGTCGCCTTTACAGGTGCCCAGTTGGGATTTGAACCTTGTTCTCAAGTTTCTGATGGGTGCTCTGTTTGAGCCTTTGCATTCATGCCCTTTGAGACTGTTAACTCTTAAAACTGTATTTTTAGTTGCGGTCACTTCCGCTCGCAGAGTGAGTGAGTTACAGGCACTTTCAGTTAAGCCACCCTTCACTGTGTTTCATAAGGACAGGGTTGTCCTTAGAGTTCGTCCTTCTTTTCTTCCGAAGGTGGTGTCGGAATTTCATTTAGGCCAGAAGGTTGTTCTTCTGGCATTTTATCCTCCTCCACATCCTGGTAAGGAAGAGGAGAGGCTCCATAGGCTTGATCCTAGGAGAGCGTTAAGCTTTTATATTTCACGCATGTCCCGGGTCGGAGTGGACGATCAGCTCTTCATTAGTTACGCTGGAAAGCGTTTGGGACAGGCTGTGATGAAACAGACTTTGTCTCGCTGGATTATTTTGGCTATCTCTGAGTGTTACCGCTTGGCGGGCAAGGACCGGTTGGTTTACGGGCCCGTTCTACCAGGGGTATGGCTGCCTCTACTGCCCTGCAGAGGGGTGTTCCTATTCGAAACATCTGTGATGCAGCCACCTGGGCTTCGGTACATACTTTTGTATGCCACTATTCCCTCGATTCCATCCGGGGGCAGGATCTGGCCTTTGGCAAGGCGGTCCTTTACTCCGCAATTTGATTGGGCATGCTAAATTTCTGTTTTCTAAATTCTTTTCCCACCTCCTTGCTGTGGTACTGCTTTGGGAGTCTGTCATAGATATGGAATACGTCGGAGGACCGAATCCCCTCGAAGAACAAGTTACTCTCTTACCTGGTAACGTTCTTTCGATGGGATGGTCCGACGACGTATTCCATATCGCTCCCTCCCTACCTTCCCCGCTACAGAATTTCTTATGCGATTGCAGCTTACGTTTCCGCAAGGCTTTGTGTGTCAGACTGGCAGAAGACTGGTGGCACACGTTCTAGGAAAAAACTACAACTGAGGCTACGGGCGTCGTACGTCCTACTTATAACATCCAGTGACGTCGGCCGTCGGAGGATGTCCTCGAGGGCGGCGTATCGACGTCATCGACGCAGGACGCAGACGCCGAAGATTTCCGAAGCAGCACAGCTGTGGTGATTACTGTCATAGATATGGAATACGTCGTTGGACCATCCCATCGAAAGAACGTTACCAGGTAAGAGAGTAACTTGTTCTTCTCTTTCGTACCGAAGAAGGCAGAGCTAAGTCACATAATAGTGCTCTCCCTTTCATGCCTTCAATGCTGAAATGCAACCTTTTGGGACAATATTTTAGACACATGTTATGTCACACTTTTAGATCCCCTGGATGGCAAAAACCTGTACGGCTATTAAAATCTCTGGCCTGCTCCTTGTCACATTAGATATTCACAAGGGCTCTATGAGGTGGCAAACCAAGCTCAAGCCATTTCTTCCTTCTTCCCCTCTCAGTGGCGGATGTGCATGATACCGTTTATTGGCTTCCCAAGCGTGTTTGTTTGCAGTGTAATGCAGACATGCTTACTGCTTTTCGACTTCTATGCCCACTGATTGTTCACAATTGCGATAACTCCACACCAAAGATGGCCTCTTATTGAATGGGACCACCTAATAAGTTCTTCATAACCTTCTTTTCCCTGCAGCATTTAATTTCTTGGCCACAGTCTTTGACACATGCTAAAAATGTTGAATTTATGCCGGATTTGTGGGAACCTCTTTCACCTGACCTTGACAATGCTCACTTGTCTATCGGTGGCTATTAGTTCAACTTCTATGAGACATCTGGATTGAAGATGTTCAATTGTTTCACAAAACCATGCTTCTCCTTTGCAACAGAGAAAACACAGACTGTAACTTGGATCACCATAGAGATTAAAATATTTTAATTATATTTATTTATTATTAATGTGTTTTAGTGTATAAAACTTTACACATTTTTCAACTATAATAATCACATAATAACTTAAATAAAATCTAATCTAAAAATCATACATAACATCACTTCATTCCATCAAATCATTTAATTTCATTTTATTACAATTCATTCCTTTACATTTCAATCCTTTACATCACAATACCTCATCAAGAATTAAAATCCTTCACCCTCTCCTAAAATTTCGATTTAAAGCATCCTAATCTATCCCATTTAGTCTGTTGTCTTATCTTAGTATCTAACAACATACAACCCTAGTGTTATACAATACGCACAGGCCCAGCTGTGTGCAACTGCAGTTTCTCTAAAACTGTTAACCAGACCCTATATAGATCCAAATGCAGAGTTTTACTTTGGGTGATAAAACAGTGTTGCCAAAAGGAGACAGTTTTAATTGTGTACAAACAATGTACATGTTCTCCCAGGTGTTTCATATAAGTATGTCCCAGAGACAGGCACTCATTTATAAAGTGTTTTTGGGTCTCGAACACCTGATGATTTCTGCAAATTCAACAGATTCTCTCAACTTACAGAACCTTAACTAACCTGCCCCGTCACTGCAAAAACAGGGAGACGATTTAGGCGAAGAAGTAGATTAAAACTTTGAAGGTGCTTAGATGGATGCCAGAAGTATGGCTGAGGTTTCTTGTAAAAATAAAGTATTTCAGATACAAAACCATAGCTATTTAGTGCAGACCAATGACAAAAGCTTTTTCCCCAGTCCTATAAGTCAATTTATTTACACAATTCTTTATTCAATTCATGGAACTATTGCTGCCAATCAGGTGACCAACCCAACAATTCAAGAAATGTGACAATGCTAGATTCAAATGCCAATTTCCATTCTTTGCTACATGAGTCAAGCCCCACTTTATGCAAGAAATGTGATTTAGCACAAGTCTTAGTCTGCACATATATTAGAGCCAGCCTTTTCAGATCCATAGATTCTAAGGAAAGCAGCCCAAGTTCCAACCTTATAATGGCCATCGGTACACATGGAGGTAGACCCAACATATTTTCCAGAACTTTCCCTCAATACAGTGTAACCACTTTAAATCAATCATGGTCAGACTTTACAGAACATATATAATATCAGGAACGTAACACTGTGAATATAAATGTCTAGCTCCTTCAAAGGTGAATCTCCCTGTTCGCACCACAAACTGATGCACCATAGACATCAATTGGGCTGCCTTTCTTATACGGGCAGACTTACAGATGTCATATCCCCTCTGAGTTTCCAGTTCAACACCAAGATATTTGTACTCTGAAACATACTCAATAATTTCTCTCCTGTTAAGAGTGGTCAAGTAACTTTTTTAGATGTGAATAAAATTTGTTTTGCTTTGCTTCCATTTATACTTAACGATTTAACTCAGCATAATTCCATAAACCCTCAGCTACCGTCTTAGCCCAGCAAACATATGGTCCAGCAATACGATCATCTGCATAGGCCAATACTTGGCAACATACAGTATCAATCTTTGGAAGACAACATGCCGCTTCTGCCAATCTACCCGGCAGATCAGCAAGATATAAATTGAAAAGCAGGGAACAAAACCTGCTGTAACATTTCCAAGGGGCGATTGAGCAGACCAAGGGAGGCTATAGTGTTAATCCTCACAGGTGTCTTGAATTGTCAAGTTGGCTGCAATTACTTTTTTTTCAAATTGATATTTGGTGTGTCACAGGTAGAGCATGGTACATTTCAACATCTTTAAAATATCCAGCAGGTATCCCCCAAACACAACAATTCAGGTTCCTACTGAAGCCCTTCGTTTAGCCATTCACTTTCTTCAGCCCCAAACATGGTAGCAATTTTTTTCACAATACATACCTCTAGTCTAGATCAAGTTCTTTATTGCCATGCAGCTTTAAAAAAGGGATACTTGTGGTGCATGGAATATAATCAGTTACATTGGGAAAACGGTCTCAGTGGCATACACAACTGGCTGCGATGGTATGGATTCTGAAAGATATTCATCAGCTCTGAATATGGTTACCTCTTTGGTTGTTAATGGAAGCTGAGGAGCAGAGGTGTAGCTAGGATTATCCAACAAAGGGGGCCTGAAGCTAATGCAGTTGAGCATAACGCAGTGGCATTAACATCTGTAAATGCCCACACAGCACTTCTGAATAGGCATTTGCAGATTTTGGGTGGGCTTTGCCCGCTCAGGCCCTGCCCGGTCTGTGCCTCTGATGAGGAGGACACGTTGAAGAGCAGCAATGGTCATTTATCACTTTCCATAGCTCCGTGCTGGTGTTTATCTCTAATTTAGCCCACTGCACTTATGAATCTTTGAGTACATTGCATGACGGTGTTGATGGCTGCAACATCAACTCTTCCCAAACCACTGTCGTTTGGCAGCCTTTGCCCCTTATTTGTGGTGTGATATGCATTTTCCGGTCCTCCTTTTTCCTATGCCTGCATAATCTCTCTACCTGTGGTGTCCCCCAGGGATCTAACCTCTCTGCTTGGCTGTTCAACCAATACCTGGCACTCCTTGCCCACCGCATCGCCGCTCTCTGCCCCAATTTTCAGTGCTACGCGGATCATACCCAGCTCATTTGCAGGCTACTCTCGGCCTCCTCCTCCCCTTCCCTCATCTCTGTCTGTCTGCTATCCAGGAGTGGTGTGCCGCCAATGACCGCTGCCTTAATGCCAGTAAGACTGAGATTTTACTCATTGGCACACCCACTCCCTCCTTCCCTGCAGCTCTCTGGCCAGCCTCTCTTGGCCCTCTTCCTGCTCCCACTTGCTCAGCATAATTCCATAAAACCTCAGGTAACTTCTCACCTGTCACGATCCTTGCCCCTGACCCTCTCAGGTATAACAGCCCCCTGGCAGCACTGGGGCTAAAGCCCTTCACACTGGCCCCAAGGGCCTTAAAACTCCATCAGAAACATACATCGAGTCATTATCATGAATAAAGCAATACCAGTTTTGGACCTTAATCCAACATGGAGGCCTATTACACCGCTCAGTTCCTTAGAACCAAGCCATGCGGTCTAGTGCTTTGGGTGTGGCTGGGCCTGGCACTACTTGGTCTGGAACTACTTTAGCTGGGCTATTTAAACTACACCCAAACATCAGAACACGCTTTGCGTTATTCTGCACTCCTGCACCGTAACGCTCACCGTGTCCAGCTCCTGCTCATCTGCTTTTCAGGTTTATTCAGTCTGATCCTGAAGCCCTACATCCGGATTACATTAATAACCTGGAAGAACAAGAACAGCATTAGCGAGCAAGAACACTTAACTGTGAAGTAACCGGTCTTGAATCCATCCTGCGCTTCGCTTACCTCACCCATCTCCGGAGTTCGCCGCAACCTGCAAAGGTAAAGAAACAAGGACAGCATTAATAACAATTCTTACCTGGGCAAGCAGCGAGTCCTGGCAGCACCCTGCGGTTCTCTTATCTCACCCATCTCCAGGTTTCACCGCAACCTGCAAGGGAGAAGGAACAAGGTTTGCATTAACAAAGCACTTACCTGGGCAAGCAACGCTTCGATCACTCATCACTCGGGAACATCACTGCAACCTGTAGAAAGAAGAGAACACAGGTTAGCAGTCAACACCAACAAACAGCGCAGCGCTCCGCACATCAATAACTCACCATGGTCTTCGCCATCAGCGCGGCAACTCCGAGATCGCAACCATCCCTGTGTAATCAAAAAGAGACATTGTTAGGGGACAGCATAGTGGAGCAAGAGGCCGAGAAGACAGAGAAAACTGAGGGAAAGAAAGAGACAGAATAAAGACGGAAAATACATTATAACTCACCTGGAAGACAGTAGAGTCGGAGTCACAGCCGGTCTGGCCCCCACATAAGGGCACACGGACCAGTGAAGCAAGTAGGTCCACAGAACGCCTGCACCAACCACGCGCCCCTGCACAGAGAAGCAGGACGGAGAGTTCAATGCACAAAACCAAAGGTGAGCAATAACCCCAAGGGTGTCACGACCCTCGGCCAAAACCCCCTCTGGCAAACCCATTTGCCAAGTGGAGTCAGGACTCGAGCCTCTAGTGCCTGGCATCCTCTTCAAAAGCCCTCATGGGGCCAGTCCTGGCACCTATGGCGCCAGACTCATACACCATGAAAAACAATGTGCTTGGGAACTACTTTATTGTATTGTCAGCCAACATGGAGGCATCCACATTGCTTGGTTCCTAAGAACCAAGCTATGCGTTCTAGTGGTTTGGGTGTGGTAGCCTAGGGACTACTTTACCTGGACTATTTTTTGGGGCTATTTAAACCACACCCGAGCAAGACAACACGCTTTGCGTTACTTTGCAGCTTGCAACGTGATGCTCACCATGTCCAGCTATTCCCTCGAACCTCGGAGAAGCAGAACCTGCAAGGAGACAAAAGGAACAACATTAGCAGCAGCATCTTACCTGCAGTCTTCATCTTTAAACACTCGCAGCTACTGAGAACAGCTTCCTGGAATCTGCACGCCTCCCGGACAGAACGACCTGAAAGAGGAAGATAGAGGCAACATTAAAGAAAGCAGTAGAGACATTTACAAATTATGAACTGCTCAAAAGGCTTAGCTAGCTGGTCGCCTCTCGGCTGGCACCACTCCGGACATCCCACTCGCGCTGAAGAACACCGCGACCTACAAGGAAGGAAAACACAGGTTAGCAAAGGCAAGACTTCGCAGCGCTGCGCATAGCGCTTACTTACCGCATCATAGCGCTCTTAATGTGCCATCATTTACCAGCGGGGCTCAACCAAGCCAGTTAGCCGCGCTGAAGCTCTGCATACCTAAGGGAGAAAAAAAGAGACATTTTAAACAAAGAAAGGCATGCAGGATAGCAACAAAACTAAAGAACAGCAATAAGACCTACCTGAACAATATCAAACGGGCTGGTGTATGAGCGTGGCGCCATAGCGCCAGGACTGGCCCCTTGAGGGATTTTGAAGAGGATGACAGGCTCTAGAGGCCCGAGTCCTGACTCCACCTGGCAAATGGGTTTGCCAGAGGGGGTTTTGGGCGAGGGTCGTGAAAGCACTCCCCCCTAAGGCCCCTCCCATGGTGTTCCTTCTGTCTGGCCCAGGTTTGGTTGGGAAGTTCCAATGGAATTTCCTGATTAGACGCGGTGCGTGGATATTCTCACTGGGCTCCCAGGATCTATCTTGTGGTTCAAATCCTTTCCAATCGACGAGATAATATAGCTTGGTCCTAGAGTAATTAGAGTCCAAGATATCTTTGACTTCGAATTCTGGTTCTCCGTCAAAAAGTATGGGCTTAGGTGGTGTCCCAATCCGTTTGCCGGGTTGCATTGGTTTCAGGAGGGATACATGGAATACCGGGTAGATGTGTAGATTAGGTGGTAAATCCAGTTTCATGGCTGCTGGGTTGATAATTGCCTTAATGGTATACGGTCCTAAGAATCTGGGATGAAAGGTCCGGTTTCCCTTGATGGGTACGAATTTAGCGGCTAACCAAACTTTGTCTCCTACTCGATAATCAGGGGCCTTTTTCCAGTGTTGGTCCGCGAATCTCTTATTTTTCTTTGGCATGAATAAGGTGTTCCTTTGCCCTTTTAAAAGCGTGAGTAATGGTTGTGTGTAGAGTCTTTACCGCTGGCATTTCCAAGCTGGCTGGAAGGTCTAGTTCAGAGGTACGCGGATGTCTGCCATAAAGGGTATAGAAGGGCATTTGTCCCGTGCTTGAATGCAAACAATTGTTATTTGCATATTCGGCTATCGATAGTAGGTCTTTCCAATTCCTTTGTTCGTGGTGCAGCATGCACCGTAAATATTGCTCGAGTGTCTGATTGGTTCTCTCTGTTTGGCCGTCCGTTTGGGGATGGTGACTGGTAGATAGCTGAATGTCGATCTGCGCCATTGCACAACATTGTTTCCAGAAGTTTGAAACAAACTGGCTGCCTCGATCTCAGACCAGAACCGAAGGGAAGCCATGTAGCTTAACCACGCCCTCCAGGAACACTTTTGCTGAAGTGGCTACATCTGGGAGGCCTTTGAGAGGAATAAAATGGGCCATCTTCGAGAATAAGTCCACAACTACAAGGATGGTGTTGAACTCTTGGCTTGGAGGTAGATCAGTGATGAAGTCAAGGGAAAGAGTGTGCCATGGAACTGGAGGAATGTCCAATGGTTGTAGGAGAACAGATGGTTTTTGTTTCTGTGATTTATTTTGTGCGAAGACACCGCAGGACTGAATATACTGAATGATGTCCTTACGCCAGGTAGGCCACCAAAAGTTCTCTTTCACCTTAGCTAGGGTTTTGGCGATCCCAGGATGCCCTTCGATCAGTGAATCATGATAGTTTGAAATAATATGCTGTTGTAATTCCTTCTTGAGTACATATAGGCGATCCCTAAAAAAGGGTAGATGGTCCTTGATGGTATATTGCTCTCCTTGAGTTTGCCATGCGAGGTAGGCATCAGGATTCATTGTCCGTTGGATTTCTTTTCGTAGTTCTGCTTGTGTTAAGGCTGTCGTGATACCCAAGAGTTTGTCTTCAGGTATCATAGGTACTGGATCTGGAGTTGTATATACTATTTAATCTATGCCTATGCGAGATAAGGCATCCCCCTTTCCGTTTCTGACTCCTGGTTGAAATGTGATTACATAATCATATTCGGCGAAACAAAGGGCCCACCGTAATTGGTGCGAGGACTGGGCCTTGGCTGTTTTGAGCTATTGCAGGTTTCGGTGGTCAGTGATGACTGTAATGGTGTGTCTGGCCCCCAGAAGGTAGTGCATCCAGGTTTTAAAGGCGGATTTGCTAGCCAGGTGTTCCTTGTCCGTGATGGCATAATTAATCTCTGGAGGTGATCTGGAGGTGAGAACTTTTTCGACCAGAAGGCCACAGGATGTAGCTGGCTGGTTTCTGGGTCTCTCTGTGAAAGGACAGCCCCCATTGCGAGACTGGACGCATCAGTTTCAACGACATAAGGGAGGTCTGGACGAGGATGTCGCAGGATTGGAGCGGAAGTAAACCTTTGTTTAAGTTCCTGAAAGGCTTCTTCTGCTTCTTCGGTCCAAGCAAACTTTTTATTGTTTTTTCGTAATAGTACTGTGATTGGGTGCACAACCTGAGAGAAGTCTGGGATGAACCGGCGGTAGAAGTTCGCAAAGCCCAGCATGCTTTGTACCCCCTTTCAGAGACGTTGATGAAGGCCATTTCAGAATGGTATCTACCTTGTGCACATCCATTCTGATGCCTCCTGGAGTAAGGATAAAACCAAGAAATTCGACTTCGGTGACGTGAAAAAAGCATTTTTCAAGCTTTGCAAACAAGCGATGTTGACGGAGCTTGGTGAGGACTGAGCGAACATGCCTGACATGATCTTGTTCCGAAGCCGAGTATAGTAAGATGTCGTCTATGTACACTAAGGCGCACACATCAATTAACTCCCTTAAGTCATCATTCATGAAATACTGGAATGCCTCAGGAGCGTTGCATAACCCGAAGGGCATGACTTGATATTCAAACAAGCCGTACTTAGTACGGAAGGCGGTTTTCCATTCATCTCCTTTTCTGACTCGGACCAGGTGGTACGCTCCTCGAAGGTCCAATTTGGTATAAATCTGGGCATCTTTAACTTGGTCTAGCACCTCAGGGATAAGTGGAAAGGGGTAGCGGTTCTTCACGGTGATCTGGTTCAATGCGCGGTAGTCAATACAGGTTCTCAAGTCCCCTTCCTTTTTCGGTACGAAGAACAAAGGACTGGCTGCGGGGGACTTCTAAGGACGGATAAATCCGTTCGCAAGGTGCTGGTCTAAATAGGATTTCAAATGAAGGTTTTCTGGTTCTGTGAGAGCGTAGATCCTGCCGCAAGGGATTTGTGCACCAGGAACAAGGTCGATCTGACAGTCAACCTTCCCCGCAGACCACATCAGGGCAAAGCTGAGAAGCATACCAGCGAGTAACCCGGCTGGGTGGTGTCCCTGTGGATACCAGGTGAGCGTAACAGAACGTGAAGCCTACCATAACAAATCCACCTGGGCACCATGGAGACATCGGAAATGGACCAATTGGCCTAATTACTAGGAGAGCCTAGTGCTGAGGTTTATTCTGCCCGACAAGAGACTAATGCCCTCTGGAGAGACCTAATAGTGACCAAAGAACGCACTGTGGATACCAGGTGAGCGTAATAAAGGGAGGGGATTTGAACCAGAGGGAGGTGGGAGTCCACCCATCACAGAACCAGTGTCTTAACCCTCCATTCTCCTGTTATAGGCGCTACCCAACGTCTGGCACATAACCAAGCAGAGAGGGGTTCGGGATAGGGCTTAGACCTCCATCCAGTATTGTGTGGCGCCCCCGTGGATACCAGGTGAGCGTAACAGAACGCAAAGCCTCAATTAAAACATCCACCTGGGAGTCATGAAAACATCAGAGACTGACCAACTAGCCCAGTTACTGGGAGAATTACGGGCCGAGGTGCACTCTGCCCAGCAAGAAACCCACGCCCCTAGGAGGGAGTTGATTGTCACCAAGGACCGCACCCATGCATTAGCCAGACAATTGCTCCAAACGCAGGCTGGGCAGGCTCTGTTGCCAGGAAGTATTCCGTCGGTTCCAGCCACATCCATCAATCCAGTGCAGGTGGTCCTCCTTGGGGCAGTTCTTTTGGCCCCACTGGAATGTTTTACGGGGGACCCAAGAAAATATGCAGTATTCTCCAGCATGGGGTCTGGCATGGATTCACATGCTCATGAATATTCCCCGTCGTCAGGCTGGCAATCCTCGGTAAAGAAAAAATCAGTATCAGTTTCGTTTCTGATCTGTCTTTCTTAGTAGTAACCAATCACTGATCTCTGGGTCATACTGCCCCCAGCCAATGACTGCCCTCTCCCTAAGCCCCGCCTCCGGCAGCCATCCTCAGATTTTTACCGCACGCTCAAGTGGTGGGAGTCCTTGTGTTTAGCTCTCGCGTTTTTTTTACTGCGTTTTCACGCTTTTTCAGGAGATTTTCTAATTTTTTCGGTTTAATCGAGCCTCAAGCTCCACCGTTTCTACTTCCGATAACGGGGACCCGTTTCGGAATTCTTCTACGCCCCTCAAGGGTGAAGTTTTAGTCGAGTTTACAGTTCTTGGAGGATTCCGGAAGATCTGCGGCCTACCTCAACGGACTTGGTCCAGGAAAAAGGAAGCTCGACGCCCGGATCCAAGCTATAACGTTTTCAAGGAGGACGAGCATTCGCAATGTCTCTACTGCCTCCATGGGGACAAGACACACGTGGAGAAGGACTGTGCGTTCTGCAAGAACCTTTTGGAACGGACCAAACAAGATCGTCGTTCCCGCCTCGCCTCCTGGCTGGAGAAGGGCACAGCAAGTGAGAAGGCGAAGAAGAAGGCTGAGCGGGCTTCTAAGTCCTTTGAGGGCGCCCCGGCGATGGGGGCCCAACAGAAGGCCAAGCACCGCGAGTCCGCGGGCTCCGGGAGCGCCGAAAGGTCGGGCTCTTCGGTTGCCAAGCAGGGCGCTACTTCCCCGGCACGTTCGACTGCGAGCCAGCGCTCTGGTTCGGGGAAGAGGAAGTCCGAGAACCCGGTTAGGCCGCTGGAGCGGACCCAGTCAATCTCGAAGGGGGAGCGAGGCATTGACCCTCCCCCGAAGGCGAAGGCCCAGGACGCACCTAAGGTAGTGAGGGCCTTGATCCACCCGGCTAAGGCCTCTACCGAAGTGGTCTCTGCCACCCTGGCGGAGCCCGCTGAGACTACGCCAATGGAAACGGCCTCTAGGCCCAGAGTATCCCTGCTGCCGCGGAGGGAATCCTCTTTCCAGCCCACCGCTAAGACCCCCGTGAAGCCCCCGGCTGAAAAAGAGGGGGGGGCCGGTGGCCGTTACAGACTCGGAATCAGCCTCTGAGGAGGAACTGGTGGAGACCGAGAGGGGCCTCAACGAAAGGTCCATAGGCCTCAACGAGAGGTTCATAAACCTCAATGAGAGGTTCGAGAAGGTTCGATCCCAGGGGACGGTCCCTGCTGACGTGATCGAAGATAGCGACGAGGAGGACGAACAGAGCCCAGTGGAACGGCCATCCCGTCCGTCGCAGCCATTGCCCGAGCCCCAGGATAGCTCGGCGGCCATTTTGTTGGCAATCCAATCCTTATGTACCGAGATGAGGATGAGATTACCACGGATCCCGACGGAGGATCCAGAACCAGGCCCGTCGGGAAATCCTCCGAACAAGCGGCAGAGAGTCCACCCCTCTCCGCCCTTCGTGCCCACGAGGCCGGTGGACCCCTCATCCCCCTCGCCGGGAGAGGATACGGCGACAGATACAGCGACAGGGACGGACAACGACAGCGGCGATGACACAGCAGACAACCCGTCGTCACCGCCCCCCCCCCCCCCGCGGGCGTCCCCAGCCGACGAGGTTGGCTCTTTCCAAGCCATGATAACCAGGGCATCCAAGCTCTACCAGCTCGGCCCTGAAAAACAGAAAAAGGAGGGGGTTTCTGTACCAACGACGAGAGGCTAAGAGGAAGACGGTCCTCGCGGTGCCTTTACTCGACGACATCTGGGACAAGGGGCTTGCTGTCCTCAAAAACCCTGCCACAACACCCGCCAAGAGGGACAGGTACGAGAAGAAGTAACGAGTCCCCGATGCCGCCCTCTTGTGCCTCAGTTCCCAGCCCACGCCGGACTCGGTCGTCTCGGCAGCGGCTAAGAAGAAGGCAGCGGGCGCGGCGGCTTCAACTTCCAACTTTCCCAAAAAAATAGCACTGTTTTTGGGGACGAAGCTCGATACAGTGGAGCAATTGGCCTCCCCTTCAGAGGAGAGGACCAAAACCATCCTGGGCAAGGTACGGCGACTGTTAGCCACGGACGTGGCCAGGGTGAGGTCCATCAAGTCCCTTCTCGGGATGATGTCCTCATGCATCTACCTTGTACCCCTTTGCAGACTTCGATGCGTCCGCTACAGGAGTTCCTCGACACCCACTGGTTTCAGGCGGGGGGCTGCTTCGAGGACAGGATCCCCCTCGACGAGAAGTTCCGTCGGGCGATCCATTGGTGGGGCACCCAGGCTCACCTCATGACGGGCACGGACTTTAAAACCCCGGCGTTTCAGGAGACGGTGACTACGGACGCCTCTCTGGAGGGTTGGGGAGCCCACACCGGAGATCTCCACGCAAGAGGCCTTTGGCTCCTGGAGGAGAGGTCTCTTCACATCAACATCTTGGAGCTCCATGCAGTGTTCTGGGCGCTCAAGTCGTTCCTCCCGTCCCTCAGGGACAAGGTGGTGAGGATCTTCACTGACAACACCACCACGATGTTCTACATACGGAAGTAGGGAGGCACCAGATCCCCAGCCCTATCCAAGGAGGCCCAGGACCTGTGGCACTGGGCCGTCGCCCAGGGGATGTTTCTGGTTCCCTTCCACCTGGCAGGAATAAAAAACACCATTGCCGACTCACTCAGCAGGTAGCTGCGCTCGTGCCACGAGTAGGAACTGCGCCAGGATCAAGTGGATCGACTCTTCCAACGATGGGGCAAACCCCAGATCTACCTGTTCGCGACGGCGACGAACTCCAAGTGCCAGAGGTTCGCCAGCAGGTTCCCACAGCCGAGGAGCATGGGCGATGCTTTCTCGTTCCCTTGGGACGGCCTGTTTCTATACGCGTTCCCTCCGTTGCTGTTGCTGCTCCGCCTCATCAGCCAGCTCAAGAAGTCCAGGTGCAGGATGATCCTCGTCGCACCGGCGTGGCTGAGGCCGATCTGGTTCCTGGACCTTCTGGACTTGTCAACGTCCCCGCCAGTCAGGCTGCTGGCAGACGCGGATCTTCTCTCCAGAGAAGGAGGCCTCATTCTACACCACGACCCACAGTTGCTGAACTTGCAGGCCTGGCTCCTGCAGCGCTAGAGTCTGGAGGGTACGATATCCCGGCTGATTGCAGAGAGGTTCTTGCATAGGCCAGGGCGTCCTCAACTCTCAAGTGCTACGCACACAAGTGGAAGAGGTTCTCTGTCTGGTGCCGTGCACAGAAGATTAACCCTCTGCGGATTACGGCCCCTCAAGTGCTGCCGTACTTACTGTCGCTGGCCAAAGCTGGACTGGCTCACGCCTCCATAAAAATACATCTGGCTGCCATCTCCCGATATACCAGGACTACGGGACGGACGTACTTGTGGTCTCATCGCCTGGTAAAGGAATTTATGAAGGGACTATTCCGTTCATTCGTGCCGGTGAAGGCTCCTGCACCCGGCGTGGGAACTTAATGTGGTGCTGACCAGGCTCATGGGAGCCCCATTCGAGCCTATGCATTCGGTGCCCTTGAAGTTCCTGTCATGGAAGACAGCGTTCCTCGTGGCCATCACCTCTGCACGACGAGTGGGAGAGATTCAGGCCCTATCTTGCAAGCCTCCATACTTGACTTTTCATGACACAAGGGTAGTGCTTAGGACGCACCCCTCCTTCATGCCCAAGGTGCCGTCGGACTTCCACCTCAACAAGCCCTTGGTGTTACCAGTTTTCTTCCCGTCGCCTTCGACGCCGGCCGAGAGGACTTTGCACTCGCTGGATGCAGCTAGAGCGCTAAAGTTCTACGTGGACCGCACAAAGAGCTTTCGGAAGACGTCACAGCTATTCTTGAACTTTGGGTCTGTGAATCAAGGGAAGGCTCTCTCGAAGACTTCCATTTCCAGATGGCTCTCCGGCTGCATCATGCATTGTCATCGGTTGGCAAACCGACCGCTGCCCGGCCGTCCGAGAGCCCATTCGACCAGAGCGATCGCTGCTACCACGGCGTTCCTGTCTGGTGTACCCCTGCTGGACATCTGCAGGGCTGCTACGTGGAGGTCGACGCACACCTTCACAAGATTCTACTGCGTCGATCGGGACTCCAGGGAGGAGTCGAGGGTCGGCCAAGCAGTGCTGCGCAACCTGTTCGCTTAAGGTGAGCCTGGTGAGGAGGTAAGAGATGCTTAATGTGGAGTTGTTGTATTGCTTAATGTTGAGCCTGTTGCCACCTCCCGTGGTTGTGCATGTGTATACTGCTATGTATTCTTTTATTCATGAGCATGTGAATCCATGCCAGACCCCATGCTGGAGAAGGAACAAGTTACTTACCTGTAACTGTTGTTCTCCAGCATGGGTCTGGCATGGATTCACATGCGAACCCTCCCACCTATCCCTCTGCGGCTCTTCACTTGGTCATACTGCCACTTGGTGTGCTACCAAATCTGAGGATGGCTGCCGGAGGCGGGGCTTAGGGAGAGGGCAGTCATTGGCTGGGGGCAGTATGACCGAGAGATCAGTGATTGGTTACTACTAAGAAAGACAGATCAGAAACGAAACTGATACTGATTTTTTCTTTACCGAGGATTCCCAGCCTGACGACGGGGAATATTCATGAGCATGTGAATCCATGCCAGACCCATGCTGGAGAACAACAGTTACAGGTAAGTAACTTGTTCCTTCATGAACCAGTGCCGCCTCCATTTTCTTTGTAGACCCGGAGCCTTTCCTAACGATCTGTCGTGGGTTGCCTTCATTCTGTCATATCTGAGGGGTTTCAACAGGAGATGGAAAAGCTGTTCGCCCGACATACCCATGGCCGAGCTCTGGATAACGAACTTCTGTCCCTCCGCCAAGGCAGCTAAGATTTGTTAACATATATCGCAACTTATAACAGACTTGTCGTTGAAACTGAGTGGCCTGAGGAGAAACGAACAACGTTATTCCATTGAGGATTACGGGGGGAATTGAAAGACGTCCTAGCTCAGGTGGTATACCCGCCAAAAGACTGTGCAGAGTTCATCAACCTAGTGGTGCAGCTAGACCACAGGCTGCAAGATCGAAGCCAGAAAGGAGAATTGGACTGTGTATGTACGCTTAAAGAAGAACAGTATGCGTTCATCAGAAAACACTTCGGAACCCATGCAAATTGGGGGGTACGGAGCCCATTAACCAAGACCGAAAGAGACAAATGGAGACAACAGCAATTATGCCTGTATTGCTGGAAATCCGTGCACTTCAGCAGAGAATGTCCCGTAAAACCTCCTAGGAGAACAGTTGGAGCTACAGAGAAAGAAGGAGGAGAACAAGAGTCGGAAAATGTCCAGGCCTGGCAAGCATAGAGGTCCATTTGTCGAGCGAAGGAAAAGAGCCTCAGACCTCACACCTTGCCCTGCCTGTGATTTTGATCAGTCACCAACAACCGTCTCGGATGCATGCTGTGGAGGCATACATAGACAGCGGAGCTGTTGGTAACTACATAGACCAAGGCCTAGCAACAAGGATGGGGCTTCCCCTCTGTCAGAAAATGACAACTGAGTAGGTCACCACTGTCGACGACACGGAGATAGCTTCTGTTCCTGTAACTCAACGCACAGCAGAATTGACCCTTCTGTGCCAAGACGGACATCGGGAAGCCATTGCCTTCAACCTTATCAAGGTCTCAGTTCTGGTTGATTCTAGGGATGCCTTTGTTGGTGGCTCACAACCCTAACATCGACTGGCGAGCCAAGAAATTAGCCTTCTCCAATGAGTGTGCTCATGCGTGCTACCAAGTGGAAATGCCATTGACTGACCCAGAGACACATGTCCAAGATAAAGAGGCGTTGGTACTAGGTGTAACATGTACACTACCAAGAGAATACCATGATTTCCAAGACGTTATCCAAAAAGAACAGGCTAATACCTTATCCCCTCACAGGCCATATGACTGTCAGATCGACCTTGTACCTGGTGCACAAATCCTGTGTAGTCGAATTTATGCACTCACCGAACCTGAAAATCTCCACTTGAAATCATATCTGGACCAATACCTGGTAAACGGTTTTATACCTCAGGGGGGCATACCATCTGGTGCGTGTAAAGAAAGGAGACGAATGGAAGACCGCCTTTCGCACTAAGTATGGGCTGTATGAATATCAGGTGATGCCCTTTGGGCTTTGCAACGTTCCTGCCGCATTCCAGTACTTCATGAACGATGTACTATGGCAATTGATCGATGTATGTGCCCTAGTTTACATCGCCGACATCTTGGTGTACTCTTCTTCTAAACAGGACCATGTCAGGCATGTTCGTTTCGTCCTTGTAAAACTCCGACAGCACCAGCTATATGCCAAACTAGAAAAATGCTCCTTCCATGTCGCCAAAGTCGAGTTCCTTGGCTTTGTCCTAACTCCCAGAGGCATCCGGATGGATATGCACAAAGTAGACACCATCCTTAGCTGGCCATCACCGTCTTCAGTCAAAGGTGTCCAAAGTATGCTCGGCTTTGCAAACTTTTATCGCCGATTCATCCAGGGTTTCTCCCAGATTGTGCACCCGATCACTTCTTTATTATGAAAAAGCAACAAACTGTTCCAATGGACAGAAGAGGCGGAGAAGGCCTTCTAGGAACTCAAGAAAAGATTTACCTCAGCCCCTGTGCTACGACACCCCCACCCAGATCTCCCATATGTAGTGGAAACAGATGCCTCCAACATGGCTATGGGGGCTGTTCTTTCCCAAAGGGATCCCAAAACAGGCCAGTTACATCACATGGCCTTTTGGTCGCGAAAATCTACTACACCTGAACTTAACTATGCAATAACAGACAAGGAACTCCTAGCGATCAAGGCAGCCTTTAAGGCTTTGCGGCATTACCTCCTAGGCGCCAGGCATACCATCACAGTAATCACCGACCATTGCAACCTACAATACCTCAAGACAGCAAAGGCTCAATCATCCCGTCAACTCCGATGGGCTTCATTCTTCGCAGAATATGATTACATAATCACGTACCGACCTGGAGTCCAGAAAGGAAAAGCCGACGCCCTATCCCGCATGGGTATTGATGAGAACGCATATTCAACCCCAGATCCGGTGGCCATTATTCCAGGTGACAAACTACTAGGACTCACAACAACGTTATCTCTGGACGAACTCCAAAAGGAAATTCGGCTTCTAATGAACACCGAGTCTCTACAAGACTGGACTACTCAAGCTGAACATTAGACAACAAAGAACCAACTCCCGTATTTCAGAGGGTGTTTATTTTATATCTACCGAATAAGGCACTACAAGAACAAATCATTTCTGGTTATCACGACCCCCTGATAGGACGTCCAGGAATTGCCAAGACCCTAGCCAAGGTGAAAAGAAATTAATTGGTGGCCGACCTGGTGAAAGGACATTACGTAGTGTATTCTGTCATGTGGCATTTGTGCACAGAATAAATCCCAGAAACAAAGACCTGCGGGCCTTCTTCAACCCCTGGAAATTTCACCTGCACCTTGACACACACGCTCCCTCGATTCCATCACAGATCTGCCTCCCTGTCAAGGGTTCAACACTATCCTAGTGGTTGTTGACCTATTCTCTGAAATGGCCCATTTCATTCTGCTTAAGGGTCTACCAAACGCATCCAGTCTGTCAAAGGTGTTTTTAGAGCAAATCGTATGATTACATGGATTGCCCTCCATCCTGATTTCTGACCGAGGGAGTCAGTTTGTGTCTAACTTCTGGAGGAAGAGTTATGCAATTGCCCAAATCGATATTCGTCTGTCCACTAGTCGCCATCCCCAAACTGATGGCCAAACGGAGCGGACAAATCAGACACTAGAGCAATACCTACAGTGCATGTTACATCAAGTGGAAGAAAGCTGAAAAGGATGTGCTGTGGATAGCCGAATATGCCTACAAGAACTCGCTACACACCAGTATCGGACACAGTCCATCCTATACCGTATATGAAAGGCACCCTCATACTTCCGAATTAGATACCCCCATGGCCTTAGAAATGCCTGCGGTGAAGACTTTACATACGACCATCACTCAAGCCTTCAAAAAGACAGCAGAACACTTGATCCAAGCCGAAGAAAGACAGAAAAGATTCTCTGATCAACACCGAAGAAAAGCCCCAGACTACCAAGTCGGAGATGATGTCTGGTTGGCGTCTCGGCACGTGCCCATAAGAGGAACTCCAACATTTTGTCCCAGATATCTAGGGCCCTATACCATCAAGGCTATTATAAATCCTGTGGCAGTAAAACTAGCTTTACCACCAAATATGCAGATCCACCCCGTATTCCACTTGTCACTCTTAAAACATGTTCAGCCTGGAACTCGGGTCAAAACACCACCAAGTCCAGTACTGGTTAACGGAGAACCCAAATTTGAAGTCAAGGACATCCTAGATTCTAAACTCACCAGGTCCAAGTTATACTACTTAGTGGACTCGAAGGGATACGGCCCTCAGGACAGGACATGGGAGCCTAGCGAGCACGTCCATGCCCCACGCCTGGTAAGACGATTTCATCGGAACCATCCGACCAAGGGCCAGACAGAGGAAATACCTTGAGAGGGGCCTTAGGGGGGAGTGCTGTCATGATCCATGCCCTTGACCCCCTCAGGTATAACAGCCCCCTGGCAGCAGTGGGGCTAAAGCCCTTAACACTGGCCTTATGGGCCTTAAAACTCCATCAGAAACATGCATGGAGTCAGTCCTGACACCTTTGGAACCAGGCTCATTATCAGGAATAAAGCAATACCAGTTCTCCAGCATGGGGTCTGGCATGGATTCACATGCTCATGAATATTCCCCGTCGTCAGGCTGGGAATCCTCGGTAAAGAAAAAATCAGTTTCAGTTTTGTTTCTGAACTGTCTTTCTACTAGTAACCAATCACTGGTCTCTGGGTCATACTGCCCCCAGCCAATGACTGCCCTCTACCTAAGCCCCTCCTCTGGCAGCCATCTTCAGATTTGGTAGCACGTAAAGTGGCAGAAGGACCAAGAGAAGGGCCGCAGAGGGAGGCTTCGCATGTGAATCCATGCTAGAGAACAACAGTTACAGGTAAGTAACCTGTTCCTTCTCCAGCATGGGGTCTGGCATGGATTCAAATGCTCATGAATACAAGAATACATAGCAGTACACATCTGCACAACCACCGGAGGCGGCAAGGCTCAACATTAAGCATTTCATCAACTCAACATTAAGCCCAAGAGTGCGACTTGAGTTGCCGAGGCAACTCAGTCCAGGGTGCCTAAACCCCCTCCCACACTCCCTGTGGTACCCAGACAGAGTGGCACCACTTTTGGAGGCTTCTGTGGAGAAGCCCACCAAAAAGTGGAACAAAGGGCTCGACTTGGGTTGGAGTCACAGAAGCAAACACAAACGCCATTTTGGAACCGAGTTCTGGCAAAAAATACCAACCGGTGAATTAATATTAAATAAATAAACCTGCGGTATGTTTGAGGCTATGTTAAAAAGTATTAGCCTCGAACAATGGGAAAATCCCATAGGAATATATTCGCGGTTGAATATAAAAAGTAGTATCCACTGCCACCAGCCAAAACTTGCTCAGTGGGGACTGGACAGTGCCCCCTCGAACAACAGACCCAGGGGCAATCGAATTACCCCTACCAGTACGCCCACAATATGATGGTTTGTACTGGTTCTGTTCACAATTTAGGACTAGTGAAGCCAATGGTGACTTTACATACCCTGGGAGACAGTAGTCAGTACCAGGGTACGGAGTCTATGTTTGGGGGTCACTATGACACCCCTGTGTTACGGCACGGAGGGTGCTGTGTAACACATATACCAAAAACACATGAAGCCCTATGGAGTAAAAGACCCCATAGCCCATAAAACACATACAAAGGCAAAGGATATCTCAAATCATGTCTAAGAGTGGGAGAAAAAAAGTCTCACTCTTAGCAGGAGAAAAAAAATAAACCCCAAAAAATCCAGCAAAGCTGCTGGATTTGTGAAATTAGCCTTAACAGAATTCTCCCTAACACAAGGCTAAAAACCTTGGGGTCATCTTCGACTCCACACTCTCCTCACATCTCTGACGTCTCTAAGAAGTCACACTACCAACTACACCTCCTCAGAGGTATTCTTTCTTTCCTCTCCTTCCCCCAGAAGCTCACTGTCTCCAGAGCCCTGGTTCTCTCTAGGCTAGACTATTGTAACAGCCTCTATCTAAATCTGCCTGCCACTACTCTCCGCCCTCTTTAACTTATCCAGAACAGGACTGCGAGACTTGTCCTTGGCCTCAAACCCAGGGATCGTATCTCTCCAGGACTGAAATCTCTGCACTGGCTCCCAGTGGCTGCGAGGATTAAGTAAAAAACCCTCTGCATTGTCCACAAGTCCTTCTGGGGCATGGGGCCGCAATACCTTCAACTCTCTCTTCCATCTCGAGCTCTTTGCTCATCCGCCTACAACTCCCTCAGGGTCAGTCGCTTCTCCAAGCAACGAGTTGGTGGTAGATCTCTCTCTTCGGTAGGGGCCTCCCTCTGGAACAGTCTTCCCACCTCCCTGAAACTTGCGGAGAACCATCTCCGGTTCCAGAAGCACCTCAAAACCGTCCTCTTTGCTTCTGCCTTCTCTCCCCCTCTCCCCTTCTGAATTACTAGCTGAAACTGCACTGGTTACCTGGCCACCCGTTCTGATCTCTGGCCCAGGCCCTGCCAATTGCACACCTGCACTGCCTCCCTGGCAACCCTCGCACCTGGGGACTGTTATTCTGTATCCCTACAGTCCCCCTACCTGCACTTATGTCTGCTCTTACCTTGCACTTGCCACCATCTGGCCATTTTATTTATCTTATTATTCTACTATCCCATGTACTGCACTTTCCCCTCTCCCTTCCCCCAGGCACTTTTCCGTTTCCCATTTCCCATGCACTTGCACGATCTGAATGACACCTGGCCTAATAAGATCGTTGTCTGTCTTCCCTCTGTTCCCCCTCCCTTTCCTCGTCGCGCCTCAAAACACTTGTGTAGAGGCGCGTTATAAATGCCATATCATATCATATCATATCATATCATATCATAAAGAAACGAAATTGAAAATTGTAAAGTGATTGCAGGATTCGTTTAAATATGAAATTTACATTTTCTATTAACAACTGTTTTTAAACATTATACTTTGTAAAAAATGGTATACAAGTAAGTTGACCTTGTAAGTAGGTCGAATAGAGCACAAGTTCTATAAAAAGTGATTTTTCAAAAGTTTCACTGCAATTTCTCTAGAACAAACGTCCACCAGTGGAAGTCTGTCTAAAACAATAAAGGTGGAAAGATTAAATATATATTTCTGAGGCTTGTGGATCTGCTTAGATAACATGCTCTGCATAGTCCGACATCTAGTAGTAGTTGCGGAGTATTACCAGATTTGTTTTCGAAACTTGAAAAAGCGTGTTGACTGGACATGTTAGTAACTATGCCTAGTGTGACGTCTACTGTACCCATCATCCTTCATCTGTCGAGGTCCCTCAGATTGTTTCTTTCCGCCATCGTGGATGATCGCAAGTTACTTTTAGGCTGACGCCTTTGATTATCTAAAGTTTATTTGTAGACTTTCTCTTTCTATCCTTTACCATCCTGCTGATTCCGCTGCATCATCTACTGCTTGATGACCTTCGGCAGACGGCTCCATCGTCGCCGCAGCCTGACTGACTCGACGACCAGACACTGCGGCCTTCGGGCCTCTACGGGCCTCGGCCCTTAGAGTAGTGAGAGCGGTGATAGGTTTCATATAGTTGCATCCCTTTAGAGAATGCCTGTTCTGCCACCCTATTTTCCCTTTTGTCACCAAACTGCCATTTCCATTTATTATGAAAAATACCCCTTTTAAATGTTATCCTACTTCAATAGGAAGTTCACTTGGAAGGATATGCACCAAGTGTGCAACTACTGTGTTCCTAGCGACCACCCAGAAAAGGTCTGCAAGTCCTGCAAACTTTTCCACCCGAAAACACTAAAAGACCTCCGGACAAAGCGCTGGGCCGTCCACGCCATGCAGAACAAAGCCTCTATCTATGTGATGGTAATCCATTGAGGGCAGTATTGGCATTGTCAGTGACGCTGAACGCGACCAAGGTTTGTCGGAACACAATGTGCGGGCCCCCAACTCCACTAAGCAGTCCTGCAGCTCTGTGACGGAGACTACACTTGGTGGCCCAAGCACACACACTTCCAAAAACCCTAAACACACAACCCCTGGCCAATCGTCAGCAAAGTCATTGACCATCAAAGCCCACGCAGTGTCCACAGAGAAAGCCTCTAAACCTTCCCTGTCCTCTGGGCCATCGCTCACGTTTTCGCCGCATGACAGGCCCCCGGAACTGGTGCCGGGCACAGCACATAAAAAGGCCCTCCTTTCGCACGCTGAAAAGCATGCCGCGAAAGGTGCATCAGCATCCCCTAAATCTATCACAAAAATGCAAGAACCTATAAAGAAACATGTCCCTGCTACCCTTCTTAAAACAAAGACGCTGAAATTACCTAAATTCTCTATGCCTTTACCACTCCAGCCCACTGTCTCTCATGATGCTGGTTCCTCCTCCCCTGCAGATACACTCACAGGAGCTATGCAACACAAAGACCAGACACCCTCTCAACACACATCTAACCCCTCTGTTTTTCCAACCCCCGACTGAATGGACCCCTGAACATTTCAATAGAATAATGAAGAGGATGTCTACCTTTGTAGATTTCCTGGGCAGGCACCCTGAAGAACGTAGGTCTCTTAGGGACCCCTCTCAGACGGGGGCTGCTAAACACCAACCCCCTGCCAAAAAGCCACTTCTTGACATCTCGCTGCCCAGCACTTCTGCCCAGTATCAAGACCCTTCTGAGGACATGCATTTTTATTTATTTATTTGTATGGCGCCAAAGCCTGCAGGCATCAGGGCGCACAAACACAGGAAACGGCAACTAAAAAGACGGGACAGAAGACCACCATGGGCAAGAGAGTCAGAAGCGGGGCAGGTTCTATTCAGAGAGGTATGGCTGTACAGAGCGTTAGTTGAAAAGGAGAGTTTTCAATCCCCGGCGAAAGGGATTGGATTCCTTTACCAGCGTGAGCTCCAAAGGCAAGGCACTCCAGATTTTCACGGCCTTGAAGGGGACGGATCTGCCTAGACAACTGAAAAGAGCGAATTTAGGGATGTTGACCAGCGCCAAGGCCGAGGAGTGCAACTTCCTTGGTGGCTCATAAAAGGATACAAGTTCTTTAATATAGACTGGGGCAGAACCATGTAAAGCTCTATGGGCTACAGAGGCAGCTTTAAATTCCAGCCGGGAGGCCACCTGGAGCCAATGAGATCTCGCCGACTATCAGAAATATGATCTCTTCTAGCTCTCATCGTGAAAATGCGAACTGCATCATTTTGAAGAGTCTGGAGGGAATGGATGTTTTTCTTGTTGCTCTCATTTAATAATGCATTGCCATAGTCTAATCTGGACATCACAACTGCACGCACCAATGAGGAGCAACTGGATGCCGACAGAAAGGGACGCAGGTGAGGGGGCGCTGTTGCAAGCCGCTGAAAATGGCCGCCTCATCTGAGAGCTTGGCAGCCTGCAAACTCCTGTATAAACAATCCTGTGGTTTGCCTCTGCAAATTGCCACCTTCTCCCCTGATACGACGAGCAGAGACCTGCGAGCATACCTGGGCCGACTTTCAGCCGGTAACGTGGCCCCGATCTGTGAGAAACAGCCCCCCGACCAGTGGCGGGGTGCGCCAACGGCTGTGGGGCAGCGTGCCGCTCCTCTCCATAGCCGTGACGGGAGCCTGAAAAGTGACACCAGCTACTGTCGCCGGACCAATCCTCTACGGCCCTTTGATACGGAATACCAGAGAACATACCAGCAGATGTGGGGTGCCACCGTCCACGGCGCCGCTACACTTTGCTTCAGGTAGAAGCGGGCACTGAGAAGGCGCGGGTCGAGTTGCGGCAAGGTGACCCGTGCAATCCCGCTCCCCGACAGCGTTGGAGCCATGGAGCTCCCCAGATACCTGCACACAGATCAAGCTAACCCCGTAACATTATATATCCCACAATGCCGGCCTGTTATCTCCAGCTGATGGCTCATCGGGGCATGCTTGGAACTGCTCTGATGTACGTGCTGGCACGGATCCTCCATAATACGCACGCTTCTTCTTAGCAGACGGCCGCAACTGCACAGTGCCCAGGCTTGTTCCACCATCTGTTTTGAATGCTGCCCCCCACCACACTGCTTCACAAGTCCTCATACACTCATATCCCCCGGCCTGGATTAATACATTTCCTGTGGAGGCACCAGTTGGTCCGTGCTTGACGCATATGCAGTATCCCGCTTGCCTCGCAGGTCTCCAAGCACTACGCTGACCTGGGCCCTCAGCCCAGGCTAGAGGATTGCGCACGATCTGTTTACCCAACTATACAGGGACACTTCCTTTGGAGGACTTTGACGGCCCCACAAACTCCACGGCCAGAGCAACCCCTAGCCCTCTGTCCAAAACTCCTGTAGCGGGGTGCTATACACACAACATACAGCCACGCCAGGACATTTCATCACCACGAAAAGACTGCCAACAGCTCAGCTACTTACCAGATACGGGGACAGCGCTGAGCACCCAGCCTAAGAGGACCCATGATGGGTGGAGGATATCCAAAAACAAAAAGAAATGACCCATGGATGCATTTGCCTCTGCTTCAACTTCGGACCCAACTCAGCCACAATCACCAGCGAACTCCACGACAGAACCACTTGAGCAATGCATGGCCCCCTACATGGCGGATGGAGAATGGGTTTGCAGCTATTAACAACAATCTGGACGACATTGGTGAGAATATAGCTTCCATACGTTCGGATATACGGAAGGTCAACGCCAGGGTCTCAGAGGCGGAGGGGAGAGTGAGTACCCTAGAAGATGTGACCACCTCACACAGCAAGAGCATAGCACACACAGCATCCATAAGGACATCAAAACCCTAAAAGCAAAATGCAAGGATTTAGAATCCCGGTCACAGCGTAATAATATACGCGTGGTCGGAGTAGCTGAAACAAAACTCAATATACCCGTGGAACACTTCCTTGAGGAGCTGCTCCACACATTTTTCCCTGACAACCAGTTCTCCAGCCAGTTTCTGGTTGAAAGGGCACATAGAGCGCTGACCCCTCCCCCAAAGCCAGGGGCCCCTCCTCGGACTATCATAGCGCGCTTGTTAAACTATAGAGATCAGGATTTGATCCTGAAACTTGCACGTGAGAGGGTCCCGCTGTTGTACGACTCTACTCGTGTGCACATATACCCAGATTTCTCGACAACAGTGCAATCTGCCAGGCGCACCTTCAATGGTGTAAAAAAAAGTGTTGCGAGAAAGGAAAATTGTCTATTCCATGATATTTCCAGCAAAACTCTGCATCCAACACGCTAGCAGATCCCACTTTTTTGAGACACCAGACGAACCTATGGCATATGTTGAATCGAACATCCCTAATACGGCCAAGAACAGCTGTACGTCATCCGGCATCATACAGAGCTAGGCTCCTAGATGGTCCTTCACATACACTCCACGGGGAGAGGTGCGCCATGGAGGAGACTGCACCCTTGAAGGCTGCTGCCCCAGATACGACGACGGAACACGCCACCTTCATTATTGCAGTTCTGCATGTTGTTATGAGGGATACACCGCCCGTTTGGGGGGTTGTTTTGGCCATTCATCCCATGTTGGGGGGAACTGTTGGAATATGCTAAGTTAAATAGAAAATCTGGCATGGTGAAATCGGGGAGAGAGACACTTGGACAACGAAGTCGTAATACACACATCACATTGCGAAAAGAATGGCAACGCAAGGTATGATGTTGAACACAAGGTTCCTGTCCTGCAACATTAGAGGCCTGTCCAATCCAATTAAAGCCTGGAAAGTTATGGCTTATGCTGCAAGACACAAAATCAACGACATTCTTTTACAAGAGGCCCATGCTACTGAGAAGACAGTTACATCTCTTAGACGTGGCTGGGTTCAACAAGTAATCACCACAGATTATTTGTCACAATCCAGAGGGGTTGCAACAATTATCCATCGCAGAATAGGCATCGTCATATCTAAAACTAAGTTTGACCCCGAAGGCAGGTACATAATAATATGGGGAACACTTCAGGGACAATACATAATGATCCTCAATACGTATGGTCCCAACCTGGACACCCCAGAGTTCTACCACCAGATACTAATGCTGATAGTGCCTATAGGAGAGGCAAAGGTAATATGGGGAGGGGATTTTAATACCATCCTCGGTCCCGAGATGGACAGAACATCCACAAGCGGCAGAAAAGAGACAAAGGCAGTATCAGCCATTAAACAGGCTATGCTCCTAATACCGCTTGCTGATGCATGGAGGGAACTCCATCCTCTTCGCAGAGCGTTTACATTTCACTCACATGTTCATGGTTCGAGCTCCCGGATCGATTGCTGGCTATGTTCCACTGAGTGTAACCAGGAGACTAAGGAATGCACTATATTGCCCGGCACCCTCTCGGAACACTCCCCGATCATATTAGGCATCCAGTGTGGATCAACACCCTGAGGCCCGCAGATGTGGAAAATGCTGCTGTGTCTCCTGCGAGATGAAATGCTGGTGGAGACACTCCACATAGAAGTAACTGACTTTTTTGAACCTCTGTGAAATCATTCAACACAATATGGGAAACCTTTAAGGTCTGGTTGAGAGGGCATCTTATCGCCACAGTACATGGCAGACTCCAAGAGATCCGCTTGACCCTGACCCAGACCGAAGTCTGCATAAAAGCGGCGGAAAAGGCATACACCAGGTCACCTGGGCAAGACACCTTGGCCCCTCTACAGGATGCCACTGTAACATTCAAAACACTGACTGACCAGGAAGTCCTCTATATGATGTGACCCATAAGAGCCAGGAGGTACTGAGAGGGAAACAAATCCGGCAGATTACTGGCCAATCTCATCAGATCGAACTAGGCCACAGACAAATTACTAGCATCACTGATGAATACGGACAACACACACAGATCAGAGAGGGATTAACAAGGTATTCCTACTCTTTTACTCCAAGTTATACAAGAACGTAGACCAAAAGCCGTCTGAAGACCTTCAGCAACACTTGGACTCCTACCCACTTCCAAAGCTCACAGATGACAACAGGGCAATTCTGGACACCCCTCTGTCATTGGATGACATAACCCAAGCAATCAAAGACCTCAAGGCGGGCAGAGCACCCGGTGCCGACGGCATTACTCCTGATCTTTTCAAAGCATACGTCACGGAGCTAGCCCCCCGGCTTCTGAGAATCTGGGAGGAGTCCCTGGAGGGAGGAGCCCTACAACCTTCTTTGCACAAGGCCATAATTACTGTCCTGCTAAAACCACATTCACCGCCTCAAGACCCTTCCTCATACCGGCCCTTATCTCTCATCAATGTGGACGCGAAAATTATAGCCATGGCCATAGCCAACAAGTTCAACCCATACATGAATAAACTGATTCACCCAGATCAATTTGGCTTTATATCTTCCCGCTCCACAGCCCTAAATCTCCAAAGATTTTTCGCAATTTCCTCTCAAATGGACCCGAGAAGAAGACTGTTCAAGTAACACTAGATGCCGAAAATTCACTTGATTCCATCTCCTGGAGTTTCATATACGTCATCCTCTAGAAATGGGATTCGGTCCGGGATTCATTCGAAGTATACAGCTATTATACTGCAACCCTACAGCCAGAGTCAGGACGAACACGACCCTCTCTGCCAGTTTTGTACTACAAAGAGGTACGAGACAAGGCTGTCCCCCCTCTCTGTTGATAGTTGCGCTCACTATAGAGGGAATGGCGGCATTCTTGCGCACCAAACACGCGTGGAGAAGGATCTGTATCATGGGGAAGCCTCAGTTCATTTCACTCTACGCCGATGATACTATGCTTTACATCAGGGATCCAAATACACATCTTCCTCCGATAATGCAAGACATTGCAGAATTTACAAAATATTCTGGATACAAGATCAACCAGTCCAAATTGGAAATAATACCACTAACCAAATCTGCCACACAATCTAAAGCGACTACTCATTTCTGCTGGTCGCCCACTACGGCACAGTACCTTGGGATCTTTCTGGCGACAGATAATAGTACGCGGTACTCCAACAAATAGGGTCCGTTCCTATCTAAGCTGGAAAGTAAACTCAACCTCTGGGCTAAACTACTGCTATCCATGTATGGCTGAATATCCCTGCTAAAAATGGTGATCGTCCCCAAATTATTATACCTCTTCAGTGGCATCCCCATCTGGCCGGGTCAAAAATTCTTTGAAACCTTACAGAAACGTAGTGTACACTTTGTGTGGGGAGGAGGCACCCCCAGGATTAGATGGACCAAGCTGTGCGAGCACTACGACACAGGGGGCCTGGCCGCGCCGGACTTCCTTTTATACTATTATGCGGCCTAAGCCCAATTCGCCAGATACTGGTTCAATGATACGGAACAGTATGCGCACATACATGCCGAAGAGGTTGCAGCAGCACCCAAACATCTTCAGAGTATGATGTTCACTAAAGTAAAGGAAGAGAAGGTGTTGGCAGACCCATTATTGTCCACGGTCCGTGCGTGGATGCAGATCCTGAAAAGAGTCCAATGTGAGACATCGAACTGGCCATATGCCTCACTGCGGGCATACCCAGACCTTGAACCAACCATGGACCGTACACTGCACAGCCGATGGGACCCGGAACGTGAAGCCAAACTGGGGGACCTCTTTCCGGAGGGCCGATTTGTCACGAATGCGGAAATCCAGGACAGAATAGGCACCGGCCTGATCACGACACCAAAGTACCACCGCCTGAAGGCGGCCTGCAGAGCCATATGGCAGTCGTTCCCCAAGGAACCGCCTGTACATAAGTTCCTTGCGGATATCCTAACACCAACAGGCCTCAAGAGAGGCATCTCAGAAATATATAGAATGGTGCAAACGCACACCCCATCTGTCAACAAGATGCAATCCAAATGGGAGAAAGACCTTCGCATAGAAATCGATGAGCAACACTGGACACGCTACTGCAGATACACTAAAACTATCTCCCTCAATGCCAATTTCCGGCTCATTCAATTCAAAATTTTAAATCAATTACATATTACCTCAAAAAAGACAGGCAAATTCATCCCATCCAAGCAAGCAGTCTGCCCCAAGTGCGTAGCGATTGCAACAGACGCGATCCATATGTACTGGAATTGCCCACCGATCCACCAATTCTGGGAAGACATAGCAGAGATTATGAGTGACATACTGGATATCAAGATCCCGGCGACCCCGCTGAAATATCTACTAGGAGATATTGGAAAGGCCTCGATAAAAATTCGTACACTGTTTGCCGTGGAAGGAGCAGTGGCCAAGAGGGACATACTTATGAAATGGAAGTCTACAACTCCCCCCAACGGTCCAAAACTGGCTTTGAGACCTGGTCCACACTCAGGAAATGAGGAAATCTACAAGCAGGGCATACAAACTCCCTCCAGGCCTAAAGACATCTGGGCCCCACTCAGAGCATACCTTCAAACATCAGTGGACCAGCCGGATGAAGAGGAGTGATAGACAGAAACAATCAATAATTGCTATGTGTGATGTGCAACACTGTATACTTAAATGATGAGTTTAATAAGTGTCCTGGCTTCCCAAATGTCTGTAATGTTTTGCTTGATATTTGTTGATTCCATGCCAACATTAAATAAAGGTTTTTTTTAAAAAACAGGGACGCAGGTTTCTCAGCAGCCTAAGGTAGTAAAAACCATTTTATACTATCTGGTTGCTATGAGCGGCTACACTAAGCAGGGGATCAAGATAGAAGCCCAGAGTTTTAACACTCTGTGAGACCGGAATTGCATAACCATAAATGGACAATGATTGGTAGTTGCAATCTAATTTTGCTCGAGCATGCTTGGTGCCAAAAACCAACAGCTCGGTCTTATCCGCATTCAAACAAATCCAGTTGTTGTTCATCCAGGTCTCAACACGAAGATAAAAGGTCTGAAGAAGGACGGCGTCATTGGCATAACCCCCTGATAACTCAAGAACTAGCTGGGTGTCATCAGCATAGTTTGAGAAATACACTCCAAACTCATCCAACAGGTAACAGAAAGGTTGAATATGAAGGTTGAAAAGAAGGGGGGGCATACATGCTCCATGAGGGACCCCACAGGAATCGGGTGAAGAGGGAGAAGTGGCCTCACCCCAAGATACTCGAGGAGTACGATTCTGGAGAAATGATCTCACCCATAGGATTGAGTCAGGAGTGCAGCAACCATGTTTCTCTAAGGCGAGCAGGAGTTGTTCATGGTCAAGAAGATCAAAAGCTGTTGAAAAATCCAGAAGAACCAGCATGCCAGAGCGACCTCCATCCGAGATTCTCAACATGTGAATCTGCAGATCTAAAAGAGCAGTTTCAGTACTGTGGAGGGGTCTAAAGCCAGACTGTCTGGGATGCAGGATGTTCGTCTTCTCAACAAATGCTTGTAGTTGGTTAGTAGCACATTTATCAAGTACCTTGAGGAGAAAATGACAGTTGGAGATGGGGCCCGGGTTACCAGGGTCACTTGGATCCAGTCCTGGTTTTTTAACAAGAGGGGTGATGATGGCTTTCTTTATGGAACCGGGGACTTGATTACTGGCAAAAGAGGAGTTGACAAATCTTATCAAAATGGGTGTAAAGGTATTCTTATAGTCCAAGAAAAAGTTAGGGGGAATGGTGTTCTCTGGATACTGTGGAGGGCACATAGTCGAGAGGGTGGCCATCATGTCGGCAAGAGAGACAGGAGAAAAGCTAAACATATGCTCTGATTTAATGATCAGGGCAACAGAAGGAGGACAGAAAGGTACATGTTTATCAGTCGAGAGTTTAGCTCTGATTTTGTCCCACACCTTGTCCACCTTATCTTCGTAGGCAGTCTGTATATCAGGACAGACTTGGTCCATGAGAGCTATAGCAATGGAAAGAATACTGGGTTTCTCTAATGACTTCACAATCTCAAAAAAAGTTTTTTAGAACTGTTGTTTGCTTCCTCTATTTGGTTGTTATAAAAACATGTTTTAGCTTCATTAATAGCTGTCCTGTAGTATTTGTCTATGATCTTCCACTGGGCCTTGTTGTCTACTGAAGGGCATTTAAGCCATTTGGTATCCGCCTGACGTTTCAGAATTTTCACTTGGCATAGATCTTGTGTGAACCATTTCTGGTGAGAAGGATTGTCTCTAACCAGTTTGTTCTTAACCGGTGCCACACGATTCAGCGTGGAGAGCATAAGGTTATTAAAGATATCAGTAAGAATAGGAGGGTCCAGATCAGATGTGGCCAACATGATTCTGTCAAGGCAGTCTTTCAGGTCCAGCTGCCTAATCTTCTTAAAGTTCCGGTTTCTAACAGTTTTCTGTGGGTTTAGTGGTTTAGGAGATGGGCCAGGATTAAGGATTGTAAAGGAAACATGATAGTGGTCGGACCAGATGCAAGGGAAGGTGTCCATCGCATTGACTTTGAGATTATTTACTACAACCCAGTCAAGGGTGTGACCCCTAATATGAGTGGGCGCACTATTAAGGACATGGAAGTCGAGGTTATTTAACGCCTTCTCTAGAATAGTTGCTTGCTGGTCAGTGACGTCATTACGCCAACAGTTGAAGTTCCCAACTAGCAAGGTGAAACAGTTGGGTCCTTGTAATTTATTGAGAAGGTGGAACAGATCTTCATCAAAATTAGGTGTTACTGCTGGAGGACGATAAATCAGGACAAAGTTAATGCAACTATTCGTTGACGGTGTCAGTTTGAGATGCAAAACCTCACAATTCTTAAAGGAGCAAGGTGATTGAAAGAGATGAAGGCAATTTTTTGCTATAATAGCTGCCCCCCCGCCAGCCCCGGGGAAGAAATGCGGTTCTGACAGAAGGTGCTGGAACCTTCTCGAGTGGGCAGCTCAATCAGTGGGCCACTAGCTTCATTTAGCCATGACTCTGTGAGGCACAGTAAGTCCAAGTCTCCTTCCAGAATATAGTCATGTATATTAGGGGCATGCTTAGGGAGTGAGCGGGTGTTAAGCAGAGCACATTTCAGATTTGTGTTGACCTTATTGATGTTTGCAGTCTTGGCAGGGTAATTAAACTGGGCAGCACAACCAGAGTCGAGAGGCCCAGAGGGGATTGAAGAAACTTGAGGCAGTACAACATCAGGCGGTAAGATCTTTATTTCACGGAGCTCCCCGGAGCCTTCAACCGCTCAGGGCTCATTCCTTTTTCAAAACCAGCAACCGTCCGCTGCAGTCACGCGGCTCTCGTTCCCAATATGACCAGAGAGCACGCTTGACCGCCGCGAGACAGGCATGCAATTCTCTACACATCTTCCCCCTTAACAGAATAACAAACTGACCTATAATAATAATAATACCAAAGCGAAAACTTAACTAAAGTAAGCAACACAGTAATATTAGAGAATTTGTCTGAAACGGAAAGAATTGTTTGTTACACTATAGTGCACAGCTTAGAATGACAAGAGAAACACATAAGTATATCAAGTTTCATAATCTCTCATCCACACAGGCTTAGATCTAGCCCTATGTGACCAATCTTCGTTGGCTCTCGCACCTGTATTATTGTTCTTTTCGTCAGGCACCCTTCCTTTCGTCTCCTCTTCCACTTTATGATTATCCACCTTCACAGCCCTTCCACTCAACAACTCATCCAACTTACTCTCATCCCCATCACCCACTCTCGCCAACCTTCTTTTCGACCAAACTTCTCCTCCCTCCAAGGTGACCACATTACTTTTCACAGCACATATCTTCTTCGGCCCCAGGAACCTACTTTCCACACATTCATTCACTAGCCTGGGATTTTTTTACGTATACCCTCTCCCCAACCTTCCATTCTTGTTCCTTTACTTTCATCCTGCCATCAAACAGTTCCTTGTTTCTCTCTTGACTCAATGTAATGAGTTTCATAATGTGGTCCCGATCCACATTAACCACCTTAGCCATTCCCAGCCAACCTGGGCAAAGTCTTGTACCAGGTTCCCTCCCCTTCATAGAAACGAATGGAGACACACCTGTCACAGAATGTGGCGTAGTGACATAATTCCATGTTAGCATTCTTAATACCTGCCTCCATGGTTGTCTCGATTTCATGGCCATTTGCAGGCCCCCTTTTATGTATCTGTTGAGTCTTTCAACCAGTCCATTAGCTTTAGGATTATACAAGGCAGTCCTTGTGTGTTTTATGCTGTATCCTGCAAGAAACGTTTTCATTGCCCCAGAAACAAATTGCACCCCATTATCAGACACAATTTCAACAGGTACTCCTTCCTTAAGAAAAACTCTTTCCAAGAAGCCAATCAACTCCTTAGCCGTGACCTCCTTCACCGCTTCCCACTCAAACCATTTGGAATGAAAGTCTACCACAATAAACACAAACTTCAAGCCTTCTCCCAGACCCGCTACAGGACCCATTATGTCCACCGCTAACTTGCTCCAAGGCTGGTCTGGTATCACATTAGGTATTAACGGAGCTTCTCTCACCACTCTGCATTTGTCACTTGTTTGGCAAGTCATGCAATCTTTGACATACCTTTCAGCGCTCCTATCTATTCCCGGCCACCAATAATTCTGTCTCAATTTACTCTTCATGGCCGCTTCTCCAGGATGCCCCTGATGAGCCAGCTCAACCAACACTGACCTAAGGGAATGAGGAGGAACAATGCACCTTCCTCTCCTTAACCTATCATCACATAGATTCAACTCATCCTTTCCCTCCCTCCAAGTGTTGAATTTGATATCCAAGTCTTTTTTTCCTGGCCACCCCCTCACTGTCCAACCCTTTACTAGCTTGAGGTCCTCATCTGCACTCTCTTCTTGTGTCCATTTCTCCATACTAATTGCACTTTGTATTTCTGCCACTACTGACTCCTCCTCTCTCTCTCTATCTTCCATAGGTTTACCTTCGACTGGAAGAAGCCAATCAACTCCTTAGCCGTGACCTCCTTCACCGCTTCCCACTCAAACCATTTGGAATGAAAGTCTACCACAATAAACACAAACTTCAAGCCTTCTCCCAGACCCGCTACAGGACCCATTATGTCCACCGCTAACTTGCTCCAAGGCTGGTCTGGTATCACATTAGGTATTAACGGAGCTTCTCTCACCACTCTGCATTTGTCACTTGTTTGGCAAGTCATGCAATCTTTGACATACCTTTCAGCGCTCCTATCTATTCCCGGCCACCAATAATTCTGTCTCAATTTACTCTTCATGGCCGCTTCTCCAGGATGCCCCTGATGAGCCAGCTCAACCAACACTGACCTAAGGGAATGAGGAGGAACAATGCACCTTCCTCTCCTTAACCTATCATCACATAGATTCAACTCATCCTTTCCCTCCCTCCAAGTGTTGAATTTGATATCCAAGTCTTTTTTTCCTGGCCACCCCCTCACTGTCCAACCCTTTACTAGCTTGAGGTCCTCATCTGCACTCTCTTCTTGTGTCCATTTCTCCATACTAATTGCACTTTGTATTTCTGCCACTACTGACTCCTCCTCTCTCTCTCTATCTTCCATAGGTTTACCTTCGACTGGAAGTTTGGACAGACAGTCCGCCACAACATTTCTCTTCCCGGGCAAATAGCTCACATCAAAGTTAAAATCTTGGAGTCCTAGACCCCACCTGCTTATTCTTGGAGAACCCATGGCCCATCTTCTACTCTCAAACATCTGAACCATGGGCTTGTGGTCCGACCTGACAATAAATCTCCTCCGCCACAAGAAGTATTTAAAATGACTCACCGCCCAGAACATGGCCAACGTTTCCCTTTCAATTACGGAATATCTGCACTCTGCCCCTCTCAGTGTCCTAGACGCGAATGCTATAACTCTCTCTGTATTGTCTCTGTCATACTGCACCAATGTCACACCCAGGCCCAACATACTCGCATCTACCACCAAAACAATCTTGTCCTTGGGGTCAAATCTATCTGGATGGTGCCTCACTCACTGCTTTCTTAATACACTCAAAAGCCACATCACATTCAGTGGACCATTCAAATTTCACCCCCTTCTTGAGTAACATTATAAGGGGAATTGATACTTTGGCAAAATCCTTTACAAACCTATGATAATACTTGGCCAAACCCAAAAATGCCTTCACTTGCTCTTTATCTTTTGGCACAGGTGCACATTTCACTGCTTCCACCAAATTTTTCTTAGGCTTCACCCCTTGCTCATCAATCTCATGGCCAAGATACTCTACCCTGTGTACCGAAATCTTACACTTGCTCCATCCCATCCTCGTGGCCACTGAAGAAACTTGAGGCAGTACAACATCAGCGGGTAAGATCTTTATTTCACGGAGCTCCCCGGAGCCTTCAACCGCTCAGGGCTCATTCCTTTTTCAAAACCAGAAACCGT